>NC_090941.1:880033551-880383573 GCF_040938575.1 Ambystoma mexicanum | reverse complement strand
AGAGAGAGAGAGAGAGAGAGAGAGAGAGAGAGAGAGATGAGAGGAAGAGAGAGAGAGAGAGAGAGAGAGAGAGAGAGAGATTAAAAATAGGTTCACCTTTCACTGGTATCAATTGTAGAAGCTCTCCGCAAACTATAATGTGTTTTCTTGCAAAGACTTCTTCATTGTTATTTTTAAGTACTTCTTGCAATCTGAGATGAATCAAAGCCAACATTAGGTTGGAGACCATGCTCACTTCATCTATTAGTAGCATTTTCATTTGATTGAATACTGTGCGTAATTCCATTGCAGCTTCTGAAGAAAGTTTGCAGTAGTCTAATTTATTTTGATGCTCTACTGGAAGCAGTAGTTAATCGGTGTAAAGTGAGACAGCCGATGGATGGTGTAGGCAGCTAAACCTGTGGGGGCTGTTACAACAGTTGACAGTTTGTTGTTTGTCAATTGTTGAAGGAACTTGCTGATGATTTTTAATTAAGTATGTTTTCCCTGATCCAGCTTCACCACTCACGTACAGCAGTATAGGTTGTAATTTTCGCAGGTACATTCTTTATTTTCGTGTTGTACACCATGTACAATTTGTTTACCAAAAATGGTGCACTGATATTTGTTAAGTTTTGCTTGTTGTACATTTAAGTCTTCTGTATCTTCTTGATATTAATACATGGTGTTTTCTACTTCTGCCATAGCTACTTCAGCCTCATTTGCCATTAGTGGTTGTCCTAGTGGTTCTCGACTTCCTGTTACAGAAGGTTGACTACTGTCGGAAGAGTCCTTATCTAGTTGGGCCTGAATTTCTTCTTCGTGTTGCTGTTCATTGTGTAACATTGAATTGGACTCCGTAAAGTTCACATCGGTGATAGCAGTTTCATTTGCTTTGAAAGCATCTTCATAGCAGTTTTAGTTTTCTAATATGTCTTCCTCTTTTCTCCATGGTTTGAAAAGTTGTAACAGAGACATGTAATATACTTCTTTCTGTTGAGGAGTTTTAATGACAATTTTACATGATTAAGCTTCGTTTGGTAAGTTTCACTAAGCTCCCTTCACAATCGGTCACTCTATATCTAAGTTTGTTTTCATCAGGTTTTACATTATTTTTGTATGCAAAGTTTTGAGCTATGTGGTATAGACACATGGTTTCCAAAGTGCTACTCCTGTTAGGATAGTATGTGTCCAGTAAATTGCTTTTCAGAAGGTCTTGGTTGTTGGTATCATTTCTGGCAATTGTTTCTATGTTCTCATATGATTTCAGCCCTCTTTTTCTAGATTTTGCAGGACTAAGACTTAGCCATACTATGTTGTCTGATTTACCATACAAAGCAGTACCGGTTAAATGATCTGCTGCTTCATAGGCCCCACATTCTCTATGAGAGAGCATTTTTATGCCTAGGCTGTACAATTTCTGTGATAATGTTTCGTCTGATGCTAGGTCATCCCAGGTCTTGAAGCGCTGTTTTTTCTGCTTTTATTAATTAGGCTGTAACATATCGTGCAACAGCAGTTGAATTGTCTGCAATGTACTGCAGATCTATGTTTGCATTCCGTAAGAGGGCAATGATTGCATTGTAATTATTGATATATTTTGATTCTTCCCTTCTTTTTATGTAATACGTGTTCTTAGGTGATTTACCTTTAACACTATGTCGAATTGAAGACATGAAGTTGTTTACTTCACCTGTAACTGGTCTAGGGAAACAAAAGCAGCATTTGGTGTAGTATTTACCTTTGTTTTTGTATTTGCGGCGACAATATTTGCCACATTTGTGTCTTTGAAATTGTAAAATCTGCCCATGCAGCTCACCATGTGTCTGCTGTGAAGGGATTTCACAAGTGACATTTTTGGATAAACTGCAAAACAGTGCTATCACTGTCGTGACCAAATTTCGGTACACCTTTGATCCATAACAGCATGTGAATATGTGGTGCTCCTCTCACTTGATATTCTTTTCTCCAATAGAGGTGTTGCACTTCTCCAAGGGGAGGAACATTTTTATTGCAAATAAAGTGTAGCATGGCAATGAAACGATGATGGAAATATCTTGACACATTAAATGGATCTAGAGAGCAAAGTTCTCCAGGTGTTAATATATCTATGTTGTTTTTGTTGCTGTTTGCTATGCGTAGGAACTCATGTAAATCTTCCCATGCATATTCTGCACAACTTAATGTAACAAACCAAGTCGGTGGTCCAAGGTTTCTGATCATACAACGCACGTCTCCGTGCCGTCGGAACCAGTATTCCTTTGTACCACGCATGTTTGCAAACAAATTTGTTATACTTGCTTGTAAAACATCATCTTTTTCCTGTACTTTTTGTATTAACTGCGTAGCTGAAATATTTTTAAAGTGGGTTCCAGATTTCAAAATGTGTGCGACTCCGTAACAGTGTTGCTAATTCACTTTCATAGATTAGGTGGAATATGTATTCCACATTTTGTCCAAATCTGGGATCTTGCGAATACATTCGTAAAGAGCGGTATTCTGATGCTCCAATCTGCGTGGGTCTATCATCGTATCTTCCACCTTTGCCAGTAGGAAATAACAGTGGAAAAGCACGTGCTTCTATACTTTTTTCCCCACATACTCATTGGTGACCCTTTGGTTTGTCACATTTGGTAAGTTTCTAGTGCATCATCTATGCTTTCATTGGAATGCAATGGATGAATTGTGTAATGGTCCAAAAGAGTGGATACTGTAGCATGATCCAGAAGTTCGAATTGTCCAGTTTCTGATGGCTCTTCAATTATTTCACAGTTGTTTCACTTAAGCTTTCATCAATATTTATTTCCTTGTAGTACTCGTTATTGTCTTTTAGATATTGCAATGCTTGTCTAACTTTATGTAAGTCCACCAGTTGTTGCCAAATTGTTTTGTCCTTTGTTGGTACACCATTTACCAAGACTATTAAAGAATGCTCTATTGAACGTTGCACTCCTAGAGTGTACATTTTCCGTTAGATCTAATGGCAAATAAACTACTTTACCACATATGCCTTTCACCAATTCAGAGGAAGGTAATTTTGCTTTTTTTGGATGAAGGTGTATAATTGTTTGAAATGGGTGAACTCTTTGAATTATTATGCTCTCATAGAAATTGAGTTGTTGCAGGATTTTTGGCAGTGGGAACAATTCCAAATTATTTGTTATAGCACGTGAAGGAGTGTGGTTGTCTAATTTTGTAGTACAGTAACTGCAACATATTAGGCGTTCAGTTCATATCTGTTTTCTGCTAAAAGGTAGAGAGCTAATTCAAACCATTTAGAGTCTTCATTGTCTTCTATTTTGTATGCTATGGCTACATTTTTTTGTGTTCCTTTTCTAAAAGGTTCTGCGGCAACACACGCGCGCGCGCACACACACACACACACACACACACACACACACACACACACACACGGTTTGGTACTTCAGCCGATGACCTTTTAAATGTTACTATTTCTTTTCTGTATGTGTGTAATAGAAGGTTGCTATGTGCAGAATTGTTGCTACCATGTTCTAAAACGATTGCATTTTATAAGTGGCTTTCACTTCCAAAATACTTTCTCTGAATACGGTCAATTTCTTTTTGTAAGCATTTGGGTGTACCATGCAGAAGAGTGTTATTTAAATTGCCTAATCCTGAAGCTGGAGTTTTTGCATGGTATATTTTATACACTAGATTTCTTACACTTGAATGATGTATTGATATCCTTTTGATATCATGGAAGGTGCTTTTGCAAATAGGCCCATAAATGCCGGTTAATGAATGTCCTTTTAGTCCTGTGTATTTGCGCACTGGACACATCCATATTTTGCAGCACTTTCATTTTACTTTTGTCTTTACCTTTTACATACTGATTGTGGAACTGAAGTAAAGATTTGAAAGCTTTGTTTGGAATGGCACACATTGGTGTGCATGGCCATTTGTATACTGGACGGTCTAGTTCTGCTGTATCGAGAGGTAATTCTGAGTTTAAAGAGTATATTTTTGTAAGCAGTGTTTCTTGTTCTATGATGGTAGTATTGATTTTCTCATACCCTCGTCCACTGCTATGGATGGCAATTGTCTTGGTTTGATTTTGTTTGTATACTTCATTAAAATATGTTTCTGTGGTTGTTGTGTGACTCCATTCCCCACCACAAACATTAAAAAGATTATTTTTGTTCACATTCCGTTTATTGCCGAGTTTCTTTTGTAGTTTGGTACTTAGTTTTGTTAGTACTTTCATCCTATTTAACACGAATATAAACAACTTTCTTTTCAGAAGGATTGCACTGTCCACGAGAGCTTGTAGGATTAACTTTCTACGGTAGGTTTTAAGGGGTGCGGATGATTTCGGTCCTCCTCTTAGTAGATTCTGAAGGACTCTATGACAAAACATTTTCGATAAAATACTTTTTTTACTATGGGTTCTTGTTACACTATCAGGATTACTAGAAGCATTGTTAGCTGTACTGGTAGCCAATTTTTTGCCAACATTTTTGTGTTTTGTGACCCATTTTGATGGAGGACGTAAGGTTTCGCTACTTGAAGCTTCTTTTGTTTTGCTAACCGACTGCATTAGCTGGTTTCTTCCAACATTCTCTACGATCTCTACAACAGATGGACGATTAGATTGGGCACTTTTATTTTTATTTGCTCTACTTCTGCGTTCCTTTCTACAGAGTTGCTTTTTGGTAGGAATTCTTTGGTGTCTGTTGAAAAAAAGAAGGCATACTTTGGTCTGTTGTATAATGTATGTGTGCTGTGTGCATGCGTGCATGAGTCTGATGGGGAAACTCTTTGTTATGGTGTGTGAATGTGTATTGGACTCTTGCAATGATTTGGTAAGGCCATTTTACTGTTTGTATACTAGTACAATGTGCTTCAGATGAGACTACAAAGTGGGCTAGTGGTGAGGAGAAGCAATATTAATAAACGAAATGGCATAAACCTGCAACAGCAACTACTTTTCTAAATCTAACGTAAGGATTACATTATTTGAGTTTTAAACACACAGGGATTTGTGAGCCAATCTGCCTGTTATTGTTGGTTCAATAAATGGATATTTGTAGGTAGAATGGTTCAGAAATCAATGTTTGCTTTGGTGCCCAAATTAAACAAATAACCCATGCAGCCTCTTTGAGGAGTAGTTACAATATAAAGGTAGCACTGTATTTACTTTTTTTTGCAAAATGACCAGGTTTCTTCGGATATGTCATCTGCAGTGTAGATGCTGTTGATTCTCAGGAGAGTAGTATTCACTGTGATTCAAAAAAACAAAATTGTTTACTGTGTGTGTTTACAGCAGTGCTGATACTGTACACATTAATTGTGAATTGTTCGTCAGAGCATTCTCCTTTCATATTTGAACCCAGCGCATGTGCGCATTTTACTTCACTCTGTGCAGGCTTTGCATGGTATTTGCAATACGTTACTTGCAAGTCCTGCAAAATTGCTAACATTTTTAAGGTTATGAAAATGCCTTGTTTTTTACAATGTGTACTATCAATAGGAGAGAGGTTTGTAAGCGATAGGGCACACTAGTAGATGGGAACAAATGTTCTACTTGCAATTTAAAAGCACGATGCCGAAAAATCGGGAGACCCTCAGAGGGAGATGTCACCACAGCAATCAGAAGTGCAACTTTTGTCATATGATTTTCAAAACACTTAGCATCGTCCATAAATGCATCACAAACAAAGCACCTAGCTACCTCAACACCACCATCAAGAAAAGAATCTCCTGCAGGACACAGATCTAGTAAACTGGCCCTCTTGGAAATTCCTCAATACAAATACAGTAGAGCAGGAGGATGTAGCTTCAAAGTCCTAGCCCCATTGCACTGCAACGCACTACCCCTCAGCATCAAAAACGAGGACTCCCTACTAAAATTCAAAAAAGCGCTGAAACCTTGGCCATTCAACAAATAATAACCCTAACTAGTCCTACTCTACCTCAGTACTAGAACGCTTCAGGTTTCCCTCCCTTCGTTGAAGCGAAACATTAAATACAGCACCCATGGTCAACATGTATCTCCAGGGGGCACTTTCAGACCCGCAACTAGTGTTTTAAATGAACTGTGACCTGCTACTTTGACCCATTGTAACTTAGTATATGAAACTTGATTTATGACTATGTGTAACTTAGTATAAATGTTGATTTATTTATCTGTAACTGTGACACTGTATAAAAATGTGAGAAGTCATCTGCAATTTCGCTGTGATACCCTCGGGTTTGGGCGAGTAATACATAAATTCAGTAAAAAACCTTTGTTAAAGGGATGTTATACTACACAGTGAAACCAAAAAACACTACACATTACCCTATTATGGTAAACTCAGCAACCATAACTCGCAGCATCTACGTGCGTTGCTAAGACTAACACCCAGGACATCAAATATGACATAACAAATATTGATGACAACACATGTGAAAATAATGTTGACGAAAAGTCCCTACCTACAAGGGGTTCTTTCTATTATGTTGGTAGCAAGATGTCAGGGGTGATTGTGCAATGTTAAATATGTAATAACTAGCTAACAATTCAAGACTTAATACACACTTGTTCTAGTACAAACAATACACATGAAGACCCAATGCATATAAATCAGAGTCATATACAGGGAAATTCAAGTAAGGAAGACAGTAACAGCATCATCAGAAAGTGTATCTTCCTGTATACAAATTAATTGCGAGTTTGAGGCCTGCTATTGCCCCATGAATGTGCATCATGAGCTGAGACCAGACCCTAAGGAAAGTACTTTACGAACACACGACAAGGTTACCGTTTTTAAATACAGCACCTTTTCAATTTTTATATTGCGATTGTCAGTAAATAAAACCACCTGGCCTAGATTTGTCAATGCACCAAAATAAGTGAGGCAGACGTGATCTCATCAGTGAGGTCATCAATGATATTTGTGATGTCATATTTGATGTCCTGGGTGTTAGTCTTAGCAATGAACGTAGATGCTGCGAATGTGCAGTGTTTTTTGGTTTCATGTGAAGTATAACATCCCTTTAACAAAGTTTTTTTACTGAATGTACATATGTATATGTGGCAGGGAACGAAAACATAGGGGCTAAACATGTGATGTCGTCAGTGATGTCATCAGTAACATTTGTGATGCCATCTTTCATGTTCTGGGTGTTCGTGTTAGCAGTGCACAATGGTGATGGCAGGTGTGGGGGCTTAGTTTACCATAACTGGCGAATTTCAGGGGTTTTTCGTTTTTAATTTGAACCATAATGGGGAGGTAGAATTTTCTTTTTTTTAATGAAGTACACAGGTTCGTGGTAGGGCAACTTAACCATAACGTCCCATCAACAAAGTTTTTTTTTGCACACACACACACACACACACACACACACACACACACACACACGTTCTCCTTACCCTCTGCTTCCAGGTCCCACAGTGCCTGTCAGCCCCTGTGTGCACTTGTGTGCGGCAGGGACGTGACCGGTCGCTTTAGAAAGACTGCTCCGTGCAGTCACAGAGCGGTCCTTCTAAAGCAACCTTTTAGTAAAAAGATCTTTTCACTGGGAACGGAATGGTGACATAGTGTGATGCGATTAAGGTGCTATTGCACTGCAAGAGGTTCAACGTCATTAGCATTTATCTTTGGAAGATTTTCAGGCTGCAGCTGCTAGTAGCAGCATGGACATTTAGGCTAAAGTCATGCAGAGCTTAAAGGTATTGTGTTTGAGAACCTGAAAACGTGGGCAAGTCTTTAAGAAGAGGTGACTTGTTTGAGGATTTGCAGGTGTAGAGCTGCACTGTCAGCCAGGAACATTTAAGGCTTTGACAAAAAAGAACAAGTTACTTCTTACCTTGTAACGTTCTTTCGACGGGATGTTCCTCCAACGTATTCCTTATCTTAGATATCTCCTTCCAGCTCTGCTGGCCTCGGAAAATTTTTCTCTAGAGGGCGCTGCGCGTCGACGTCCTCCGAGTCGATGTCCCTCGACAGCCGCCATATCGACGTCATCTTGCCTATAAAGGCCGCGCGCAGCGTCCGTTGCTCAGTTCCGTTTTGTAGCCCACAATAATTCTTTCTGGACTAAACTAATCACCCTGAAGGAGCGTAAGCTGCAACAACAAGGGAAGTAGAACTGCGGGGATGGATGGGAGGGTCGATAAGGAATACGTCGGAGGAACATCCCGTCGAAAGAACGTTACAAGGTAAGAAGTAACTTGTTCTTCGAAGGGATTGTGTCCTCCGACGTATTCCTTCTCTTAGATAGGCTCCCATAGCAGTATTCTATCATTGGAGGAGGGAGTACTGACTTCACGCTGTCTTCTATTGATGAATAGAGTGCAGTACAGCCCTTCCAAACCTAGTCTCTTGACTGGAGGAGGAACCCAAGTTGTAAAATCGTGTAAAGGTATGGATAGACAACCATGTAGCGGCCGCACAGATGTCTTTAACCGGCACACCTCTTTTGAGGGCCGATGAAGCTGCAATACCTCTGGTCGAATGAGCCCTAAGGTTTTGAGGGGGCTCTTTCCCTGCCAGTTTATAACATTCCAGAATGGCTAGAATGATCCATCTGGAAATGGTCTGCTTAGTTATTGGTAACCCCAGCTTGTGACCTGTGTAACCTACAAACAGCTGGTCTGCCTGTCTTATCCTGGCTAGTCTACTGATGTAAAACCTTAAAGCCCTTCTAGGGTCTAGCCTGTGTAACCTCTCTTCCTCTTTCCCCGGATGAGGAGGAGGATAGAAAGATGGTAGGGTAATCTTCTGAGTGATATGGAATTCAGAAACCACCTTTGGGAGGAAATTAGGCTTCACTTGCAGGACAACTTTATCTTTGTGAAAGATTGTATGAGGGGGTTTACAAGAAAGAGCTTGTAATTCGCTCACCCTTCTAGCAGATGTAAGTGCTATTAATAAAACAGTTTTAAGGGTAAGGAATGTTAACGAACAAGAATGGAGTGGTTCGAAAGGTGAGCCCATCAGGAAAGTTAGGACTAAGTTTAAATCCCAAAGGGGAACTTGGATTGGTCTTGGGGGATAAACATTGGTTAACCCCTTTAGAAACTGTATTACCAAGGGTAACTTGAAATAGGATGGTTCTTCCGCAGTGCGCTTAAAGATGATAGCGCTGCGAGATAGCCCTTAATGGTGCCAATTTGAAGGCCTGAATTCGCCAAATATAGTAGGAAGGACAAAACCATTGGTGTACCACATGAAAAGGGGTCGATATTCTGTTCTCTTCACCAGCTCCAAAATCTGTTCCAACGGCAGCGGTATAAAGACTTTGTTGCTGGCCTCCTTGCCGAAAGCAACACCTCCATAACATCATCAGGGAGGTCCCAATCCTTGTACCTCAGCCTTTCAGAAGCCAAGCGTGAAGGTTGAGGGTTTTGATGTCTGGATGGAGAACCTGACCTCCCTTCTGTGAGAGTAGGTTCTCTCTGAGTGGAAGTCGAATTGGAGGTCAGATGGACAAGTCTAGAAGGTCCGGGTACCACGTTCTCCTGGGCCAATCCGGGGCAATTAGGATCATGGTTCTCCAGAATCTTCTGAACCTCCTGAACATTTGAGGAATGACAGGGACCGGTGGGAACACGTACAGAAGCGGAAACTCCCAGTCCACTATGAACGCGTCTACCAGAGCTCCTCTCGGGGGAAATTCCCTTGAACAGAACAGATCGCACTTCCTTTTGATGCTGGTGGCGAACAGATCCACCTTAGGGGTTCCCCAAAGGGCGAAGATCTCTTGAAGGACTTCCTGTGCTAGTTCCCACTCGTGGGAGACTGTACTCTGCCTGCTCAGAGCGTCCGCTGTCAAGTTCTTCTCTCTGGCTAGGTGAACTGCCGATAAGAGAGATTCCTTCTTGGACTGCCCAAAACCAGAGCTGCATCGCCTCTCTGCACAGGGGTAGTGATCCTACGCCTCCTCTTTTGTTGAGGTAATGCCTGGCCACCGTGTTGTCTGTCATTATCAGGACATTTTTCCCTTGTACAGCTGGCAGGAACGCCTTCAGCGTAAGTCTGATGGCTCTCAGCTCTAACAGGTTGATCTGTAGTCTGGACTCCGATGGAGACCAACGACCGCTGATGGTCAAGTCGTTGGCGTGGGCTCCCCACCCCGTGAGTGAGGCATCCGTGACTACTGTTATCTCCGGCCAGGGTTGCCAAAACTGTTCTCCTTTCAGAATGTTCTCCTGACAGGCCCACCACTTAAGGTCTCGAGCCACCCTGTCGGGACCCTGAAGAAGATCTGTCATTTTTCCTGAGAATTGTGACCACTGAGTCCTCAGTGCCCACTGGAGGGATCTCATTCTCAGGCGAGCCTCTGGCACTAGGAAAATGCAGGATGCCATGAGGCCTAGCAACCTCAAAAAGTCGAAGGCTGGGAGACGTTGGGCATTTTGGAACTTGGTAACCATCTGTAGAATATCTTGAGCCCTCACTTCTGGTGGCGAGGCTTTTCCCAGGGAAGTGTCCAGGATCGCTCCGATGAACTGGAGTCTCTGCGATGGTATCATGTGTGACTTCTTTAAATTGAGGGAGAAGCCCAGTTTGTGAAGGGAGTGGCACACGTGATCTAGCTGGATCTGAGCTTGTTCCGAAGATACAGCCCTGATCAACCAATCGTCCAGGTAGGGGTAGACGTGAATCCCTTCCCTCCTTAGATTTGCAGCCACTACCGACATCAGCTTGGTGAAGACCCTCAGGACGGAGGTCAGCCCAGATGGCAGCACTCGAAATTGATAATGAGAGTTGCCAATTGCGAACCTCAGGTATTTCCTGTGTTTGAAATGGATAGGCACATGGAAATAAGCGTCCTGAAGGTCCAGAGATACCAACCAGTCCTGGAACTGAAGGGCCTGGAGGATCTGAGATAGTGACCATCTTGAATTTGTCTTTCCTGAGGAATTTGTTCAATTCTCGCAAGTCCAAGATGGGTCTCAGTCCTCCGTCTTTCTTTGGAATGAGAAAGTAAGGGGAGTACCAGCCCTTGTTCCTCTCCGCTACAGGTACCGGTTCTATGGCACCGTTACCTAGCAGGTCCAACATTTCCTGCAAGAGGAGCGGATCTGGAGCTTTTTGAGAGCTGATCCCCAGTGGATGACTGAGGTATGCGTAGGAAAGGCAGGCAGTAACCTTGGGCAACTGTTTCCAATGCCCAAGCATCTGACGTGATAGCCTGCCATTCCGCCAGATGTTGAGTCAACCTGCCTCCTACAGGTGTCCTGTGAGGGAAGTCCTCAGAGTGGTTTTGAGGCGGCTGATGCAGATGCCGATGGTAAAGAGGCACCTGCTGTTGCTGCGGCTTTTG
This sequence comes from Ambystoma mexicanum, assembly GCF_040938575.1. Taxonomy (NCBI): domain Eukaryota; kingdom Metazoa; phylum Chordata; class Amphibia; order Caudata; family Ambystomatidae; genus Ambystoma; species Ambystoma mexicanum. The sequence continues at coordinate 880,372,320 of NC_090941.1, read as the reverse complement.
AATATCTACCCCGTCCACCTCGGGTAGTTCTTCTTTGTCCCCTTTGGGCCGGTCGTCCACTACCTCTTCTGAATGCGGAGTAGAAGCGAAAGGACTTGCCCCTCGCAGAGGTTCCTGTGGGACGAAAAGGTGTCTGACGGATTGCAGCACCTAGGGATTTTGCTGCTGCTTTTGAAGTTTGCAGTTTCTCTAAACTGTCATCCGCCTTTTTCCCGAACAAAGAAGAGCCATCGAATGGCATGTTCAAGAGCCTGGCTTGCACATCTGGGGCAAAACCAGACTTTCTCAACAAAGCGAATCTCCTGGTTGTTGTACTTGCCGCCATTGCTCTGCTGATACTGTCAGCTGAATCAATGCCCGTCTGGAGGGATTCGCACATAGCGTCTTTACCGTCCTGTATGATATTCAGGAACGCCTCCCTTTCTTCTCCCTCTGGGATGCAGTCAGCCGCTGTAGAAGCACACTCCCAAAGTGTATGGCTGAATCTAGCAAGGGTGCAAGTAGCATTAACAGATTTTAACACCATGCTACATGCCGAAAAAACGTTCTTTGCCATAGCATCATATTTTTTATCGTCCCTGTCCTGCGGTACGGTAGGATAAGCCGTCTTGACATCAGTAGAAGATGCTGCCTGTACCACCAGACTTTCTGGGGATGGGTGTTTTGACAAAAACTCCGGATCTGAAGATACCCTGTATTTTGTAGACAGTTTTTTATTTACTGCCGGGACGACATCTGGGGTTTCCCAGTTCGTCATAATCTTCCTCTGAAGAGCTTTATGAAAAGGCACCACAGGATCCTCCTGTGGGCCTTTGTCAAGAATATCCGTGAGGTCATCTTGTTGGAAAGATTGTGAAGGTGCAGACCACCCCATAAACTCTGTGATCCTGGCCATTAAGGCTCTATAGGGGGTTTCAGCATGCTCCCCCGGGTCTGGCCTAGCAAACTCCACCTCAGGGGAAGTGTCCAACCCACTTGCCTCATGTAAGGAATCATGAAGATCCTTTAACCTGCGTTCTTCAGAGGAAAATTCCTCTCTAATTGGGGTTACAGCTCCTTGCAACTCAAATGTGTATTCGTGTTCCGACAATTCACCCTCTTCCATACTTGAGGACATAGTTCTCAATTGTTCTGAACTCATAAAGGGTGTAAACCCCATTTCCAAGGCAGAGGGTGCCGAACTTGTCATAATCGGCCACGAAAACGTCGATGCCGACGGCTTCGAGCGTGGCGTCGAAAACAAAGGCGGAGGCCTCGATGATCTCGACAGAATTGGGATTCTGTTCGACAATCTCGACGCCATCGTCATCGAGGACCTGGGGATAGTCACTGGGTGTGTCGTAACCGTGACTTTTCTAAGCGTCGACACCGGTGTCGAAGCTGGCGTCGAGTCGACAGACCCGTGTGTCGAAGGACCCTTCGACAACGGCGTCGAAGACACCAACCTCGGCATCGACGGAACCTTCGTCGACGGCACCTTCGAGGAAGGTTTTGAGGTCATAGTCCTACTTGAGGGTTCGAGACGCGCTCGAGAGGTTTCCTTCGCCGGGTACTGCGACTCGCGGCGTTTTTGACCTTCGGGTCGACCAGAGCATCGCTCTCTGCAGTCTTCGAGGGGGTCGAGGCTGCTTTCTCGAAGACGCTCATCATATATTTGCGGAATTCCTCCCATTCAGCCCGGGAACTATGTTTCGTGGGGCAAGAGATTCTCTTTGGAGAAACAGAGGAAGACGGAGAAGGGGATCTTCAACGTCTCCTCTTCGAGTGCTTCGATCTCAAGAAGTGATGGGACCCACTCCGAGACCTGGAGCGAGAATGGTGACGAGGAGACAAATGTCTCGACTTCGTCGAGGAAGAAGAAGCTTTAAAAGTCTTACCTTTCTCCAGCTTCCCCCTACGCTCCTTCAGGGCCTTAGCTGTCATGGACATACAGTCCTCGCACTCTGAACAATGGTGTTCAGCTCCCAAACACCACAGACAAACTCTGTGAGGGTCAGTCAGCGACATCTTTTTCCCACAATCTCGGCATTTTTTGAAGCCGGATCTAGGAGTTGTCGGTTCCGACGAAGAAGCCATCAAGTACGGTATCGAATAACTCGAGGTAAATAGGATTAACCTGACAAAACTGAGCAACGGTATTCCGAGGCACTGAGTAAGCGCGGAAAAACGGAACTGAGCAACGGACGCTGCGCGCGGCCTTTATAGGCAGCGCTCTCTAGAGAAAAATTTCCAAGGCCAGCAGAGCTGGAAGGAGAGATCTAAGATAAGGAATACGTCGGAGGACACAATCCCTTCGAAATGTATTGTCATGGTATGGGTATTGTAGAAGATATATAATATTATGTGATCAATATTGAAAATATTTAGGAGGTGTCCTAAAACGTGTTCTAGTACTGACATGTTTTAATTGTTGTAAGGTAGGTCCGCAGGCACTTCAGGTTAGTTATCAGTAAGTTGCTTTATTGTAGTTACATCAAGTTACATTAAGTTGTCTCAAATGAGCGCAACGGCTCCCATTACCCAGGCAAGCTCACTTCAACTGCCCGAGTGTAGAACCGTAGCACATAACATTCCCTCACTCATACAACAACATTCTCTCTTACATCATAGTTCCCATGCATCCATCCAAGCACATTACAACATATCTCCTTTCCTTTCCAGTTCTCACCATAGCCCACCTAGCACTTTACAACACAAAGATGGACAAGAGATGGTTAAGGGAGGAACTGATGATTTTGCAGAATTCATGCAGACAACCTGATGAAAATATACATGTTTGGGTGGGAATGAAATAGCTAGACAATGAGTGATGCTGCAAGACAGCTCTGCAGTATAGGAGAATGATGTGTCTATTTGACAATCCGAATAGGATCAACACAAAGACACTAGATTAGGGTCTTTCTTCTCTATCTCTCCCTCTTTAAGGAAGGGCCTGAACATTCTATGGAGTATGTACAGAACAATTTTCCCCACCTGTCCCATTCCCTCTCGCCCTCAACACCATCCCCTTCTTTCTTGTTTTTTGGGCGTGGCTTGGGGCGGTAGGATTTACCTTAAAGCTCACTGACTAAAACAAAAGACAAAGAAGTATCTAGACTTGGGCTTGTTTTCCACAGTGAATTTCCATATGCAAAGTTCGAGAAAAAGTGGGTGCAAAGAACAAAAATCAACAAACTGGGAAAATATAACAATGCTAGGTATTCTTTGTGATCCAACTCATGTGTGATTTGCCTGGGGTTGTCCCTGCTTAACCCAAGCCTTCCTTGTCGGTCTCTGATCTCGACCACTCTTCCCTTCTTTGTTTCTCCACCAACATCTGTATATCTCACTCTATACTCGGGGTCTCCTTCCAAATCCTCTGCTTTACTTATCTCTGCTTTCTTCCCACCAACTGGTCCACCTCTTTTGTGCTTTCTCCTTCCTCCCTTTTCCTTCTCTTCCTTCTCATCCTCAGTGGTCTTCTCGTCTCCTCTGCTCTAACCTCCTACCTTTCACCCTCCAACCTTTCTCCAGATACCCATCCTCTAGCTTCTAACCTTCCTCCCAGCAGCCCCCCTCCACTCTAGCTAACTTGCCTCCAAACCGCTCCCGTTATGCACCTCCCACTCTTACCAGACTCCCATATCTTTCTGGAAATCTGTTCTCATTACAGACAGGAGCTGGCCCCGGCACCAGGTACTGCCCTTACTTAATTAGATTCAGCTACAAGCACTTATTGACTTTAACTGGATTTGTTACTTTCTATCCATGCACCACCTTCCACTCTGGCCCGAGAGCCACACTGACCAAGACTTACTAAAAATGGGCCACCATCTGGAATGGGCACAGCACACGAACACAGGAGAGAACTGCTGCATAGTAAAAATAAAAACTGGCACCAAGTCAGGCTATCTGCCTGTAAAAGCGGACTCTTATTGTCACTCTCAATATTTTCGACACCACAGAACTCCACAAACACTTCCTTGGTGTGATTAAGCATTAGTCTCTTATTTCAACAATGTCTTGTTACAGGGTATAGGACCTGACCCTGACCCATCATGAACCCGGAGGCCTACTAGGGTATTTTCCAAAGCCAGTCCTACACCAGCAGTGGGGTGAAGGCGTTGGAGGGCCCAAATCTGCAGTCCCCCCACACGTGCCTGAATGCAGTACTAGCTTTGATCATGCCATACCTGCCCCGCCAATGACTGGCCAGCATTTTCTCTCTTCCCTCCAAGGACCACAACAATCAGATCTGTGTGGCCAAGCGAGCAACATGCTTCTAATCGGCAAGAGAGCCGCCCCACAGAATAGCAATCCAAACGAAAGGCAATCCTCTGCGACAGAAAGGGTAGGCCCTTGTTACACAGGGCTACCATCCCAGAACGTCAGCAGATCAGCAGCTGGAAATGGGGATGGGGGTGCTAAAAGGGCAGTTTATGTTCTTTGAGGTCTGAAACAGATGTCCCGGATCATAATGGAGAGAGTAACCAAAAGACCCAGTGTGGGGGAGAATCCAAGATACCCCAGAATGAACAACCCATGAGGTGGGGAAAGAACAGAGGCTCCTGAGTGGGGAAACAAGCCATAGGGAAGCTTGATATAGGTGAAAGGACAGAGAAGCCCAGAGTGGAAGAGGAGGAGACTGAAAGAACCCCAGACTGTGGGAAGGGGAATATGAATGTCTCCCCGAAGGGTGAAGAACTGTGCGACACACACATTTCAAGGCGAACCAGAAAGACCCGTTTGGAACCTCTGGATGGCACTCCAGTCATACACAAACTATATGTTTGGACTGTACATGGGCATATTGTACAGAGACACACGTGTGGGGTGACAATAGTCATTCCTTCCCCTTGTACAAAGTCCAAAAGTATATCTTGGTTGTTTTATATTTTCTATTGAACGTGAGAGAAAGTTAGAATAGGATTTCTGGTCAGAGGTCTTAATTCATGATGGACCATCTTGCCACACTGACTAGCATCCCTTTTTACCTTCACATTTGTAAACAGTTGGGTTCAGTATCACAGAGTTGGGAAAAGAAATAGGTAAGGAAGAGGTGAACTTGCCAAGGGAAGAGGTGTAGAGAGTAAATGGGAAAGGACTGCTAGAGACTTGGCAAAGGTTATTCCAGAATATGACCAACTAGGAAGGAAGAAATCTAGCAAAGTCAGTATGAAGGAGAGCATTAGTAACTGGCAATGTCAAAATCAGCAGAGAGATCAAAGAGGAGACGGTACTTGTGATCGATAAGCAGTGATGGAAATAATTAGTGGCAAGGATGTCGCTGTTTTCATGGAGTGACTGGTGCAGAACACTTGAGTGGCACACAGCATGCATATGCATTTGAAGACGACGCATGGGAGAAGATTGTCAGTAGCCCATCTACAACAAGAGTACGTGTCCAAAGTAAATGGCAAGGCACAAAACTAAATCTTTTCAGTTACATGAAAGTCTCGGCAAGATTAATTAAATGTTAAACAGTCAATCAGGGATGTAAAAGCACAGCCTGTGATAGAAGAGTAAACATCCAATTAAGGCCTACAGTATTTCTGCTTTCTTTACAGATATGAGAATCAGCATCATAAAATAAAATCTTACAAAGTTACAAAAAGAAGCTCCACATCATCTGCTCTCTAATGACAATGATTCAAACTACTTCTCCAAGATCACTATAATGAGACACTCCCAACCACAGTCAGACCTCTGGCTCGCTCTCCCTCCCTACTTTTCCCCACCTCATATCACCATTACCCTCTCCTCCCACCCCCCACGGAGCTCCTACCCATTCTTTACTTGAACATCCATCCTCCTGTGCACTCATTTATCCCCTTTACCTTGTAAGTAAACAAAAACCTTGTGTCTGGCACCTACTCCGACCTACTCCGACCTTTCCCGCCTGATATAAAGCAGCAGCCATCGCCAATTAGCAAAGAAATTCTCAACTGATGCCAACAATCACTCTATTGTCCTGCTTCCCACTTACCTGGTCACCCCAAAATCCTTGAGAGTTGTCTTTAACCACATTGATAGCTACCTAGAGGACTGCTCACTCGGACACACTTACTTAGAAAAACCAGGCCATCCTGCAATCTAATTCTGAGGTTGTCTAGCTCATGTGACAGATTAACAATATAGCCAAATTAATGCATTCTAGAAATTAGCAATCATATACTCAAGGTGTTTGAGCGTCAGGTCACAGCCGGTTTACTCCAAGTATGGCCGATATGCGGAATGCATTCCACTTTAAGACTTTCCTAAGAGCTGCCTTGGAGTGACTACAATATTGCGTCTCAATGGGCAAAAATCACTTACGCATGTGAATAACTGAGTTTTTCAATGTTTAAAAAAATGATATACTATTTATGGACATCTTGAACTTTTCTCTGCCAATCTGACTACATTAAATTGCTTCACTCATTTGCTTAAAGGCTGCATTGAAACAAATAAAACTATTTCGATATAGTCCGGGTGGTCGGAGGGTCAGCGTCTCTTAGTGTAAAGCTTTAGCAACCAACAAATGACTACATTTTATTTACATATTTTGAAGCGAACTACTTACAGAAAATGTGTATTTTTATATTATGTGGGAAAGAAATGTTGACACTTACCACAATACCCAAGAAATCCGAAAAATCAGTTGTCCTTCTCTTACAACATGACCAGCCCTAAAACATAGCAAACAATAATCTTACATATTATATGTATTAGCTGACATGTTTGATATAACTTCTATATTATTGTTTTGAACCAAGGTTTTGACCAACTAAGATAGCCTGCAACGAAGCGAACAGACTATAACAAGAACATAACTTTACAATTACAAGACATTTTTCAGCAAGCAAAGTACATGGAAGGGGACAACCGAAACCTCATGTTTGACCATATTATAATTTCCATTAGGAGAGTTAAAATTAGATCAGGCCTCAAAATTTAAACTTGCTGCTGGCTAGTGATAATTGACTCCTCATAGTTTGAAGGTGGTGTGTTGGGGTTTGTGGGGTTGGTGGCAGGGGGATTTGTGCTGCAGTGTAAGTAAAATCAAAGACACATTCATGAGCTTAGTTATTCCCAATTAGAGGAAAATAAACCCATTTGTATTTAGCAAAAAAAAAAATACAAGTTTGGACATAAGAGTTCACAAGAAGGGAAACATTTTGCTCCAAGGTAACCCCTCGTTCACAAATCACACTACTACTGCAAACCTTGAGCTGAGCCAACAAGGGGGAATTAAAACTCTGTATGCATATTATGGCCCTGGGCAACAGTAATACATACACCCATAAATGTCAATATAGTTCTAGAATTGGAGAACGGGTGTACAGATGGACGAAATGTGTGCATTCCGGCTGCCCAACTGAACTGTAGTTGTGGGGGGAGAAGTCACTAGAGGTGGTTTTGCACTAGAAGTGATTTGTGCCAACTGTTTACTTATCGATGTAGGGAGGAGGTGGGAGTGTTCTAGACCCCACATCCTATCAAACAATTATTTCGGGGCACATACCTTCAAGGCATCATGAAACACAGGAACACCAGGGTGATGGGTACAAGCATCTGAAAAACAAAATTAATTTGGGTTTTACAACCAAATCTTCAACAGTACATCCAATGGAGCGCACTTATTCCTCTCTTGGCCTGTAAATGGCTTTGAATCCGACCATTGATCTCGATTGCAATTTGGATTTACGGACTGATATGAAATAATCATTACATGGCTGCAGCCACCTATATATGGAAATGTGCCTGGACCACGCAACTGCGGGACATGAGCTAAACACTCATTAGGATAATTATTTGTACATTAATTGAGTTGTCTGCATAACGTGGCGCGGACATGAAAATTATTTACTTACAGTGGAGATTTGCACTTGCAAGTCAGCAATTGGGTCGAATGACCCTTAACAAACTGGTAACTAGTAATATCACTACTTACAGCCACCTCAATCTACAAATCATTAAGTACAATTACATTGTTTGGATTACAATCAAGAACATTATTTTCTTTTTCTTAGTGCCAGTGGCAATCACCGATCCAAAAGGTACCCCTACCATTATATTTTGTAATTGGCTTTTGTGACTCTGAGTGAGCACACATGTTGAACTATCCTAGCCTTTTCCTAACAGGAATTCTGTTTTGTTTTGTTTATTTTATGGTTCTTTGTCAATTCCATCCTCTGCCATGATTCTACTTGCAACCTACTGCTGTCAATGGATGATGGATATCCTTTTTCTTGTGTTATTTACAATGATTTTATGGATGGTTTTGCTTTTTTATGTGCCATTATTTAATGATGCAATAATGGTTGATATAATCAATGGTTAACCACCATCAACTAACTTGTGCCTTCTGGTTGGCCTGTTATACAATGCACTAATGTATAAAAATTGATGTTTATGTGATCTGCAGCCTCAGAGAAAGAACCTGAAGCTCGAAACACTTGTTAGGCTGTGTTGAAACTAATTAAAACATATACAACTTTTGCAGTGATTTCTTCATAATGAGTGTGCAGTGTGGAAGCAACCACTTCTTTTGAACTACCACTGCATACACACAGGACACACTACGCAAGTTGCCACTCCATGAGGTCCAGGCATCCAGTATGCAGTGTAAAAATTGCAACCAATCCCCATACCCAGGAATCCAACATGTTATGCAATAATCACAAATAGCACAAACACATCAAAGGCAACAATGTCAAACCTAATTCACCCAAGGGCACATATTTTGCGGTGCATTGCACCCACCCAGTCAAAAGGAGCTACGGGCGTAGCACAAGCAAGACGCCACACGCTGTACTACAGTGTAAGTTTCAATGTTCATGTCATCTTCACTGTACTCCCCTTACACCATTGCTGTACCGGCACTGGCCGCTTGGCCCTCACCCACACACAAAACACTACTACAACCCATCTTCTACTACTCATGTCATGTGTAATGCACTCCCCAGTAGCACCTGCCAACTTCCACCCTGTCCACACCTTCACATGCAAGCATCCGTGACATTGTGTTGCCTGTGCCAAAGGGTATGTAAGTAGCTGTATACATTATCCATATTGCACATTTGTAATCCAGAAGCCTTCCTTCCACAGCGCAATTTGTTACATTACCTCATGCAAAGGTCGTACTAGGGCCCAACCAAAGTGACAGCTCACATGGGAAATGTCCCTGTATTACTGCCTCCAGTGACCCACTGTAATACGCAAGTTGCTTGTGTCCCTATCCCTTTTTTGTGTCAATACCACCGTCTTTACTTTTCCATCTGAATGTGAGAACAGATTAAACTTTTCTTTGAAATTGGGAGTTGCTAACACTGGTGCATGTGCTAACTTGTGTTTTAGCTCAAAGCTTTAGCCCATTTCAGCTGTTCATTTTATGTGACTTTGGTTTTTCTGCGCTTCTTTTAATGCTTGCAACAATGGCCTGGTGTATGTGGAGTAATCAAAAACCCAGGCTCTACAATAGATGCACAAGCTCAAAGACTGCTGCATCACTTTCACTGTTTTTGTTTTGGAGTCTTGTGTATGGCCTCTACTCTTTTTGGTGTTATTTTTCTTCCGTCTGCTGACACAATCTGACCCAAGTACACCACTTCTTTTTGACAGTATTGCAACTCCTATCTGTCCACTTTGTATCCAGCTAGCAAAGTCAGTAGAGTCCCTTCTACACTCCTCTATCGGGCCGCACACCAATAAGTCATCAACGTACTGTATTACTGTGCCAAGAACCTCCTAATTGCTGGAGTCCATTTCAATTACTTTGTTGAAGATGCTCGGCCCTTCGCTGTACCCCTGAGGCATTCTAGTATGTTTGAACTGGGTCCTGCAAAACGTAATGGCGGTGAGATACCTCAAGTCTGGGTTTAGTGCAATGACATTTTTTTTTACTCTTTATTCATTTAAAGAAATACAAAAATAACATTCATAAAATGTTTTCCACCATCAACGTTTTGCTACTTCAGCACATCTAAACATACTAAGCATTACTATATTTCATTATCTGATCTATAATAATCAGTTCAGTACATTAGCACAACCCGAACAGCAGGGATATCAAAGCCAGACACAATACACAAAAGACAATACTCCCTATTATTCCCTACCCTTTATGTCTTATCAACTCTCCCCTATTAAATACTTGCCTCAAATATACAATTCATCAAATGGTCCCCAAATCTCTAGATACTTCCCGTCTTGTTCCTGTTTTCCAAACATAACTTTCTCATAACTAGGCAGGACTCGCAGATCCGACAACCAACCTTCCACAGATACCACCAACACTGTTAATCCACCCACTATATTCTCTAGCTATCATGCATCTCCCAGAGATTGAAAGCAAAATTGTTGAGTATGGGGACATAGTTAACTACTCCCAATATCATATCTAATCTATTCAGAACCTCACTCCAAAATCCCACCACTCTCGGACAGTCCGATAACATACGTAATAAGGTACCCCTTTGTGCCCCAACACAGATCATCAATCAAGCCTAAACTGGCCATCCTCCCGGTGACCAATACAAACGGCACAAAACCCTTTGACGTATGTATCTTAAACTGAGATCCAATTTAGAATTCGTGCCAATTCTCATTAAATTGTCCCAATTATTTCTAGCTATATCCTTGGCCAGTTCCCTCACCCATGCCCGTCTTAGATTATCCCACGAATTCACGCATGAAGACTCCATTGGCATAAACTTCAAGACTATACTTGGGGGGTTGGGGGGGGGGGGGGGAGTAAAATATATTGCAAGCGGTCAGCCTCTCCTTCATAGGTTGAACATTCTCTGTCTTTGAGCGAGCAGAGATTCTAGTTCCACAAAACCACCATGTTCGCTTATCCCTAAACCAAATTTCGCCCTAAGAACACCAAATGGGATCATGTGTCCATCGCTCCAAACATCACTCACCCTCAAAATACCTCCATCGCCAACACAGAGTCTTATTCCTAATCTGCAAACCTAAATTGTGCCATAATGACGCCTCGTAATGAATCCACATACTCTCACCTCCATTGGTCATAAAAGGATCTCAATGCCTCTCCAGTTACTTCTGTTGTAGGCAGTTTAGCTGCCAAACTCGGCATTTACCCCATTGTATACACACCTCGCAATAAGTATGGCCGAAATGTCTACTTCTCTATACACATCCACAGTGGTAGATCATCATTTTCTTCATTAAAGTATAATGCAACTTTCTTCAACACAAACCCTTAGCGATAACTCCAGAATCGGACATCCAAAGAACCCTTCATGAACTGTCCGAGTCAGAACAGAACGTGGGATTTGAGGTTTCTTGCTTTCACAAAAAAAATGTAAAAATTGTTTTAAAAAAATTATAAAAAAACAAAGTTTTAAAAAGTGTCATCAATGCCCCCAATTACCTTCTTGGTGAATTTAAGCGGAATCGATTGGATGATATAAAGAACCTCTTGGGTAGGAGCACCATTTTGATTGCATTGATTCTAGCCCAAAGACCAAGAATTAAACAATCCAATTTCAGTATATCCTTGCAAATTACCACAATTATCCTGGTCACATTAAATTCCACCATCTTTTTCAAATCTCGAACTAAATAGACCACCAAATACTTCACACTTTCCATAGCCCACTGACAAGTCTATGAACTCAGGTCACACCGTGGCGGAGTACAACCCCCACCTCCTCGATTATACTCTTAAGTTTAGCATCTCCCTCACGTGGATTGGCCAAAATTATAGTCATGTCAGCCGTGTTACATAATACTTTGATTTCCTTGTCCCCTACTCTGAGCCCCATATTTCTTGCTCCTGCCCGATATAAGTTATCAATGACTCGAACGCCAGATTAAAGAGAAGGGGTGATAAAGGACACCCCTGCCTAGTACTCCCTGGTCAACGGAAACGAGGCGGAAAGCACTGCATTTGCCCATATCCTTGCACCAGTCGGAGTGCAAAGATTTGATAGTCCTCAAGAAAGCATCCCTGAAACCCATCTGAGGCGTATGGTCTAAAAAAATTAAAATAAAAATGTTTTAAAAAAAGAAAAACAATTGACTATCAAAAGCTTTCTCAGCATCCATAAAGATCAGTAGAATATTTTCCACTTCTTCCTTAGGGAGCCCGATTAAAAAAAAAAAGGGGATCTTTCTTATATGGTCATATCCATACCTCCCACGCATAAATCCAAACTGCGAATGTCCAATCAATCTTCAAATGCATGTGTTCGATTGGCTAGTATCCTGGTAAATCTTTTGCATCCACATTAAGTAATGATATTGGCCTGTAGTTCTCACACTTTGTATGATCTTTACCAGGTTTCAGGATCACTGTAATACAAGCCTTCTGCATTGTTAGACACATAACTCCCTTTGTCATAAAACTATTACATAAACTGCATAACAGCGCTAATACTGGTCCAATAGCTCTGTAGAACTCGACTGGTAGAACATCTAAACCCGGGGATTTGCCTACATTAAGTTGATCAATAGCACGTAACCGGCTGATCAATCGTTAATGCTTGCTCATTTGTCAGCTTTAGCAAATCAACTTTCCTAAAAAAAATTAAAAAAGCCCTCCAGTTGGTCCGATGTTGGAAATTGAGATTCAGTGTACAACGATGTGTAAAATATCTTAAACTATTGGATATAGCCTTCCTCTTGACCATTGGTATTCCCAGTTCATTCACTAATTTTTTAACATAAGCCTTACCTATTAAACCCTTCAATTTGTTCGCCAATAACCTGCCACCCTTAGCTCCTTGTTCCCAATACTTCTGTTTCATATAAAAACAGACCTTTCTCACTCTGCATATCCATTTCACTCTTCAGAGAATCCCTTGCCCCATCCATCTCCACCTTATCCTTATTATCCCCAGTCAATTGGAACTTCTTCTGTAGTTCTCCCAACCTACTCTCCAAATGCCTCAATTCCGCCATTCTGGTTTTCATCGTGCGAGATGTAATATTCATTAACGCCACCCTAACAGCCGGCTTGAAACTATCCCTTACAGCTAGTTCATCAGCCGACCCTTCATTTATCTCATATAAGGAGTCGACAAATAATTTCAAAGATGTCATATATTTTAAAAGATCAAAATGTACTATGTCTTTAAACGCCATCTTGAAATGTCCGACCTTGTACCACCTAACTCTAATTTTAATTTAATCATCAAATGATCCGATATGCTGCGCTTCAATATCCTTGCTTCAACTGCCATCCCAACAAGCCTTTTGGAGATTAGAAAATAATCTATTCTGGAAAACGAATTATGTACTGGTGAAAAGAAAGAACTTCCTCTCTCCAGGATGCAAGATCCTCCATATAGCAACAAAGTCCAAACTACTCAGAAGATCATCAAACACTCTACTTGCGCGCTCCACCATATACCGGCACTGCTTCGATCGATCCAGCCTATGATTCAGAACGCAATTAAAATCTCCCTCCAATATAATGTGTTCACCAAGCATACGCCGCAACATAGATGTTTTCTTTTTTTTTTATCCCTGCAGTATAGGGACCAAAGATAAAGCCAACTGTGATGACATTTCCCTCATTCTTTATATCAACTAAGATTACCATTCCTTCATCATTCATGGTCACCTTTTCCACACAAATATTTAATCCCCTGCAAAATAGTACTCCCACCCCCCTTGATTTTGAAACAAAACAATTTAACAACACCTTATTAGATCTCGTGTTGACTCTTCCAGCAAATGAATTTCTTGTAAAAGAACATCTGCATTTTCTCTCTTTAATCTCAGCATTATCTCCTTTCTCTTGCAAGGATTATTTAAATCCTTTACATTCCATGAACAGTATGTCAACTCATTCATCACACTACCAACTCCTACTGCCTTTCATTTCTCCTTTATACCTCTCCTGTCCCTTTGGCCATTACGATCAGAACTTTAAGATCCCTCATGATCCAGACCATACACAAATATACTGTACTCTTTGTATTCTGAATAAAGGAACAAAACCAAGACTAGTTGCATACTTCCATATACCAATTTCCAACGTAACACACACGTATACAATAAACAAGGAACAACAAACAAATAAAAATGACTCCCATAACATTTTTACCTTAACATTCTGCGCTACCACAGAATAATTTTGAGCTATCCTATTTACACCACTACAATTGTTCGGAACTATACTCCCCCCCCCCCCAGTCTGTGCCTCTACTTATTAGCTTTATACAATTAGGACTTACCCCATCCCATTTTAATATTAACACTCCATTAGATTACTTTCCATCCAGATTTACTGCTTTTAATAACAACATCATGCTTCGGTGATATCATTGATACAGTCTAATTTAGCCCTACAATTAACCTTATCAGTGTAACAAATTTTCTACTACTTGCATAATACCATGATAGTTAGAACATGAGGTGTCAACCTACATTGGTTGCTTCGTTATACCAGTCTCCCACGTAAATGCAATTGTATCATCTATCATTATACCTTCATGTTCTATTACGCTTACCCTACTCCATTTTTCTCAGATATTCCTCCCCAAAAACCTCTAGTATGCTTCAAACAACTCCCAATATCTACACTGAACGCATATTTATATTTACCTATATCATTACCCACAGAGAACTGATACAATAAACACATTATAATCATGCAGGATGCCTTCCTTGACAAGTCATCCAGCAACATTTCTCTCCGTACTAAGCAATCACATCCCTATCTCAACCCGTGCCCCAATATCTCCTGAAGAGCAGTCCACACACTTTGCAGAGTGCCACCATGTTATGACCATAGATCACCTAAACAGTATTATCCAGCCCTTAGACGTTTTCACACATATATAGTTTGAACTCCTATGAATAACTGTAGACAATTCAAAACCTGTATGAGCTGACTCTTCCAATCATACTGCCCCCAACAATCCAGAAATGACCTCATATCCTAGTTAGTAAAAGCATCCCACCTCTCGTCAGAGTGGTCTTAATCCCCCCCTACGAAGATTATCACTGTCAGCCCCTAACATCATCCTGGGTCAGGATAGTATAACACATGTAAACCATCCAGACGAAGGAATTCATGCACAACCCAGCATATAGACCCTCAGCATTTCCTAAAACCCAAGCATGCGTGCCCTATCCAGGCGCGCCAATGCCACCTAACAGTATAACTTACCTTACCCCCCCCCCCCTTTTCACACCTTTAACCATTTTCATGAACAAATATCAGAGGAAAACCTTCACGAGACCCAGAAAGTTCTGCTGCATGGAGCATCACAATCCGAAATATCAAAACACTGAGCGCTGCAACACAACATTGTCAGTACGAGGAGTAACGTGTTAACTGCCCCTTTCATTTCTAACTATGAGCTTCTTAATAGAATTAAATATATCTGATGTATACATCCAAACATGCTAATCATATTTTCAGTTTCTTGCTTTGTTGCTGAAGTTTTGAAATACATAGAATACATGGCGTGTTTGTGTGCCCAACATTCTTAAGTTATTGGTCTATTATGCTACCAAAATTAAGTGATTCACATACATACAATCCTATTTGTTTGTATCCCAATTCTGCATTATAGGCCCTACACACAAAATACTGGCCTGTCTCGGTTAATGGAAGAAAAAGGGCCTGCTGGACTTGAAAGGCCGTTCCTTTTCTGTGTTTTGTGCGCGAAAGGGGCAAAAACTACAATCCCCATGAGGCTATGGGGCGGAAGTTGGCCGGAATGAGGGAGGTACAGTCAACTGCTATTTAAGAGCTCCTTCGGCCCGTGCTGCCTGTTGGCGATTGATGGCGTGGCAGGCACAGGCCGGAGGGAGCAAGTGTTCAGACAATGCGCGTGGAGGGAACTCTTCACGGAGGACCTGGGTCTGGCGCTGAATTCATGTGAAGCCGGGCCCGGTGGTGAAACATTGCAAGACTAAGCAGTTTCTGTTCCTCTCTGGGACGGAGCAAAGCACGGCGGAGACCGTACAACGCGGGAATATCACTGCCTGGGGAGATGCCGGAGAGCCCACCCAGGCCTCAGTTAAGTGCTGACATTAATGTATGGTGTGCTTAAGCAGGTTTTCTTCCGTGAGGGGTGTAGTTCAGATTAACAGAAACCCATGAATGAAACTCACGCACAACAGCGCTGGATTACGTGTGACTTAGAAAACGCACATGGGTTGCAACCAAGCAATATGAAAGCTTAGTAAAACGCTGTTTTCAGAACTATTTAAACATCCGCTAGAGCGGAGGCAGTGGGCAAGGCATAACTTAACACTGTTTGTTTGAGGCTGCTCATTGTTCATTTTCATGTTGTATGAAGTCACCATGTTTTCAAGTCATGTTGTGTCAACAATATGTTCTGGTGCCGCAGTAAGAGCGGGTGAGGCACACGCTGGGAGCATTATTAACTAAGAAGTACTTGCCTGGATATTTCATTCATTGTGCAGGAGCATTACAAGTGTCATGTTACATTTCATCAAAGCTTCATGTGCTTATGTTTGTGGCTCTCTCAGGAAACATACAAATGCAAGGTGAAGAGTCTGTATTCTAATTAAGAAGGGTACTGACATACTTAGGAGCTTAGGGTGAGAGGCAGGTTATGCTACATGTTCTTTGTCTTGTATGTTATCCACTTCCCCTTTTCCGGTTACCCTAAACACCCCCTACCTATCCACAACCTCTCCCTAACCCACCTCCCCCCTAAGCTGCCTCGGAATGCCTGTGTGTATAACAATCAGGAGCCTGTGCCAACCAATGTGGGAGGGGTCAACTACATTTGGCTTCCGTGGCTAGGAAGGAGTTGTGTGATACTCCAGGGGTGTCACATAATCACCAACCCCCAAATTAGGATAATTAAGCCACCCGAGCCAAATTGAGTCCGGTCCACCTTTAACAGAGGTGTTAAAGGCCTCACAGGATATCCAGACAGAATTGATTCAGTCTCGACAGGAGACTGCCAAGTTGAAGATGCAAGTTAGTGGTTTAGTTGCTCAAGGGACACCACTACATGGGGAGGCAGCGGCGCCATCATCTGCAGGGTCGTCTAGTCGGTCCAGTACTATGGTGGTCCAACAGTTGGGGGTACCCTTGGCAGCCCCCGAGAGTTCTCTACATTTCTGACACAATGCAAGTTACATTTTATATGCAAACCTACGGCATTCGAGGCCGCCCAAACACAAACCGCCTTTGTCATTTCCTATTTGACTGGGGGTGCCGCAGCATGGGCAATTCCGCTTGTACAAAAGGATGAGCCAATCTTATATGACTGAGGAGGGGCTGTAAGTGGAATCTGCACAATTGTTTGACCGAGGAAATGCATCCTTGTCTCAGGATAAGGAGCTACTAGCATTGAGACAAGGTTCTAAAGTCTTAGTAACATATGTGGCGTAATTTAACCATTTGGTACTGGAAACAGCGTTGCCGGAACCCAAGCAAGCCGTGTTAATTTAACGAGGATTAAAGGATGAACTTAAGGGTGCAATAGCTCATGTAGAACCCGAGCCAGAGTCATGTAGTGCCTTAACTGATTTAGCCCTGAGGTTGGACCATGGGCTGGGGGAGCGTAAGGGTGAGAAGAGAACAGAAGGAATGCCCTTTGTACGCCTAGAAAGGAGCAGGGAAGGTGGAGGACTTTCAGGTGGGCAACAGGGGGAGTCCATGCAGATTGGGAATGTTTGGGGCCCTTTAATGGTAGAGGAAAAAGGAAGTCCAATAATTTGTGCTTGTATTGTGGGCAATCAGGGCATTTCATCCGCAACTGTCCCAATACTCCCACCCCAGGTGGGGGAAAAGAGGTGGGGGTCGGAAAAGAAGGGGCTTGGTAAGTGGGGGGAACGACTATACTGAGCCAGTAGGAGATCGAGATACCTTCAGGGGTGGCTAACACTATGCAGATCAAGGCCCCTCATTTACATCTACTAGTGTCTTTGATTTTTGCGAACAGCAAGGAGATGGTGTCATCGATGGTGGATTCTGGGGCCACAGGAAATTTCATTGACATAGCACTGGTTACCAAGTTAGGAATTCCCCCAAGACCACTCAGACTCAGGAAGCGTGAATGTGGTGTGGTGAAGGTCATGAAGAGGCAATCACATTTGATTTGATAGCAGTCCACAATTCAGGGTTATTTTGGGAATGCCCTAGTTAGTGGCACATAATCCTTGCATAGATTGGCAAGGGAGAACTTTGACCTTTGAGAATGAGCAGTGTGCATCACATTGGATGGGTGTAATGGGACCAACTGCCTTTTTTGATTGAAGGAGTTAACCAGCAGGTTCATATTGGGGAAGGAGTTACTTCCCTGCCTGTAATTTATCAAGAGTTTTTTTGGGGTTTTTGACAAGGGAGGGGCATCTCAGTTACCACCCCATAGGCCATTTGATTGTGTGATTGGGTAGGAACCACAGGCAAGGTTACCTTGCAGTCGGGTGTATGCCTTATCTGAGAAAGAGACACAACATCTGCGGACATACTTAGATGAGAAGTTAGCCTGTGATTTTATCAGACCTTCCAAGTCGCCCATTTAATCCCCTTTGCTCTTTGTGCCGAAGAAGGAGGGCACGTTAATGATCAACTATAGGGCATTAAATAGGATAACCATTAAAAACTGCTTCCTGCTACCCTTAATTTCTGTATTGCTAGATCAGGTCAAGATGGTGAAAATGTATACTAGGTTGGATTTGAGGGGCACGCATCATCTCATCAGGGTGAAGGAGGGTGATGAGTGGAAGACTGTGTTCAGGACAAAATGTTTACTTGAATATTTGGTGTTGCCCGTTGGGTTATGCAACGCCGCTGCTGGTTTCCAACATTTTATGCAGGAGGTGTTACGAGAATATTTGGACTTGTTTGGGATTATGTACATAGATGAGGTCTCGATTTTTTCTGAAAGTGAAGAACTGCATGTCCAGCATGTCAGAGCAGTTCTGACTCGATTACAGGAGTATCATTTGTTTACCAAATTGGAAAAATGTGACTTTCATGCCACCAGAGTGGAATTTTTTGGGTTTCATTTTGACACCCTCAGGGATGGTTATGGATGAGAGGAAGGTGCAGGCAGTAACCCAGTGGCCGGCACCTCAGTGTATGAAAGACATGCAGTAAACTTT
Source organism: Ambystoma mexicanum (assembly GCF_040938575.1). Classification (NCBI taxonomy): domain Eukaryota; kingdom Metazoa; phylum Chordata; class Amphibia; order Caudata; family Ambystomatidae; genus Ambystoma; species Ambystoma mexicanum. The sequence continues at coordinate 880,353,282 of NC_090941.1, read as the reverse complement.
GGGTTTTGCCAACTTCTATCGAAAGTTTATCCATAATTTCTATGCAATTATCACGCCCATTACTAGATTGTTAAGAAAAGCAACCAAGGTTCAGTGGGATCAGGAGGCACAGGACCCCTTTGAGAAATTAAAGGCTGCTTTGGCTGAGGTTCCGATTCTTGGTCATCCTAAATTGGGGAAACAGTTTCAGGTGGAGACAGATGCCTTCAATGTGGCTGTAGGGGCCATCCGGGCCCAGGAAGATGAGGAAGGTGTGCTTCATCCTGTGGTATATTTCTCTCGCAAATTGACACAATGATGCCATCATGGATAAGAATCTTCTGGCCATTAGGGAGGCTTTTTTTGAATGGCGTCATTACCTCATGGGGGCCCGACATCCTGCACTGGTCATCACTGACCATAAGAATTTACAATTTGCCGGCCCTCATCCCAAGGATCCTCAGCACAAGGATCTTTTTCCTGCCTGGAGCCTGTGCAAAACTTCACACAGGACCTCCGAGGGGCAGGAGCCCTCTACACTGCAGGAGCAGTGGGTTAGCCTTCCAGGTGAGCCCATCCACGCACAGGTAGGCGCCCTGCCTATGCTCCAGCCCCTTTGAAAACAAAATATTCTGCCACGAAAAGTGCATCATCCATGCCCATCATTGAATAGCAGTAGCACAGAATTCGTTTTAAATACAAAAACGAGCTACAAAGTGCAAGTTAAGCATTTCACTCCGAATCTCCATTGGAACACATGAGGTGTTCCTATTCCATCATGGCCGCCGCCTTTCTGCTGCTACAGCGACCACATGACCTGCATCTGTGTCCCTATTGGCCCAATCTACCTATTCAGGGCTAATCACACGCCGGCAGGCGAATGCCGGCCCTCTGTCCAAGGATCCTCAGCACAAGGATCTTTTTCCTGTCTAGAGCCTGTCCGGAGGCGGCCGAGGCAAGCGGCAAGGACCCTGCTAATACTCCGGTAAGCTTGCCCTGACCTTGCAGTTCGCCCACACCTCCCCAAGATACTGCTAATTGACTTCTTTCCCTCGTGTACACCTTATCACTCGTAGTCCACTATCTACTTCCCAGCCTTCCCACCCTTTGTTCTCCTCATGCTGTGCACCCCACCTGTGCCTTGGTCATCACCGACTTATGGACAATTGCCCATTCCATCTATTATTTTAACTTGCGGGCTGCCTCTGCTACCACTTCACGCTACACAATTGCCCACCTATCTGGTTTTTTTTGTAATGTGGACTATCTGCCCTTCATCTAGATATCTGCATTTCTAACACATGTGGAAGAAACTAGCCAGTCAAAACCACATTACCACTCAACTCATATTCACTGATATGTGCACACCTTCCATACGATCTTGCAGCTTAGCCTATCAGTCTGTAAATGTCTGCATCTGCTTCATCGTGCCCCTGCCTAGCCTGCAATGAGCCTCGCTGTTATGCCTAGTTTATCACACTCTGCATTGCCACCTTTGCGATTGCCTCTAGCCCACCGTGCCTTTGACAATGCTTTTGCCGCTGCCCCTTACCTTAGCCTTGTGCACCGTAGCCACTGCATTTAGACTTGACACTGTATCTAGCCTTCCGCGCCTGTCACTGTAGTTAACATTTGACACTGTATTTGCCTTTATGTGCCCCGATACTGCATTTGACACTGTTCATGCCCTACCAGTTGTAGCATTGCCCCTTGCCTGCATCCGCCACGATTTGCTTATAGCCTTGTGATTTGCATTACTAGTATGTTCCTCATGCGTCACGCTACCTTGCTGTATGTCTGAGCCCGGCAACCTACTCATCTGATGCCCTGTCTGGCGCCTCGCATCTTTATCAAATGCATATCTAGTTGCCCAACTCTCCTGTTGTGACTGCTATTGCACTGCATATTCAGCTGCACAACTGCCTTGCCTTTGAATGTTATTGTTTACCCAGCTACTTAATTGCCATGCTGAGAATGTTGGACTCCTACCCCGAGTCATACAGGCTATTCAGGAACTTCCTCTAAATAATTTCTCCTGCAATAAAGAAACCTAGGCTGTCCTATGTTGCAAGAAAACACCCGGCCCCAACCTAGAACGCTAGCACCAGCATAGGTTATGTTACTTAGACTGCCTACCCAAAACCCCAAAATAGCTATGCCAGCCTGGACTATACTCATCAGGCTTCCCTTTTGCCTGGTACCGCTCGACCTACCGTGCACAGGATCGCATTTCCTCTCCCACCCCAACGGTCTTAGCAGGCCAGCATGTCCTAGACACCATCCTATCACATGTCCCACCCCATTCCTATCTAATCATAACACATTCTAGCCTTTCCACAGTCAAACCCACCCCATCGTAGATACTTGCACCATCCAAGAAGAAACTCATGACTATCCCTTGCACTCCTACCCTGAATAACAATCCCATCAGGAACTCCTCTCCAAGCTTAGGCATATTGAGACGTAACTGCCTCAGACCTAGGACACACCACCTCGCCTCTTCCAAACTCAAGTCCAAGCAAAAGTAAAAGCAAACTCAAACTAGCCATTCCAACCTCACATACAACAGCATCTCCCGAACAGCCTAATCCCTGTTCTAATGCCTCCTCCCTCCGCACATTCAACAGAAAACCACGCCAACCTACCACTGAAACAATCGAAGGCACACTAATCAACGCAAGATCATTAGTCGGCCATGACCTAGACATAGCCGACATCTCGCTAAACCATCTAGACTTCTTAGCTATTACCGAGACCTGGCTCCACGCAGCTTCAGGTTCTACACTAGCGCTAGCCATCCCAAATGACTACACCATCTACTGCATGCATAGACAAACAGCCAAAGGCGGAGGAGTAGCCTTCATAGCAAGAAGCTCCCTTAACGTAAGACGCATACTAAACCAAACTCTCCCATCTGCAGAATCACTCACCATCAAACTATCCACTACTCACACAAGCACAATTACCATCCACCTTATCTACAGGCCATCGGGCCCCCATTTCTTCATTTAATGAAGACATAGCGCTCCTGCTCTCCAACAACACCAAACCCAACTCACAGATACTCATACTAGGTGACTTCAATCTGGGCTACAATGATGAGAAAGATGACAAAGCAAGCGCAGTCGCAAACACTATCTCAGAATTAGGACTCACCCACCACATCACTCAACCTGCACATAACAAAGGCCGCACTCTAGATTGGATTGCGCACCTCAACTGCAACACCTCCATCCTATCCAATACACCATGCGCCTGGACTGACCACCACCTCATCACCTTCACCATCAACAAAGATAAACAAACACCGGCACCCCTTCCCAGCGCTCCACCCACACTCACAAGAAACAGGAAAAACATCAGTCGAGAAATTCATCCCTTTACTCCAACCTATCATTGACTGCATACCCACCATCACCAACCCCACAGAATTAGTAGACCTTTACAACACAACCATTCTTAAGGCCATCAACACTGTAGCACCACTCAAATTACGAAAAGCCAAACCACGCGCACACCTGAACTCCAGGTTCACACCTGAATTAAAAACTCTCAGCAAAAACAAAACCAAGCCGAATCAGCCTGGAAACAGTCTCTCTCTGCTAATAATAAAACATCCTATTCCTTAGCCTCTAACATCTACAAGTCAGCAATCATCCAAACAAAAACATTTATAACTAGAGAATTAGCAAAGCCAAATCCAACCCCAAAGAGCTTTCAATATGCTTCGAGACCTCGAGTCCCCATCTCCCATACCCGACACATGCACCAAAGACATCTTGTGGTGTACCAACATACAAGAAGCACTCCTATGTTACAATCCAAAATTGAGTCAAAGAAAGAAAGCCTCACCTTCGAAAACAATCCCACCTCACAAATGTATGGGAGGATTGGTCCAAGAGACCCCCCTCCCCTGCAGCCTCTCTCCCTTGTGAAGTCCATGGCTCGTCGGGGGTTCCCCCTGCCACCAGGGCCCAGGTGGCGGGTGGACCACTGGATGAAGATATTGACCAAACATGCTGTATTAAGCTAGGCCCTGGAAACCATTTTGTGAAATCAAAATGGCATGAGCCCTGTGCACCGCCGCACCGCCCCCACCCTTGGAGAGTCTCACTTGTCCCTGCGGCCGCAGCTCCCTGGCAGATCCGCTGAGAGCCCGTTCCCACGAACAGACCGACATGAGCTAGTGCTAGATGCAAACACTAACATTCACCTTCCGCAGTGTATCAATGCCCTCAGCATGACCCGGCCAGCAGGGCCAGGGTGGAAAAGAACTGTAAAATGGTCCGCCGACAAAAGTAGAGACCCACAATCTTAATATGCAAACTGCCTGTGATGAAACTCTTCTCTTCAGGACTTTTTTGATTAAAACATGTAACCTCCAGGAAGATGGCAGAATGTGTGTTTATATGGCATTCTGGTTGAAGTGCCCACATCCCCGTAGCTATGTGCAAATAGTAAAAATGTCCCGGGGTTTTCATGTGATATGTTTCACCGAGAAGAATGCACTCCAAGGTCCTATGCCATAACTGAACTAATGCTGCTAGAGTGCAAAGGAAGACAAGTGCAACCACATTGGGAGCTCATGTAAAGTGTGCATGAAAATGCACAAAATGTATTTGAATGTCCAAGCTCACCATGTGTCACTGCCAACAGTCTCATTGGCCAGTTATTCCTGCGTGCTCCACCAACCTTACTACTAACTCGCTTACCGTGCATGTATAGAAATGTAACAAGATGTCGTGGTTGTTAAATACTTAAACATATAGATATCAATTGCAAAATGGGTATAGGTAACACATTTGAAATGGCCATGTAAAGGCACTAACAATATAGAAAACATAAGCGTTGAAAAGAATCAATGAGTATTGTACATTATATGAATGTTTTTGCCTCTTTCACATAATCTGCAACACACAAGGAAAATACCATTATGGGCATATCCAAGGCCATTCCCCCTTCCTCCCCATTGAAGCCTGCCAGACGGAAAGCAGAGGCCTGTGCTGCTCTGCCTCACCTCCCCCAATTCGGCTGGAGCCGCTTCAAGCATTCACGTTCCCCCGCAGCTCCCAGGGCCGCGGCTAGCCACCTGAATTATTTACAACCCAGCAGTAAAACCCGGCCATAAAAACGCAGGCCCGAAGGTGCCCTTTCTTAGGCTCCATGACCCACCAGCTCACCCCAGGTTAATGGCCCGTGCAAAATTAGGACACCCAATATTATAGCAACACTGTAGGAACACTTTCATAGTGACTTACAACGAGACATGATAACTTGGACAGCTCGCCCCTTGCCCCGAGACCCAACCTCGCGGCCTATGATACCCGGTCAACAAGACGATGGTAACCATGTATTGATGTATCACCAAAAGACCCCACTCTAGGTGCATTCCTCCTGTGTTGCATTAACCTGTAGAATAACCTATTGGAAGATTTACCGGGGAAGATAATATTGCAATATTGAATGAATGCGGTGTGCGTGGCCTTAGGGCAGAAAGCCAAGAAAGACGTTCATCACTGACACTGATCACGGCTGGCACAACAACACTGCCCGGATGAGCCCAGCTGACCTGCCCGGCCCGGCCCACGTGGGTAACCAGTGGCGTCCACCAACCACGGCAAACCACATCACAGCTGCACCTATAGTTAGTTGTCGCCACCCAATCCCCACGAACTTGTGCCCCTATAGTGTGTAGGTTCTTATGACGCATTTTGTAAATATATATGCCTCTCTTTGCTATTGTCAGACAGAGCGCTCTCGGAGTTTGCAGAGTCCTTTGCATGCCCTATTCTGACTTATATAAACTCCCATTAAGCTCACCCGCACTTTGTCTTAGCCTTATTGCCATCCTGGGAGAGTCCATTATTGTCTCTCATTGTGGGGAGGATCGTGCTATCTGGGGGCGCTCGCCTTCACTACCCACACCACACGATCGGATAATAACCTATTTGAATTATCCACCATCACTACAAAGGAGGATGAAGATATAATAAACTCTCTCAAAGCCTCCAAAATGTCAAGGGGACATCTGCCCAGCCCCAGTTATCAAAGACGCAGCCAAACACCTTGCCCCTTTCATCACCTCTCTTATAAACTCATCCTTCACATCCAGTATAGTACCCAATAACTTAAAGGACTCTTGGGTTTTACCTCTACTCAAGAAACCCACTCTAGACCCCAACGTACCACCAATTACTAATGTGCCCATCCTGCTGAAAATCCTCGACAGAGCTGCCTACCTGCAGATTCAGAAACACCTAGAGAAAAATAACTTGCTAGGACTAAGAAAATCGGGCTTTCAACCCAAACACGGCACAGAGACAGCCTTGATCGATCAAAACACAAATGGACAATCTCAAAGACAATGGCAAACTAGCCCTTCTTCTCCTCCTCCTCAACCTTTCAGCCGCTTTTGATTTGGTAAACCATGATATTCACTGCAAACATCTAACCTCAGAAGCCTAATTATCTGACAAGGCCAATGCCTGGATCCAGTCCTTCCTGAATAATAGATCCATGAGGGTCTTTGATCCCACGGCAGCTGCTGAACCGGCCCCTGTCACTTGCGGCGTCCCCCAGGGCTCCCGTGTTTCCCCCACATTATACAATGTGTTTACAAAACCTCTCTTCTACATACTGGACCATTTGGTTGTCATCTAAACGAATTACGCAGATGACACTCAAATACTCATCCCACTAACAGGCGACTATAACACCACACTCAACAACATTTACTCCATTATCCAAGAATGGATGGCCAACCACGGACTTTGCCTCAATGACGACAAGACCAAGCTTCTTCTACTAGGCTCCCAATCCAGACTCAACAACCCCGACAAACTTTACCAGACATTCACCATTGACAGTAACAATATCCCTGCCTGCAACAGTGTTAAAACTGTGGGGATTTAGCTTGATTCCTCCCTCACATTGACTAGACAAATCAACGCCATCTCATCTGCCACCTCTTACACATGTAAGCTCATCAATGCCAGCAGACCTTACCTCTCGAACTCTTAACTGCACTACACTAGCCAGAGCACTAGTACTCTCAAAAGTCGACTATTGTAATGCGCTCTATTTGGGCACCAGCCGAAAGAACATCAACAAGCTCCAAGTTATCAAAAATAACGCACTAAGATCAGCATTGAACAAACCCAAACACGAGCACATCTCTAAGGCTAGACGCTCCACTCAATGGCTATCCATACCTCAGAGAATCGAATACAAAACACTCTCTCTCACACACAAATGTCTATTTAACCAAGCACCTAGATACCTTTCGGACAATTTCACGTGTCACACCCAATCTCGCCTAACCAGATCAGCCCAAACACAGTGCTTAAATATCCCCAGATTGAAGCTCCAAAAAGCAGGCGGCACAAGCTTCACTGTTTTTTCACTGATTTTGGGGTAACCGAGTAATGGCAAGGCCGATGCCCTCTCCCAGCAATAGAATCAAGATGGGCAGGGGCAGGTGGAAATAAGTATAATTCTGGTGGAAAAGATTGTGGGGGCTGTAACGCAGGTGGTGTTGGGGGAAGTCAGTCAGATTTCCCCAAGGAGGAGTGGACAGAGTGGGTACAGAAAGAGAAGGGCAAAGTCCTACGAAAAGGTCTACCTGATCACGGGGGGGGTGTGGGGATGAGGCGGGGAGTTGTTTCTTCCTAATTAGGCTCCGAGGAAGAAGGCATTGTTCTGGTGACATGATTCACCTAGGGTGGGACATAATGATGTGAGAAAGACACAGGATATGGTCCAACGATATTTCTGGTGGGAGGGGCGAGCTTCCCAAGTACAAGAGTATGTGAAGGGATGTGAGACTTGTGTATGATCCAAGGCAGATCATTTAAAGAAGGCAGACCTGTTGCAGCCACTAGCCACTACTATGGAACCTTGGGCTTGTGTATCCATGGATTTTGTAACTGAATTGCCTAAGGATGAAGATTGTGACACCTTCTTGGTGGTAGTGGACTATCTAACTAAACATTTTATACCATGTGAAGGAATTCAAAGTGCTGGTATATTGGCAGATTTATTATTGCAGCACATAGTCAGACTGCATGGGTTATCAAGAACGATTATGTAAGATCGAGGGTCACAAATTCACCTCTCGGTTTTGGCATGCTTTCTGTAAATTGCTCGGAATCACTTGCACACTATCCACTAGTTAAATCCACAAACAGATGGTCAAATGGAGAGAGTAAAATCAAACCATGGAGCAATATTGGAGATGTTTTTTGGCTGGAGGCAAGTCCTTGTGGGTTCGGTCTCTCGGGTTGGCAGAGTTTTGTTACAACGCCAAACATGATTCCCTAGGAATGTCTCCTCATTTCTGTTTGTATGGTCAGGATTGTCAAATGTTACTGGAAGAGGTGCCCCAGTTTAATAAGATTCCGGCAGTAACTGAACACACACAAGAGATTGAGATACAAGAGCAGGCACACAAAAACCTGGATAAGGCCAAGGAGAATTAGAAGAAACAAGCAGATCGAAAAAGGCGTGGTAGCCCTAAATATGTGGTTGGTGATCGGGTGTGGTTGTCCATACAGCATATTAAATTGTTTGGATCACAGAAATGTTTGCCCTGCTTCATAGGGCCTTATAATGTGGTTAACTGTGTGTCTGATATAGCAGTCAGATTACGACTGCCTATGCAAAATTCATCCAGTGTTCCACTTTTGTCAGATTAAACCCACAGCTCCGGGTGTGGTGACAAGAAAGGCTGCAGAGGTGATGAAAGATGGTCAGGAGGAATTCGAAGTGCTGAAGATTTTGGACTCCAGGTGGCGTGGGGAATGACTCTGGTACCTCATATCCTGGGTGGGTTGTAGGCCTGAGGATGACTCTGGGAGTCGGCTGAGGCGGTACATGCAGACCGTTTGTCAAGACAATTTCATCGGGTGCATTCGGAAAAGGTCGATCCAGGGAAGGGCCCTAGAGGAGAGGGTAATGTAAGATAAAAAGGGCCTGCTGGGCTTGAAAGGCCGTTCCTTTTCTGTGCTTCATGCGGGAAAGGGGTAAAAACTACAATCTCCATGAGCCTTTGGGGCAGCAGGTGGCTGGAATGAGGGAGGTGCAGCCAACTGCTATTTAAGTGCTCCTTCAGCCCGTATTGCCTGTTGGGGACTGTTGGCGTGGCAGGCACTGGCCGAAGGGAGCAGGTGTTCGGACGGTGCACATTGAGGGAACTCTTCACACAGGACCGGGGTCTGGTGGTGAATTCAAGTGAAGCCGGGCCCGGCGGTGAAACGCTGCAAGACTACAGTTCCCGTTCCTCTCCGGAACAGAACAGAGCACGGCATAGATCATACAACGCGGGAATATCACTGCCTGGGGAGGTGCCGGTGAGCACCCCAGGCCTCAGTTAAGTGCCGACATGAATGTATGCTGTGCTTAAGCATGTTTTCTTCAGTGAGGGGTGTAGTTCGCATTATCAGAAACTCTTGAATGAAACACACGCACAACAGCGCTGGATTACGTGCGGCTTAGAAAACTCACATGGGTTGCATCCAAGCAATAGGAACGCTTATTAAGTAAAACACTGTTTTCAGAACTATTTAAACATCCGATAGAGGGGAGGCAGTGGTCAAGGCATAACGTGAAGTAACGCTATGTTTGTTTGTGGCTTCTCATTGTTCATTTTCATGTTGTATCAAGTCATCATGTTTTCAAGTCATGTTCTCTGTCAATAATATGTTATGTTGCCGCAGTAAGAGCGGGTGAGGCCCACTGCGGGGTCATTACCAACTAAAAAGTACTTGCCTGGATATTTCATTCATTGTGCAGAAGTGTTACAAGTGTCATGTTACATTTCATTCATGCTTTGTGTGCTTAGGTTTGTGGCTCTCTCAGGAAACATTTACGAATGCAAGGTGAAGAGTGTGTATTCTAATTAAGAAAGGTACTGACTACTTAGGAGCTTAGGGTGTGAGGCAAGTTATGCTACATGTTTTGTCTTTTATGTTATCCACTTCCCCTTTTCCGGTTACCCTAAACACCCCCTACCTATCCACAACCTCTCCCTAACCCTCCTCCCCCCGCCCCAGTCTGCATCGGGTGCTTGTGTGTATAACAATCAGGAGTCCGTGCCAACCAAGGTGGGAGGGGTCAACTACATTTGGCTTCCGTGGCTAGGAAGGAGTTGTGTGATACTCCAGGGGTGTGACAGTTAGATGAATTGATGTACTCTGGAAGGTTTTCCCTTTCTCTTCCCCCTCCTTTAAAAGAGAAAACGTTCAGGTCACCTTGTTCACACAGTGACAGCAGGCTGAGTACAATAACCTAACCCTCTTTCGTGTCCGATTCAAAGGTAGTAGGCCGCCAAGCAATGTGCGCATTTCCAGTACTGATGGAAGAAGAAAAAAAAAACGACTGGCCTCTCCCACTTTTCATGTATTCAATTGAAGCCGGCAGTGTGAGAGGGATGTTTGGTTGTGGTGTTTTGCCTTAATCAATATCCTGGTTCTACAATGTTAAACGCCCTTGTTTCCGATTTCGGGCAGAGTCCGGGACTGAAGGTTCATATCGCCCCATACCAGGGTGATCTTTTGGTAAGAGGAGTAGTGCTGAATGCAAGCCTTCCAATCACTGTCTGCCTAACAACATGGGCTCTGGAACCCTACATCTTGTGCGCACTCATACACAGGACACCATAGTTCGCTCCTGCTTTCCAGCCGCAGTTCAGTCCCGGCTCACAAAGAGCTTACCTGCTACTTTACCAGTCTACCGAACAACATCACACGAGTGGTCACACGCCTTGCTGCTCCATAAAATCCAACATAAGCCCCATGCGAATATGCTAGCCGTAATCCCACTGACACTGGGAGTGCCGAGTCACACTCTGTGCAGCCACTCGATGCATACACTTCCTTATGACGCTGGGCCATGTGATACAAGGCTCTTTACTCTAGTGACTCCGAGCCACAGAGCTTAGAAAAACAATTCGGAAACATTGGTTAACGGTTCCCAGCATCCATGTTTAACAATTAATATATATTGTTATTAAAAATACATTTAAAAAAAAACAGATAGAGAAATACATGAATGTAAAACGTTCAATGCTCACACCAGACCAAAGGTTCCACTTAAGAAAGCCTCATCGTTTTTACAGTCATTAAAGGAAAACAAATGGCCATCCTTTACAACTTGTAATATCGCTGTATAGACCATGTGATATTTGAGCTTCTTGCTTTCTCCTTTGCTACATAAAAAGGAAGGAGTTTAATCTAGAACATCACAACTCAAATCCCCAAAAATCATGACTCTAGGACCTCCCCACGAGAGATCACTGAGTTCACGTGCTTTCTTCAAAATCATTTCCTTAACTGGGAGTCTCAGAAATTGTGCCACAAAATGCCTAGGTCTCGGACCAGGCGCCGGCTTGGGTCCCGAACTCCTATGTGCTTTATAGATGGTTGATATAGGGCATTTAGAACGTGCTTAATACCCAGAGGTTTCTAAGTGCGGACCCGGGGATTGAACCCGTGTTGCTCTGTGTCGTCTTGCGTCCAAGGACTAGCACATTGTCCCAGAGTTATCCTCTTTCCAACTCCAGTATGGTTTTGGGATCCAGTTTAAGCAGCGCGATTAGGGCTTTCTCCGCAAAGTCCATAGGATTGCCTTTCTCAATATTTTCCAGGAGACCAGCAATCCTGACATTGTTTTTCCTGTGAAAAATGTTCCTGTTCAGAGATCTTCAGGAGTAACGTATTTCTTAATTGCAGATCTCTTATCTGATCCTCCATTCAACACCTGATCATCCATTTCAGAAAAGTGGGCTTCAACTCTGATAATATTTGATGACCGTTCCACGTATCTCTCTTCAGCATTGGATACCTTCTCCTTTATCTCAGCCACATCTAATGTAACCTTAGTCAAAAGTTACAGTATCTTGTCTTCTCTCTCACCCGAGGCCTCCTCTCCACTTCCCTTTTGCCTTTTCGCTGGCTGAATTGTATCAGTGTTTCATTCAGCCAATATAATGAGAGTTCAGTTCAGGTACAGGAACTGAGCTTTCATGCAGCTATCCCTTGAGCTGACAGTTTGTTAGGATGTGCAGTGTTTCCAATGTTTACCTGTTAAACCATGAGTGTATAATATTTACTTCACTATGTCTATTGTCACTTAGATACTATAGAACATAGACCTGCATCTTATGTAGCAGGGTTCCAAGGAGAGCCAGTGAAGAAGCAGGGCCTTAGTGGGAAGATTGTACTCCTCCTGCTGGGGGTCGTCTTATGTCATCAACTTGCAAATAAAAGGTTCTTTACCTTTAAACTACTGGTTATGTGAAAGCCTCCCTTTGTACATAACATTTGGCGACGAGGATTTTGACTGGGACCCGGAGGACGACCCCCAGCGCCTTTTCTACAGATCTAGTGTGCTGGCTGTGGAGCGGAGCCAGCCTGACTTGCCTGAGGGAGGGCCTTTTTCAGTGGATTATTGACGGCCTGACATCCAGTGTGTGGCATCCACCGGAGGGACATTGCTAGCGCCAGAGGAAAACCCCTGGAGGCTCCGTGGTCTGTGGGAGCTGGAATTGGACCCCTGCAACTTTGTTGAACGTGGAGACCGGGCTGGCAAAGACACGGCTTTGGCACTTTTATAATTGGATTTTGGGTTGTGTGTTTTCCGAGCGGCCATTGGACACCCTGGCCCCACACTGAGCAAGGTTGATAAAGGAGTCGCCGCCGATGACCCTGGTGAGGCGCTCCAGGGTGAGTACATAACCAAGCAGCTATCTTTTAATTAGTGTCACCTACCTGTTTGGGTGGGAGCTCTATTGGTTAAACCAGAATTGCAAGCTTGTTATTCTATTCTGCAACTTTGAGACATGGCAAATGTGCCTTCTCCTGTGTTTTTTCTGGCAGTGCCAGGTGAACCCAGGGTTAGATGGGAAGACTGGAAGGAAGGATTCAGCAAATATGCCTTAGCAGTGTTTGGTGCCAACTACTCCAATGAGCGCAAGGAGGCATTGCTATTTCACTGGGAACTGCAGGCCAAGAGGTCTTAAAGAGATTGCCGGAGCCTTCTGACATTTTGGATGCTGGTCCATATGAAAGGACATTAGCCAAACTGGACAGGCATTTTAGAGTGGAGGAGAACATTATATTGGAAAGATATAAATTTGCCACGAGAGAGCAGAAGAATGGGGAAAGTATCGAGGATTTTGTCACGGCTTTAAGGGGCTTAGCAGTGAAATGCAAATTCACTCACTGTCAGGATGAGCACTTGAGAGACCAGCTAATGATTAAATGTTCCAATGACAGTATTAGGAAAGAACTATGGAAAGAGAGGAACCCCACTTTGGATCGAGCAATTGAGATAGCGAAAATGGTGGAACACACAGATAAGTGCATTCAAGTTCTTCAATCGGATACTGTGAACAATGGTAAACCCAAGTTGGATGAGAGTCAGGGTTCAGTGCTGAAGGTGTCAAAGGTTGTTCAGAGGCAGAGTACGTGGAATCCAAGACGCGCCTCGCAGAATGCTAAAAGGAGCGAAGAGAACAGACCGGCAACTGGCAGAGGATGGCGTCAATGGGTTCCTGCAAAAGATAGCAGAGGAATTCCCAAAGACATGAATTCTTTCAAGATGGTTAGGGATTCAGGGCAATCCAGAGGTTTTCCAGGGAGAAGATGCTTTAGATGTGGAAGCTTGTCGCATATAGCCTCGGATAAGGATTGCTTTGCTATTCATATCATATGCAATGAGTGTGGTGTGAGAGGGCACATTGCCCGATGTTGTAGAAATTTTAATGCTGGGTCAAATCAAGTGCATGAAATAAGTGCAAGTTATGAAGATGAGTCATATTGTGAGGATGGCAGAGAAGTGGTATTTACAGTGAATGCTGTCAAGGGCAGAGTGAAAATGCAGAAACCTTATGCTGAGGTTGTAATTCGAGGTGTACCCGTACGCATGCTAATGGATAGTGGTGCTGACTACACCTTGATAAGTGTGGAAGTGTGGAGGAACAAATTCGATAGTTGTACTCTGTGGGAAAATACTGTTAAAGCAAATGCTTATGGAGATGTTCCCATAGATATTATAGGTTGCTTTGATGCTGAATTACAGTTTAAGGACAGGAAGGCCAAAGGTTGTGTGTATGTTACCAACAGAGGGGGTGAATTGTTGTCATGGAGTGATCAAGCTGAATTGAAGATAAGGCTTGAGGCAAGTCATCCCGAGCAGGTAATGTCTGTTGCGGGAGGAGAGCCCACAGAGATACAAACCACGTTATCTGGGAAATTGGGGTGTCTTAAGGGCTTTGTACATGTAATTCGCCTAAAGAAAGGAGCTGTCCCTAAGATTGCAAAACTGCGAACTATTCCTCTTGCTCTTAGAGGAGATGTAGAGGAAGAACTCAAGAGAATGGAAAGAGATGGTGTCATTGAAAAGATAGAAGCATCTGAATGGGTCAGTCCTATAGTTGTAGTCAGAAAAGGCAATGGGTCTTTGAGGCTCTATATAAATCTTAGACATCTAAACAGCATGGTTGTGGCAGACAGGTTTCCTCTTCCCCGAATAGATGATTTGATGGTGGGAGTTTGCTGGGTCAAAAGTGTTCTCCATACTAGATCTTAAATCGGCCTACCATCAGGTTGAATTGCACCCTAATTCCAGGGATCTCACCGCCTTCATCACCCCGATTGGATTGTTCAGGTGTGTTCGCATGCCATTTGGTTTGGTCTCAGCCGCAAGTGTGTTTCAGAGTATTATGCATAAATTACTTGGGGGTGAAAAAGGGGTGATGTGTTATCAGGATGATGTTCTTGTATGTGGGAGCGATGAGAAGGAGCATGATGTTCGTTTGAAAAGAGTTTTGGATATTTTGAAGGAGGCAGGCCTCACCGTTGCCTTGGAAAAATGTACTTTTAAAGCCAACAAAGTGGTGTACCTGGGTCATGAGATCACTGGGGAAGGGGTTAGATCCAAGGAGGAGGCTATTGAGGCCATAAAAAGAATGGAGGAGCCTAAGTATAAAGGGGACATACTATAGTTTTTGGGACTGGTGGGAGTTTTACGGCACATTTGTCAAGGGGTTAGCAGAAATGTCGAGGAATATGAGATTTCTCACTCGCAAGGGAGTCGTTTTTAAATGGTGTGACCGGTGCAAGAAAGAATTTTTGATGATAAAAGAGGCTATTGTCAATGCTCCCATTTTGAAAATATTTGAGGAAAGTAAACCCACATTGCTTTTTGTTGATGCCAGTGATTATGGTGTTGGGGCTGTTCTGATGCAGGAGGATCAGACAGGTTTACAGACTGTGGCTTTTGCGTCCAGGTCTTTGAAGGGCCCAGAATCTAGATATTCAGTTATTGAGAAGGAGGCTCTAGCATGCGTTTGGGGTGTCGAGAAATTTAAAAGATTCTTGTGGGGGAGGAGTTTCACCATTTGCACTGACCATAAACCCTTGGTTGGAATTTTTACGAAAGGTGGTTTGGAGGGAGTGTCAAGACGCATTATGAAATGGGTCACGGCATTGCAAGGGTTACAGTATACCATGCTCCACGTAAAGGGGGAGGTTAATGTGGTTGCAGACGCCTTGTCTAGATCTGTCCAGAGGGAAATTTCTGACGATAGTGACTTTACAAGTTCAGAGGAGAGTGCAGAAATATTCCAGGTGCATGAAACATTAAAGAAAAGTGAGTGGGATGTGTCTTGCACGGAGGATGTTGTATATCAAGGAGTTCTTACTCTGGCTGCAGAAGGTAAAATTAAGAGCCACAGGGGCGAGATGAATGGTTTTGCCAAAGTGAGGGAGGAGCTATGGATTCAGGATGGTTATTTATACAAGGGTCACCAGATGGTTGTGCCAGTCGGTATGAGGAAGTCTGTCTTGGAGTTGGCCCATGTTGGGCATTTAGGTCTGGCCAGGACGAAGGGACTTGTGAGGTCTGAATTTTGGTGGCCTGGTATCGACAAGGACATAGAGGAACAAGTCAAAGACTGTGTGGAATGTATTGAGGGAAACAAAGGCTTGAAAGTGCAAAATGTTCCCATGGTAGTGAGGGAGTCCCCGCGTGTCCCTTGGGACGAAATTGCGTTGGATCTCCTCGGTCCATTTAATATTGGTGGTGGCAGAGATAGCTACCTATTAGTAGTCATGGATTTATTATCAAAATGGCCGGAGGTATGTGTACTCAAGGACATATCCAGTAGTAGTATAAACAGATTTTTGGAACAACTGTTTTGGAGAGAAGGGTTTCCAAGAAAGTGTTTGTCTGACAATGGGACCCAACTTGTTTCCAGAGAGTTTAAAGAATTCTTAGAGAATCATGGGATTGAGCAGGTGAATACTTCTTTATATCATCCCCAGAGTAATGGGTGTGTGGAACGATTTAATAGGACTCTGATGGAGGCTATTAGGATAGCGGTGGCTACTGGAGGAGATTGGGTGAGAACAGTGATGGAACGCACGTTCCAGTATAGGCTAACTACCCATAGTGTCACAGGCGTGAGTCCATTTGAGATCTTGAGAGGAAGAAAACCAAATACTCATTTATGTCCAGGTTGGATGGGCAAATCAAAAATGGTGGATGTGGATCTAGAGAGTGTAAAAAGGAGAATTTATGAAGCTGGAGTTAGATCCAAGGAGAGGTATGATCAGAAGAATTGTTGTAGGGAACTCCAGGTCAAAGAGGGTGATTGGATTAAAGTCAAGCGCCCCACCAAAGTTCGTAAAGGAGCCTCGTTGTTTTCTGAACCCAAGCAAGTTGTGAAAGACTTGGGTTCGTCCGTGTTGGTCAAAGGAGGAGCTATTTGGAATAAGGAAAGGGTGGCTTTTCCGTTTCAATGTTAATTTGTCTTCAGTTAGTTGGAGACAGGGACTTTCTTGTGACTCTACATAATCAACCACTAGATGTCATATATCTATGCTCTTGATTTGTGCCAGGACTTGCAGCGCATCCAATGTTTTACCTGTTAAACCACGAGTGTATAATATTTATTTTACAGGTTTCAATTTCAGTTGTTCAATATGTGTTTTACAGGTTTCAATTTTAGTGGGTCCTCACCCACACAGTTACTTGTTATGTTTAAGGAGGAGAGGTGTTAGGATGTGCAGTGTTTCCAATGTTTACCTGTTAAACCATGAGTGTATAATATTTCCTTCACTATGTCTATTGTCACTTAGATACTATAGAACATAGAACTGCATCTTATGTAGCAGGGTTCCAAGGAGAGCCAGTGAAGAAGCAGGGCCTTAGTGGGAAGATTGTACTCCTCCTGCTGGGGGTCGTCTTATGTCATCAACTTGCAAATAAAAGGTTCTTTACCTTTAAACTACTACAAAGCCTCCCTTTGTACATAACACAGTTCTAGAATGTTTTTAAGTCGACTACTGTGAAATAGTGTGCCTCTGCCTGAATGTTACAAAAGAATGGTCACAAGGTTGGGCACCAATGGATACTCCGTCTCAATGATGTCATTTAGTGGGCTTAAATCCTGTATAAAATGCCAAGCTCCTCCCTTTGCTTTCTTGATGGGATAGCTGTGTTGCAAGGTGATGAGCTCACCTATATTATGCCTTGCTGCGTCTCGTATATGCAGTCATGTGCTTCTCAATAAAATGGGTACTGATTTATAAGTGGCAATAGTGCTCCCTCTTTCAACTTGATGTTTACTACCCTGGCCCCTTTATGTATTCCTACATCATGGGGTCCTGTTGTCCACAAACCTTTGGGCACCTTTTCCAAATCTTCCTGCAAATATTGTGCTTTCTTTTTTATCTGGGGCACTGCCCTCTGCATTATGTGTACTGGGCAAGGTACGCCCAGTTCGAAAACTACCTCCTCTTCTTCATTGCCTTTTGTTGCAAACAACTCTGTGTCACTTACTCCTATTAATGTCAGTGTGTGGTCAATAAATAATATTGAACGCCATTACATATTGTTCTCATCAGTGCAGCCAGTATAATCATGTCTTTCCGTACCACTAGGTCCTCCAAGTACAGTAGTGTGTGTGTGCCTGAGCTAACTGAAGGACACTGAGGCCTGAACAAAAGAAAATGTGTTGGACAGCCATAACATCTTCCCCCCAATTCCTGGCAACCATCCCCACAACACGTGTAACCCATACAAAAACACTTCTATGCGTGTGGGTATCCCTCTCATTGTTCTGTGGGAATAGTATGCCTGAAATCGTTCTGCCACCCGAGCTGGATACATTCCCGGTGTGGTGCACACCATCCTTTTCTCTGAGAATGAAATTGTGGCATTCAATTTGCAGAGGCCCCTCCCCAGAATATTGATGGTAGTGTCTTTTGAATACAGCAAAGGTTCTACAATATGCTGCGTTCCTATTGTCAAGGGTAAATCTTTTGTCAGAGGAACTTTCAAAATTGTCCCGGAAAAGCCTAAGGTTTCCAAATTTATATTAGATTATGGAAATTATTCTTCCTTGTTGCATGATCTAGTAGCTCCAGTATCTATAAAAGAGGAAAATCCCCTCTGTCCTACCTGAATTTCTACCTTCGGTTCCTCCTTGGGGTCTTCAGTTACTGCTAGAACAGGAAACACTTGCACTCCCCATGGATACCCCTATTGGGAAAATGTGTTCGCGAATGATACAAATGGGTTACCGCCCACCACGGTCGCTCCTGTGTATTGGGGCACGGTATTCTGTTCCAGGATTGTTACCCCTTCTGAGATTTGTGTCTGTACTGGTGCCTGCAGTACACGGTACCTTTAGTTCCTTCCATTTTCCCTTTGTACCTGCACTTGTCCCTGGGTAGCAATACCTTGTGTTTGTGTGGGTTGCATCTGTAGTTGTTGTTGCATTACCTGCACCTGTGGAGGAGTCTGCTGCATATATGTCTGTGGTTGCTGCCTGTGCAATGAGCGGTGCACGTTCGTGCAAAATGTCCCAAATTCCCACATGCAAAGCACTGCACTCCGAAACATGGAGTCATTCCCCTGTATCACATTCCTCTATCACGTGCGTAGTATCCTCTCTGTCTGATACTGTCCCGTGTACCCATTGCCTCCTCCTGTCTGCATGACCCCTGGCTGCTGCAAATTTATAAATGCAGGTTGCTGCTGCATTTGTACCGTTCCCCACTGCTGGTTGGGTGGCACCTGAATGTAACCTCCCGGCTCTATTACCGCAGCCACTGGAAGCCATCCTTCCTGAGCTTGTGGAACGATAACTGGTCTTGTGAGTACTGCTCCCTCCATATGCATCTTCACCAGTTTTTTTCTGAACTAATTTGTTTTCTGCCTTGGTTGCATTATCTCCTTATCCTACTTCCTTTTGCAATAATGTACAATCGTCTCCTGCATCTCAGGCCACACCTTTGCTTCAATTCCCACTAAAACAGACCTGCACATCTCCCTAAAATGAGGTAAAACAAAGGTATTTATTCCGTCCCATGACTGTTCATTTTCCTGCATCCACATTCCTTGTATGGATCATACATGTATTCCGCAGGATTCTCATCAGGCTTCATTTTATGAACCAATATAAATCCCAGGTCTGACGTATCTGGCTACAGCTCCCTTAGAGCCTTTCAAGCATGTGCTCAATAGTTGCTCCATCGTGTATATTAGAGCTTAACTGTACTCCTGCCTATCCTTCCTGTTGCCATATTTTGTCACTTCTCGACCCGTCCAATACTGAACATTTTATGTCTCCTATGGCCAATGGGATTCCCGCCATCTCCTTTTCAAAAACATAAACCCACCTGCTCGCCCCCGCCATTCATGAAGGTAAACTGTAAACCGAATTGTCCCCAATCTATTGTCTGCCATGGTATGTGATGAAACTTGCCCCAAGCTTTCTGTAAAAGGGGCATTTATGTGCACGCTTTGCTTTTATGGCTACGTTGCGGTCTTTTCGCTACCGTGATAATCTTTTCCCTACTCTGAAGCCTGTTTCCCCAGTCACCCAGTGATTCTTCTCTTTCCTCCTCTTCTCCCTCATCTCTTCTCCTTTCACTTCTCAGGTCTGTCCCATGATCGCCGCCACCACTGTCTTGCCCGTCCGATATGGTGTGCCCTTCTTCTTCTGTATCAGTTTCACTATGGTCCGAGTCCTGGCCCCACTTGTCTATTTTAAACGTTATGCATCCTGCTGTCCACTGGCTCCCTTCCTTTCTCCATTTCCCTTTCCATTGCTTTTTCTGCTTCATTGAACAAACTGTCAAGTTGTTGTTGGCTCTTGTTATGTTATTTAAATATTTCTTCCTCCCTTTTTCGTCCCTGCTAATGATGCATGTGTCGCTATCCTTTTTATGTGTTCCTTCCTTGTCTTCAGACACTCATTTGAGATTCATGTAGCCTGCAGCTGGTTTTGATAGTGGGTATATCATATAGGGAGGAGATGGTGCACTTGCCTGCTCTTCCTTTTCTTCATACAGTTTCCGAAGCCCTAGGATATCCTGTCTCTTTTTAAGCTTTGCCCCTTTGTGTGTAGCTACCAAGTATGAGTATATACTTTCTAGAATGTCTTTATCGAATGTTCCCTCTCAGGGCCATAACACTTTCCCACTGTGTCGTGTACCCACTCAAAATGGTACTTTGATATTTTATCACAATATTGGGGCAATTTTCTGCATGTGATTAAATGTATTTATTTAAATTTATATAGCGCGCTAGCAGCCCATGGGCATTGAGGTGTTACTTGCAAGAGCTTAGTTACAGGAATAGTGGCATTCAGTGGTAGATTATGAATTCTACAAGGCATAAAACTGATATTTTGGTTGGTACAGTTAGTCATTGCAATACAGTTTATGCAGTAGGAAAATATGCATATGATATGGATACCACTGGTGCGGCGCAACTTATGTAAATAAGATGGTTTTCATGGTTTTGCGGAAGGCACTGAGGGAGGCCTCACCTCGCATTGTGGGAGGTAGGGCGTTCCAGTGGGTGGGTGCTCCAATAGAGCCTCCATCCAATAGGGCGTCATTGTCTCTGCCTTATTCCTTCCCCTTATTATTTTAAACCATTAAATTCTCCCTCCCTCTTCAGTCCCACTCACTCAATTTTTATACTTAACACTTTGCTCGATCACCCTAGTTTCACTCGCTCCAGCCTTCTCTGCAGGCCCTCCGTTTCACAACTCGCAATGCTTGCACACAATGGCCTTCTCCCCAGGCCCACCACCTTAACAACAAGGCCCTATGTTAGTACATCACAAAATGTGGTTACTCCTCCTCTCGCTCACCCGCACCCGTAACTCACGCCACGCAGCTATTTACAAGTTATTTCGGCTCTGGCTCGTCTGTTTTTTCCAGAGCCACAAAAAACAAATAATACGATCACTCAAACACAAAAACAGAACGTCGCTACTTACAAAACACATGCGCATGATCCTCGAAACAATTCTTCCCCAAAGAAAACAAAATGAGGCAACTATACCAATTGCCTGCAATATGCGCAACTCTTATCTAACAAGGTCCGCCACTCAGCAAATCAAACAGATCGCAGAACAGAACTGCATGAAAAGGCGCTGTCAAAGAAACGCCCTAAAGTTAGAACTTTTATACAATCCAAGTAATTATTATTTGTGATTGTGAACATGAAAACATCTTCTCACACAAAGCTGAATGGACTTTGCACGCTTATAGAAAAGCATACATTGCAATCAATAATTGGGTCCACGAACCTTCCTACACCGCCCTCAATTACAGCTTGTGACATCACAATCCACCCCCAATTACCACAGCACAAAGTTAAGTCATTGAAGCATTTGAGATGACCAGCAGAACTTTAATAAACTGCCTGGCCACCTCATCCCGATTCTCATGAGAATTGCTTTCCACCATGACACCACCAGAGCTTTGAACCTATACTACTATACAAATGTTGCACATCAGGGACACTCCAGCCCTTTTCCAAGGGAAAATGTTCTACAGGGCAATTTGAAACCACTGTGGTTCTTTTTGAATGCATTAGAAAATCCTATTTCATTAATGATTTTGAATTATAAAATGGTCATGTATTACTTATTAGTTCACAGAACCTGTGAACTCTATACTGTGACCTCGAAAAAGAACCACTCTGTACTGCTCTCTACGCTGGCCTCGGATGGCAGACTCTCCGCTAAAACACCAGCCAAAGCAGCCTTTTCCACACAAAAAATGTTAACACGTTTTCTGCAGAAGGGAGCTTTTAATGCGCATTTACGTTTTTGTTCTACCACTAAGTTTGGTTATACTTACCTGTACCCCGTATTTATGGATGAGTTTTATTAAGCATTTTATTCCACAGATATCAGAAGTAGCGCCCTCCCCTTTTACAGTGCTACTCTCTCAGCTGATATGTGCGCTCCTTCATACCGCATTGAACTTGCATTTTTATTACATTATCATAATTACAGCACATACTTCCAGCGTTTTGCTCTTTAGAGACAGAACAGTAATTAACTGTTCATTGACACTGCAACCGCCATGCCCTGTGTGAAGAGAAGTGGGGGTGGAAAGAAGTAATTTCCAAACGTTTGCGATAGAGGAAGGTGAAGGTGACCGCATAGAACCATGCTAGTTCTGTTTGTTGTAGCAGTTGCTGAAGTGGGTGCATTTTGCCAGTTGGACAGCAGAGGGCAACCTAATACTGAAATATGATAGATACTCCAATATATAATCACCGATTGTGATACAACACAGTATTGAATGTGGACAAGTCTGGCTATCGATATATAGTGTTGAATGCAACTGTGGCTACAGTTTTGCTTTCTGACCCTTTATCCGCATTCCAGGTAACACCCATTGCCTGAACAGCACTCGGATGCAGGGGGGCTAGAATCCAGTTGGCACAGCTGCGAGAGGAGTTGTTCAGAGGACTGAAAATGGAAATAAAATGCGGAATGGGGTCAATACTGCACTTGGAACTTGGGGATGTACAAAGGGGCAAATTTAGAAGCTTCAGTTAACCGACTTGAAAAAGCCAGCGGGCTCATATTTGGGCCAAAGCTTACAGATAAGCAAAGCACATATTGGAGGGCTCCACGTTATAGGCACCCTCAGTCAACTCACCAAACGTGCCCTCTAAAGACTTATGGATGGTGTGCTTGAAGCAGGAAGGAAACTGGAGTGGGGCATGGCATCCCCAGAATATTGGCATGTGAACAAGTGCAGGAACTACTTAAATAGCCAGCTGGTATCGATCAGAGAAGACGTGCAACAGCCGAAGAATGATTCCAGGTTACCAGTGCGCCTATGGAAATGTAGACATTTCTGGAAGAACAGTGGCTGGTACGGCGAGGACAAAGAATGTTCCATTACTGCAGACAGCCCATCAAGGGACTGTGGGCACAGGCAAGCAGGATGTTACCTGGTCCATGGGCTGGATGCAAATGGGAATGGGTGACACACAACGAGGTCCGGGAAGGCAAACCACCCAACAATGCCTTCAGAAACATTGTCTCCGGCTCAGAAATTACCAGATTTGTGGTTTCGTTTTGGTTCAAATTGGGAACTATGGCCTTTGCAGCCACCACCATTAGAGTGTTTGAGTACACTGGGCGAGGAACAGATAGTACTGGTTGGAAACAGAGTGCTTTGGAAAGGTGAAGGGGCTGGATATAGTCTAGTAGGGAGAAGGTTGTTTTGCGGAAAGGATCGTGGTGTGGAGTTTGCGACGTCCCAAGATTCGGGTGTGCATTTTACAGTTCATACAAGTACCAAACAATGTATGGTCTGTTGGCTGGCGACTGAGAAAAGGACAGTGAAAGTTTATGTTGAATTCTTGAAAGAATGGTCTAAGTTATTGCCATACAGATTTCAGGATCTTGAGGAAGCTTTACGACATGTGACAGATGTAGTTAAGAGTTTACAGGTGTTGGAGACAGTATGGCCTTTAAATTGGCACCTCATACTGCCACTATATGTACTTGAGGAAATATTGTGTGCATTGAATGAAGAAGTGTCTGACCAACCTTACATTAACACCACTGTATGTCGCACTGCATTTTCTTATATTGGTTGGGGTAATCCGGTGCTGTAGAAGAGGTTGTCAAAAACAAGGAACTATAATAACAATAAAATTGACTCCAGCTTCGGTCGGCCCCTCTGTTCATTGCCCCTCCGTCGTCCTGCTTCAAATACAGCAGCAAACTGATGTTGCAGAAGGAAGTGTGTCAGTTGTTAGAGCATGATGAAAAGGTTTGCATGCATTGTGAAAAGTAATAATTGTATTGTTAGATGGTTTACCTGCGCAAATGAAAAGCAGGTTTGGACTAAAGCAGAGTGATTGAAGAGTACAATTCCCTGTGCAAACGAAAGATTTGTAGAATTGAGGCTCGGGGTTAGTATAGAAAGAATACTAAGACAAATAGATTTGTTGCGCAGCAAGTGCTAGATGGAGATCAGTAAATGTGAACTACCCCAGAGGGGAGGAGGGGGAGGATTTGTATTGCGACTACACCATAAAGGCATATCATGATGTGCAGTCTTAATATGTAGGTAAATGATGATATGTGGGAGGGGTAGTCTGGGATGATATCTGAATACCCGAATTGCTGTGCACTTCATATAGCCAGAGCATTTATTTTTCTTTTAAATCCTAGAGAACATCTGAAAGGGAATGCTTGCTCTGAAAATTGCTCTAAAAAGAGACATGCGCTGTAGAACTGCTGACAAAACACTTTCAGAGGCTCTCTGGGTACTGGGGGGTAACTGGGTGAAGGACACCCAGGCACCATCTTTGGATTTAGCCTGCATTAATCTAAACAGAGCCTTATTCCTTGGCAGACTTGTATCAGAGGCCCGTGGCCCTATGCCCCTCCCCTGAGGTGGACGACGCCGGATGTCGTCAGAGCAGAGTGACCAACCTGGAAGTTTATGAACAGGTGACATGGGATGATGAGATGAAAGCAGAAGACAGACTAAGGAAATTTACAAGGGATGCCATTGTTGTGCTATGGGAGTGGACAGGCCTCCAGATCAGGTTCTTAACAGGCCTTTTTACGCATGAAAATCTTGCAAATACAGCAGCTTTATTATTTTCTGAAGTACATTTATGCACACGTTTAAAGCAGAGGGCAGTGCAAAGGTCAGGTTATTTGACAGAAACCAGAATGCTTCTTTCGATTATTATCTACAGGGATGTAATTGGAAGCCATGGACAAAAGCCTCAAACAGAATTTAATTCTCTGAAAACTTTCAAAAAAAAGAAACTGCACACTGTGATAAAAGAAATGATTTATGTCTATTCAGCTTCTGCTATGTTGTGTGTAGATGCTCAAGGATCAAACAGAAGCACTGCACATTTTCCTAGCATTTTAGTATTGTATAATTTATAAGATGGAAACCCAAGTTGCAATTGAGAATTAATCCTTTGAATTTTAATAAAAATACAGAACAAATCCATGTAGCACACCAAGCGTTGTGTGAGGAATTAACGACATACTAAAAATATCCAGTACTATGTGCCTCAGATGCTGTGTAAATTTTGAGGCAGTTAGAGGTCTGTTGGTGTTGGCTGCATGTGGTGCAAAAGGGGTTGCAATGTGTTCGAAGTATGCCCATCATTAGCAAATCTGTTCATGGGACAGGTGGAAGTAACTCATGCGCTCACTAAATACAAGTTCATCATCAATTGGGCAAGATGTACAGAGGGCATATTTCTAGTGTGACAAGGCATCGAAGTAAATTTAACAGAATATATTTCTTATTAAAAAATCACTTTGGAATCAAATATACTATCACATATAGCCGAAAGAGATCTCTTTTCTAGACTGAAGACTCTCCTTATAAAACGATTAGCTTGAAACTAAAACATTGAGGAAATGCACAGAAGCCAATACTACATTACATGGCACAAGTTGTCAACCGAAAAAGTTACTCCTTCTAGTGACATCTGTACTCTTAGTCCAAGTTTAGATTAATAGTAAAATGTGCAAGGGTACACATTACACATAACACAAAGATGCACACCTTCGTCAAATGACAACAATCAGGTGATTTTATCACAACTGCTCATCTGGGAAGCAGAGTTCTGACTTTGCTCTATATCATGTGTGAAATAATCAATTCACAGATGTATGGCTCATATTCATAGCCTTTCGGAACAGGTAGGTCAATATGTATATTGTTTACAGGAACAGAAAATGACAAAAGCTAAAAGCAGCAGAATTTGCAGAAAATTATTTTAGACCTCTGCATATTTTCAAGAAACAAGAAATCAAATCAAGTACCAAAAATGAGGTGAGAAAACGGGGAAGTCTCTTGTCCACGTTACTAACCTTAGAACTCTCAGATTTAGCAGTTACTGTTCATGTAGATTAGTCTTGTGTGGTTTCAGCAAAACCATTTACCAAAGGCCAACTAAGTGCATTCGTCCAGGCACTTATAGGCAAGCATGATAGAATTCTGGCAGTTGTGACAGAATGGCCATCTATGGAGGGGAAATAGCCCAAGCTTTTTTATTTTTATTAAATAAAATGATACAGGTAATTCTGTTTCTGAAAGGGAGGTCTGCTAAACAGGGCCCCATTTCATAAAGCACCATACCAAAAGCATTGTGCAATCATGTGCCTTTTCCACAAGTCTCCTGAAAGACAGCCACTGCTCTGTAGGTTCAAACGTCACATTAATTCCGCTGACAGTTGAAGGAACACAATGTTGCAACAGGCCGAGGTGGCCTTTTAATCTTCTGCACCTCTGACTGAAAACTTAATATGTGTGTACTCTAAGCCTGGCGGCATGTTAAACTGTAAAAATAGGCGATGCTTGGTTGTGGCATGGTGGTTACAAAAATCACACAATTACACACAAACAGCAATATCATACTAGTGTCAACGTGGTGAGCACTCACTATGACAGGGATGTGTGTTAGCTGTCTGGTCTAGCTGTTTCTACAATAGCGATGTTGACAGGGAAGCTTCCACTGATCTTCCAAAGGAAGATCAACATATTCCTCCTGGGGCACAGGAACCCCCACCAGATGGTTTCTTGGAAACCGGCAATAGAAAAGCAACTCTGACATAATGGAGCCACACTCACACTAGGGTGCTGTCCACTGGAGTCCTTTTGAAGTCAGACACAGAAGGGAGCAGAGTTACAGTAGCCAGAGAAGAGAGGAAGGCCGATAGAAAGGTATTGTACGAAATTATTGAATGCCAAAAGTCCAACCCCCATTTTTCTGCAGATATATATGTGGGGGCGGGGGTAAAGTTAATAAAAAATGCATAGGGGTAAGGTAAGGAGGTTGTGGGAGGGGTCACCTCCCCACATATAAATTTGCAGAAAAATGGGGGAAAAAAAGTCAGTCTTTTGGTAGTCAGACATTTGCATTCAGTCATTTCACGCAGATCCGATTGACAAAGTTACTCACCGTAGCGACTACCTTACTCCTAAGTCCCCTTTCCTACATACTTGTGGGGAAATTCCGTCCAACGGGATGGGACTGGAGCACTTTTTAAAGCATCAAAAAATGTACTCGTTTGTCTTTTTATTTTTATGTGGGGCCACCGCACGCGCCCATAGCCCCGCCTTCCTGAGCTCTGCCCCGCGCATCGCCTGGTCCAGGACCATTCAGCAACAATAGAGGATACTTGTTAGAGGGGACGGCATGCGGGCGTATGGAGGAAAGGGGACTATGGACTAGGAGCACGGTAGTCACTACGGTGAGTAACTTTGTCATACTCATACGTCCCGTCCCCTTTCCTCCATACTTGTGGGAGATTCCCAAGCACTGACCATAGCAAATACGGGTGGATGGAAAATTGTAACAAGAACTGCCTGGCCAAATTGGCCATCAGGCCGGGAGCTCAGGTCAAGACAATGTCTGCAAAAAAGCCGATGGGGAAGCCCACGTAGCAGCCTTGGCTATGGACTCCCAAGGGAATATATTTTTGGAAGGCAATAGCAGCCGCTTTGCCACGGACCAGATGTGCATGAATGCCCTTTGGGGGCTGAAGGCTTTGAATTTTGTAGACTTGGAAATCCATAAAGCTATCCAACGAGAGATTGACGCTTCGAGGCGGGCTTCCCTTTTGGGTCACCAAACGTAACAAAGAGTTGTGCAGAACTTCGGAGTTTGCTTATTCTGTCGAGGTAAAGCTTCAGAGCATGTCTGGGGTCTAGATTGTGTAAAAACCTTCTCGGCATCGTTGGTGCAGAAGAGCTTGTGAAAAATGATTGGCGGGAGATGTCTACTCCAACCATAAGGCCCAGAGCAGAAGTGTCTACATGAAGGGCCACGGCCTGCAGCAGGTCCTGAGTCAGAACTCTGGCATCGGATAGGGCCCCTTTAAAATCTTGCAGTCTGTCGTGAGAGATTCCTGAAATTCGGGAGCTCCTTCCACAGCTTGAGATTTGCCACTGCAAGGATGACATGCAGGAGGGAGCGAGAATGTGTGGCAGCGGAAACCGAGCACGCCAATCCATTGGAGAGCGGATTGTCCACATTTTGTGGAAAATGCTGCTCGGCCCCAAAATGGGCCCGTCTGCACCAGCCGTTCAGAATGTTGGTGCGAAATAGCTCATAAAAATGGCAGCCTCAAACCACGTGGGTTGAACCGCCATTTTGTTACTGCCTGAGGTGATCTGCGTCACAGGTATCGGTGAGGTCATTGTCACCACAGAGGTACCAGGGGCTTTTTTTAATCCATTTTAGCCTTGTGACAGGGAACCTTGGCAGAGCCGCTACTGGCAGATCTAGAGTGCTTTTGAGCTCCTTTGGATTCTTCAGAAGAATTAGCCCTCGGTGAGGGAACCCCCGGCAGGGCCGGTACTTGAAGACTTAAGGCCTTTGC
The DNA here is from genome assembly GCF_040938575.1 of Ambystoma mexicanum. Lineage (NCBI taxonomy): Eukaryota > Metazoa > Chordata > Amphibia > Caudata > Ambystomatidae > Ambystoma > Ambystoma mexicanum. The sequence goes on along the minus strand of NC_090941.1, from coordinate 880,324,601 downwards.
CCTCCTGCTTTGCTCCTTTAACAGGATCGGTTCGACCACAAGACTGTTTGTGGGAAGGCTTAGGGTTACCTCCCGTAGCCAGAGCTCTTGCATGAGGCCCATCGATCTTGCCGGTTTTAAATATAGCCCTTAGTTACGCCAGGTGAAAGAAGTCTACTCTGACTACAAGACCTCAAGCGGAAGTGTCTACATGATAGGCCGCAGCCTAGTAGATCCTGCGCCAGAAATCTGCCATCAGAGCCGCCCTTAAAGTCTTCAAGCTCATCAGGAGGAATACATTCATGGGACTCTGCGAGCTCCTTTCTCAGCTTGACATTAGTAGCCACCAGGATAAGATTGGTATTAACCTGACGCAGTTGAAGAGCCGAATTGGAAAATACCTGTAGGATCTGTAGTTGGGGGGGGGGGGGTGCAGAGGCCGACTTCGACTGGAACGTAGCTGCTGCCATCACCGTCGATGAGGGGAGTGGACATGCAGACAAGGATATGTCTTGAGACGCGTGTAGCAAGCAGCAAGCGTCATTCTTGTTTAGGTGTTGCCCGGAATGGAGGTTTTTCCCTAGATCTTGCAGGCTTCAGCTAGGACATCCTTTTGAAGGAACAGACCAGTGCCGACAGAGTAAAGGCTCCAGAAGTACCCCTTCTTGTAGAGCCAGAGGCTCAGGTATAGGGATGTCTAGCAACGCCATCATATACATAACCCGGTCGTGAAAGGCTCGAATAAAGCAGGGCGGTTAATCATCACTGTCCTGGTCCGCTTGTTCCACATCCAGTGAGGAAGGAGCAGAAACTGATCCGCTGCATGTGACGCCTCAGGCCCCGAGGGCAGGGTTGACTGTGCAACGGGAGTCTTTTCCACAGGCGAAAGTGGAGGCAGAGGAGGAGGAAGCCCCACAGGAAGTGGTGGAGGATTTGGCACTACTGGGACCTGCCCAAGTATTGCCAGAGCATAGGCCAGTTGAGGCGGTTTAGGATACATTTCCTTAAATGAATTCTTAAAGTACGCATTCATGGCAACAGATTGCATACGCGTCTGAAATTGCCAAAAAACGCATCCAAAAAAAAAAGCATCCTCAGAAGAAAGTCGAGGCATTGGAGTGGAAAGAGGCCACTCAGAAGGGGCATACATACCCCCAGGATCGTAAAGAGGATGTTGCCAGGATGGCCTCCACCAACTGGATGCGCATAAATCAAAGGAGCAGACATAGGAGGGAGCGAGACTGTGTGCGGCAGCGGAGTAGGAGCATGCCAATCTATTGGAGGGCGGAACGGGTTCTTGTTATCCACAAAACAAAAAGGCTGCTCAGCCCCAAAGACAGGCCCCTCAGTACCAGCCGTTGTGAACATTGGTGTGTGAGAGAGGAAGACAAAATAGCTGCAGTGGACCATAGGGGTTGGAACGCCATTTTGTTAATGCCTGGGGTGAACTGCATTACAGGTGCCAGTGAGACCGTGGTCACCACAGGGGAATCAGGGGACTTAAATTCCATTTTAGCTTTGTTACAAGGAACCTTGGCTGAGCCGGTGCTAGCAGACCTAGAGTGTTTCTGCGACCCCTTAGAGTCTGCTGTTAATTTACCCTCCCATACCCTGTATGTGAACCTCTGGTGACCCGGTACTCAAAGATTTAAGGTGTTTTACTGGTTTATTTGCCCTCTCAGTAGGATCGGTTCGACCAGAGGCCTGTTGTGGGAAGGCTTAGAATCACCCCCTGAAGTCAGAGCCCTAGAAGGGGGCCCCCCTCAATCTTGCTGGGCTTAGATATAGCCCCAAGATGGGGACCCTCAGGGATAACCCTGGTATGTTTAATCACTTTAACAGGAACCTCGAGCAGAGACTCGGCACATTTAGTTCCAGATGTGGAAACCTCTGGATGGACTGACCCCGGTGACAACGGCCCCAGAAGTACTCGGCCCAACTTTAGCCCCCAAAAGGGGAACCTCGGATGAAGATCCGGTTCCGGCAGCCCCTTTGCAGGGGACCTCGGAGGAAACTTTAAAAAGTGCTCTGGTGCCGTCCCGTTGGACGGAATGCCCCCACAAGTATGGAGGAAAGGGGAGAGGACGTAGGAGTAAGAGAGCTTCCCCCCCCCACACCCATCTTGGTTTCTGCTGTGGCTCTCTATACCTTCCTAGGTAACCCAGTTAAGACAGTAATCGTACCATAAGTCAATTCATCTATGGACTTTTAAGATGGATTCACTGGACCTCTGTTGGGAACACAGCCTATTCCAAAGTCCTCTGCTAAAGAGTTGAAGAAAAAAAAGGAATCCAGGGCAGAAGCAAGCTCAGCTCCCTAACCATCCTCAGGTGGGGTTGAACCTGCTGTTAACCAATGTCTCTGCTGACTGCACTGAAACCAGGATCCTGCTAACAGGAGATGAAGGAATCCCAGCAGGTGGCAGAGAAATTCTTGGACTGGAAGTGTGGAAAAGAGGACTCACCTGGTGCCTTGACACCATGGATGGGACCGCCCAGCAGGCAGCTGGAACCTTGTTCATTACAACAAAACACCTTTCAGCTGGTTCAAATTTGCGTTATGCCCTTTGAGCTGCTGTTGGAACTGCAGTACTGCCATTAGCAAGCCATGCATCTACGAATCATGTAGCTGCCTTGTTGGGCCATACAGATGCTGGCTGAACCCAATGCAGAAGACTGCATCGCACCAACCAGATCACCCAATAGACTCTGTATCTGCAAATGGCTCGAACCATTGCCTCAAATCGGTGTAGGCCATCGACTTGCCCATCTCGAATGCACAGTCAACCCCATGGTCAAACTGACTTGCCAGTGGGACGGCGTTGCTCAAAGATGTCAACAACTTGCTTGACCGCAGTAAAAACTCCTAGAATCCAAGCCTGATGGTGTTGAGCACCTAAGATAAGGAATGTCCCTCCGGTCAACTTTAAGCGAACATAGAGACTTCTAGGCTCCCCTTATCTTTTTAAAAATAATTTGTATTGACATGTTGCAAAATTTAATATAACAATACCCTCCTCATTCCACTCCCCAGCCCTCCTCCCTCGAACCCCAGAGCTGCTTCACATTTAACATGCAAGATTGTACAACAAAGTCCGGTTGTTTGAAGGCCTTAGGCAATGTCCAAAATCCAAATGTTTCGCGGGCACATTTGAATCTAATAATCATCCCTCAAATATACCAACAATACGGCCCAGTCGGACCTGAAATTCTGGTAATCTCCCTGTAAATTTTAGGTGACCCATTCGTTAGCCAGTATATGCCAAATCTTATTTAACCATTCATGCTGGGTAGGAATAGTCTCATTCTTCAAATTCCGAGCTATCACAAGTAATGCTGCCAATGTCGGAACCATACATGCCTTAAAGCATGCCCTGCGTTGTGATGCCTTATCCTTTGTCCAAAGGCCCAGAAGACATTCCCCTATCCTCATAGATGTATCTATCCCTACCACCACCTTCACTGTCGAGCAGACTTGACCCCAAAATGATTTCACGGCCGGACAAGACCACCAAATGTGGTGCCAATCCCCCCACCCCTTACATCTTCGCCAACAATCCAGGGAATATATCCAAGCCTCTCCAGGGTCTCATGCCATTGGGAGAGGGTTTTATACCAGATCTCACTTAGATGGATGATCGAGTGAGGCTCGGAATATTGTACCATAAGACCTCCCATTCCTCCTCCAATCTTTGACAATCCAGGGTACGTTCCCACTTCCCCCCCCCCCCCCCCCCATGTATGAACATTTCTCCTGGGAGCCCCCTTCAGATTTTAATGCAGAAAATGCTGAAATAAGATGTGCATCTCCTGAGTGAGACGCAATATAGGTTTCAAATGCAGCAAGTTGTCTACCTGCAGCTAGTTTATAGAGGGGGTGTATTACCCAATGCCGCCTCTGGTAGTAACAGAGCTTATCCCCTTCTATGAGGCGAAAAGACTGTTTGCACTGCTGAAAGGTTTTGACTTCCTGACCATGCATCAAATCCTTTAGCCTTAAGCATCCCGCCTCGCTCCACTTCCCAAAAGGTTCTCCCCTCCATCCCTGGCATAAACTAGGGATTCCCAAATAGTGGTGTGAATTGCCCCAGAATTGTTGAACTATGCATCTGTTTTACTACATCCTCCCACACCTCTCCCACCAGTGCAATAATCTGTGAGGCCTTCATACTAGAAAGCGGATCCTCCTTGGCTAACCATAAAACCGCATCTAGTGGAAAGCCCACCACTACGCTGTCCATGGAAAACACACTTTTTGTCGTCCCCCGATAACCATCGTTTCACGACCCTCAATTGGGCCACCCAATAATACTGTCTAAAATCAGGAACGGCCATTCCTCCCCTATTCCTCGGGCCATTCGAAATTCACAGGGCCACCCGCAGTCTTTCACTATGTCATATAAATGAAGATAATAGGCGATTGGGTGACAAAAAATTTCCCGGGTAGGGAGACCGGCAGGGCTTAAAGTAGTAGAGGACATGTGGGAAGGCCACCATTTTAAAATCGAGGCCATCCGTCCCATCCACGATATATTTAGAGGATATATATTTAGAGGATTCCAACGTCGCAGATCTGTTTTAAGGGTGCTGAGTAACCGGGGATAGTTTGCCTCGTATAGCGTGGTCAATGAATTTGTTATGTGAATCCCTAAATATTTGATCTCTTCCGCCCACTGAAATTGGGTACACCCATATATCTCGCCTACCTTTCCATCGATAGCACAATGCCAACTCCGAGACTATCACCCTGATGGGCTCCGCCGGGTCCGATAAAGCCAACATCATCTGCAAATGCCATTGTTTTACATTCAAAACCCCCAAAATGAATATCTTTCACCCCCGGTGCTTCTCGTAGATGTTGCTAAAGGGATTCCAGAAAAATTGCATAAATCAGGGGAAGACAACGGACACTCCTGTTTGGTCCCCCTCTCCAATCGGATAGGGCCAGAGAGCAGTCCATTAACGGACAGGAATAGGGTAGGGGTTTAATAATTGGCTTGTATTCTCCAGAGGTAGAGTTCCCCAAATCCCCATACTTCTCATTGTCCAAAAGAGAAACGACCATTCCACGTAGTCGAATGCCTTTTCAGCATCTAAAAGGAGAACTGCTGGAATTCCACATTTCTCAACCTTTTCTATTAAATTGCAAACCCTTCTTGTATTATCAAATGTTTTGCGTGGCTTAATACAACCCACCTGATCAGGGCCTACCAGTCGAGAAGCTGAAATCTTATTATATATTTTAGAGTCTATATTGATTAACGCTATTGGGTGAAATGACCTGCACCGTTTCAGGTCTTTGCCCGGTTTCGGGAACATCACCAGTTTAGCCTGATCCATCAAGGATTTTACGATTTTTTTTTATAGAAGTCGGCCGTGAAGCAGTCAGGATCTGGAACTTTATTTAGGGGGAGTTTTCCAATAGCTGCACTAACCTCTTCCTCCGTGATGCCCTTCTCTAGATCTTCCTTATCTTCTCCTGACAACATCGAAAGAGTTACATCTGCCAAATAAGTGTTCTGCGGCTCGTCCCAAGGCCTGAGGAACACAAAGCCTCAAAAAAGCATTCAAAACATCCTATAATTCCCACTGTACCCACCACATCCACCGCTTTCCCCTCCGTAATTCTTAAGATTGTGTGGGCTGCTCCCCTATGTCTCAGTTGTCGTGCTAGTAGCCTCCCCGCTCTATTCCCCTTCACATAGTAATACCGTTTGGCTCTGAGAAGGGTCCTCTCTGCCTTTCTAGCCCTTAGTAACTCGAGCTGCCCTCAAACCGCTCTATAGATTTTCATCGTGTCCCTTGTTGGATAGTTAGCCATCTTTGACATGATATCCTTAAGTTATGCCTCCAAGTCCTCCTCTAGTTGCCGGTGCAGTTGCTCCATCAACGCCTTGTATGCAATTAATTCCCCTCTCTTTACCGCTTTAAAGGTGTCCCACCATTTACCCGGGGATGTATCCACCATCTTATCCGCTTGAAAAAGTCTGAATCTTCTCCTCTACGGCCAAGACCGTGTCCGCCAGTATCCATTCTGGTAATACCCAATGCCATAGTCCCCTTCAGTCAAAATGTAATGTCCAAAATCACAACCAAGAGTGCGTGATCAGATAGCGCGATCTCCCACAGAGATCCAGAATTTGTCCCACCAATCGAGAGGTGTTAGGCAGAATCCACTGGAGTTCCCTTGGGGAACACTACAGCAGATTAAGACTACAGGTATGTGCAATAAATCCCCTTTGGTATCAGTCTGTACCACAAAGATTTAGTTGGTAGCTGTGGCTAAGCAGTCAGACTTATCTCAAGAGGGAGATGATCAGTATTCAGGGTTTACACATTTGGTCTACAATACTATGGAACAAGGAAACACTGACCAAGGCTTTGTATCAAAAAGAATATATATATTTATTTTACACACTGATGTTCACACACAAATCACTATTATAAAAGCAAGTTAAATCAGTCGAGAAAAGTATACACAACTCCCTATTTAAATTGTAGACAAGTTTGAGCAAGAGTGAAAACAGCAAAACGGCACTTCACAAGTTTAAAAAGAGGGAAGAGAAAGGTGGTTAGAAGTTTTAGGTGCACCAACACATTTCTAGGTGAGACGCAATCTAGAGAAGGCAGTTGTAACAGATTTAGCCAGAGTCAAGAGGCCTGTGCCAGAATCAGTGGTACAGGGCAAAGGGCCCAGGAGCAAAATGTTCTTGTAACTGCAGTCTTTGTTAAACGATTCGAAAAGGCGGTTGCAGAAGGTGAAAGACAATGTTAGATGACAGGGGCGGCCAACCCAGCAGGTAGATAAAGGATTTAAAACACCTTTAGCATTACCCAACGAAACGGGAGGCCTGGCGGAACAACGTACCTTAAAAGTAGAAGAGGCTCCCGCAGTGGCTGTAGTTCCTGGAAGTTCCTGCAGTTCGGGAGATCCAGCAGAGGAAGAGAGGCTCTCGTCGTGGAGGAAGGTTCGAGTTACTGCACTGCCCAGGGATGAAACCAGCCACGGTGCTGCCTAACAAAATAAAGGTGTGCTCCTTTAAATCGCGGTCGTGGCGGACGGGTGCCCGGCTATCCGGTCTCCGAGTGCAGGGCACTAGCGATTCGACCAAGGCAGGTGCTAGAAGGCGATTGGCGAACTGGTTGGCCCCACCAGCTCAAGGGAAGGGAAGAAGACTCTTGCGGCGAAGATCTTCTCGAGTCATTGGAGAAAAGTGGTGAGGATCTGCCGCAGGGCTTCACCGGTGGTTCAGTCGTTGCAGATGTCTTTGGCTTCTCTCCTCTTCTGCTTCTTAGTTCCAGTAGCAACGTCTTGTCCTCCAGCCTTTAGGACCCTGCTTTTATGCAGCAAGACCCCCATTCATACAGCCTAGCTGTCACGAACACAGTGGGGTGGCTTTCCTGGCGGGAGAACCCCCCCAGCCTATCAGGGCAGAGTGTGACTTGGGTTGTGTAGGCAACCCTGTCCAGGGTGCCTATTCCCAATGCCACACATCCCGTCTACCCCAGACTCAGTGGCGCCGAAAGGAGGGCTTCTGTGCAGAAGCCCGCCAAAAGGACGAACAAAGGATCCCTGACCTGGGTTAGGACTACAGAGAAAGAAATTAAATCAAAGTTCTAATATTAAAATAAACCGGTGGTATGCTAGAGGCCGTCAGTAAAAGTGGTAGCCTCGAACAATGGGAAAATCCCATAGGAAAATATTTGCGGTTGAATATTTTCGGTAGTAACCACTGCCACCAGCCAGAAACTTTTTAGAGAGGGACTGTACAGTACCCCCTCAAAAATGAACACTAGGGAAAAACTATTAACCCTTCCCAGTACCTCCATAGTAAGATGGGCTGTACTGGTTTTGTTCACCAGATTGGACTAGTAAAGTCAATGGGGACTTTACATGCCCTGGGAGTCAGTCAGTCCCAGGGTATGGAGTCTATGTTTGGGGGTCGCTACGACACCCCTGTGGTACGGCACGAAGGGTGCTGTGTACCACACATGAAAAAGACGATTCCTATGAGGGCGAGAAAAACCCCATAGACCATAAACACACAAGATAGCCTAAAACATACACTAGCAATCTGTCTAAGAGTGGGAAAAAAGGGTCTCACTCTTAGCAGGAGATAAAAAATAAACCGCTGAAATCCAGCAAAGCTGCTGGGGGACTCTATAGGTAAGGGAAATTAGCCATAGAAGGAAAATAGCAAACCAAAAGGGAAATCCCACCCGTATTGAACCTTCTCCTAATTAAGAATTCCATCGACAGGTCCCATTAGCCTCCTTCTGAGTAGAGTGGGCTATGCCAAGTCCTAAAAGAGTCGTTATTTCCGAGACATTAATGTTCAAAGACGTGCCTGCTCGTGGTGCCCTCAAAATTTCTTCTGCCAGTAAGAAGTGAATGCTGCCAGAATATCCCTTGGTCGTGCCCCTGGGCTCTTTTCTTACCGTTCCCACTCTATAAATCCTGTCTAGATGAATCTCGTCCATATGAATTTCCAAGAGCAGGTCAGCACAACAGGTCTGGATTGATTGCTTAAGACCTTTGCCCACAATCTCTTCCGGAACATTCTTAAAGCCAATGTTCAAGCGCCTTGATCTATTCTCGAGATCTTCACACTGAAGGACTAAATTATGCAACATCCATGCAAGTCATTCAAGGGCTACATCGTTTTTCCGGGAATCTTCAGCCAATTCCAGCAAGGCTCGCTCACTCATATCTACTCGCTTTCCTAATTTTGAAAGTTCACCTTTTATTTCTTGCACAGCACCTTTTATGTCATTTTTAAAGAGGAAATCTGCTCCTGAAAAGAATCTTGAAGAGATTCCGTAAGACGTTGCTGATGGTCCACTAGATATTGCATCAGTTCCTCCTTGGCAATTGCCATAGTATTCCAGTGTTCTGTAGTCTCCTCGTCTCGTGTTAGTGGTTGTGGAGATTGGGCCACACTAGAGTTCCCTGTGCCTCTGCCTGCCAACACCTGGTTAATGTACCCTTTTCTCCCCACCACCCTGAACACTTGTCGTCGGATGTGCCGGAGTTTCCTTATTCCGTCCTCTTCCTTTGTTTTTCAACATGTGCCTCCTTTAGGATAGTTTACTTGATCCCCCACTCACTGTCCGTTAGGATCCGTTTACCAAGGTGTACTAGTCCTGCCCTCTTAAAACCAAGGTGGCGCCGTCTCTATCACCATTTTTCAGACTTGCTGTCCATAGTTGGCCCAAGCCTGCCTCTTATCAGCGTTAGTGGATCCTGCGGCCGTAGGCTTCTTAATGTCCTCTCGTTACACCAGGGAGTTGTTTTGGGTAAGGCCTATTTTCCAGCACTATTTTAGCCCCTTTTGCCTTACACCCATCGGAGCAATTCTCCACTCCATGATGCAATGCCACTGAATTTGTCGTGAAAGGTGCCCCGCCCAACCCCCCCCCCCCCAATCACTGACTGATAAGTCTCAACCTCTACACATATGCAGGACTCAATGAGTTAAGGGCCTACCACTTTGCTGATAGTCCCTAAACCCTTCTGCCGACACTGGAGCGGGTTCCAAACCCCCCCTTGCCACCCCTCCTGAAACCCCACCAGCCCCCCCTCGAAACCCCTCCTACTCCCCCCTCCCCCGAGTCTCTTCTGTAATTAAGATGCAGCGATAGTCGGGGACCTTCCCGCTTATTCTCACCTACGCTCAACTGTGCTGCATGTTGCACTCTTGGATTGGCACGGCCTCAGCAGAGCCCTGCGCTTTCCTCGACCAGTCCTCGTAGTCGATGCTTTGAGATGCACATACAGTGTCCCAGAGGGGCCTCTCGCTTGTGGAACCTCAGGGATGCCACAGCCCTGCTGCACCTTCCAATTCACTGGTGGGGAATTTGTGATGTTTCCTAGTCAGCCGACACGCCTTGTTAGCCAATGCGTCCTTATAGCCACTCTCACACTCAGACACACGGAGGGAAGGACTCCTAAATTGCTCCAAACGTTGTGCTGCACGAAGACATCCTCATTGGGATCCCTAGGAGGTGTGAAATATTTCCGCAGCCCTCGTTGGCGGGGTTCTGCAAGATCAGTTGCTCGATATAGCCGCCACACCCCATTCACTCTCTGGTCTCTCGGCCATCACCTTCTCCGTCACGAGTATACCTTTATTGTGCAGGGTTGCGCACGCGGTTGCTACCTTGATAGGGACCGCAGATTCCCAGAGGTGGGGGGGTGGGGGGGAAGACAGCTTATAAAATTCACCTTTAGAATGGGGTCAGAGACGAGCTGCGATTAGCACGTCCTCCCCCTATAAGCGGCCATCTTGGCCCTGTCTTATCTTTTAAAGACATATTTTTCAACACCAACATTGTTGCTAAAATCCTTTGGGCCTGAACATTTCTGTTCATCATCCCCAGAGTGCCCTTTCGTATATTTTATTTACAACTCACTCCTTTATGTCTGAAGCAAGACACGAAATGACTGCTGTGAGAATGCGACATCTCCACCCCCACACCCTTCCAATCACTCCCGTCATGTAAGTACTAACACCCCATCATGATTTCAATGGTCTAAAAATGTATGCATACGAATGAAATGCTTTTCTTTAGTTTTTGCCAGGCCTTTGTTAACTGTGCAGCCGTGAGCACCATTTATTTTTTATGCCCGGTCCTGCCCTAGCACTATAGGTCAGCCAGGTCAAGTCAACACAACATAACCCAAAATGCCAGAGGGTTGGGGAGGGAGGGGGCAGACCCGTCTACATTAGAGAAACAAAGACCTAGAGAATTAAGTCAACTGAGACACGCCCATGTTGAAAAAGCTCTAGCCCCCAGCCCTAGCCACTTGTTTATATATTTTCCATTTGTTTTAAAGGAAATAAATACAACTACCCTGTAGTGTTGCTATACTGTGCAGGATGCCAGATATGGGTGGCATTTTTATTGAATACTGAGACTCCGCCCGCACCTCCATGTGATTGGCTACAGAAGAAAACTATAGTGGCCAAGCACATGGCCGCAATTTCTCTGATTGCTAGAAAACCACACCTAGGGACTCCAACCAATAGATCGCGAGCCAATGGTAGCTCGCCTGAGGCTTCCCAGTAGATCTTTTAGCAGACACCAAAACGGGCACTGTGCGTTTATTTTATTATTTTCTTATGGTTTACATAGAAAACCTTTGCAATAAAAACAAATTGATTTATACAAAAAAATACAAATTCACTCACTTTCAAATCAATTCCAAAAATTTAAGAAATGCTAGATCTAATGATATTTCATTACCATTTAAAATTCTAGCCCAAAACAGTTTAAAATACTCATTAAAACAAACTGAGCAAATGTTTGAACACGCCTAACTTGAAGAACAGAGCAAGAAATTACAAGGTGATACAATGTTTCAACATCATTAGCACAGCACCTACAGCAATGTAAATTCCTTGGGATATTTTCCCTTGCTGCCAATACTTCTCCAGTTGAAAAAAAAATTCAATTTACAACGCATCATCACTTATCTGTGATGTCTCGAAGGAAAATAGGAAGGCAACACATTATAAGCCTTAATTTCATGCTTAAAATGAAGCCCGGTTATTTATCCAAACTGTTTCAAATATTTTCTTTTTCACCCTATGCAGTGACACATTAAGCTCATCTTACGAAATATTGTATGCAGATAATTTGATGTTTCCACTCAAGTAGAGCTTTACAGGAATACCACTCAAGCTCTACCTTTAGGACAGAAAAAGCACTATTTTCAGGGAGGGAAGGGGGAGTAAGATTTCTCCATAGTTTGATTTTTTCCAGTCAGCTCCGGCTCGTAGGGAGATGAGACCAACCTCATGCCTTAAAACTGAAATGGGGATTCCTTGCAGTAATACTAGAATCCTCTTCCATACTAGGGATTCAGCCTCATTCCATAAAATGATGGAGCAAGCATATTCGGCTCCATACAAAAGGACACGGACCGTTTCTTATGATAATAGTTCACGACGGGAATAGCCGCGAAGTGACCATATTTCGAAAAACCATTAGTTCAGTAGCATTTACGTTACTTTTTCTTTACATGTTTTCCACAAGCAAGCGATTTGACCCTTGGCATAAGCGACCACACCCAAATATTTAAACCTCTAGACCGCTGTGCATTTACTGGTGTCTAGAGTCTGTGGGCCTCTTCACCTGCCCACTCCCTGTGCTCTTCCTGCAAACCAAACATCAACAAATGTGTTTACAGCGAGAGGAGGTCTGCATCGGGGCTTGAAGGACCTGGGGCAGTGTCTCAACAAGAGGTTAACTATCAATAAAAAAAAGTAAATTGGAAATGTGTTTCGTGCCCACGGTCACCAAGAGATGCAAATGATCACCAATTAGAAAGGGAACAGGTGCATAAATCTGCATGGCATGTCAAACAATGCTGGGGCAGTGATCGTTTCACTCTCACTGTGTTTCTTTAGATCTATATCGGTTAGCATAACTTTGCATGCTGGTAATTGTAGGCTTTCAATAAGAATGTGGAAAATCAAGCTAGATCTGTGAACAGTTGTTTGCTCAGCATGTGCGTGTAGAAAAAGGACAATCTATGCGAGTCCCCGCATGAAAGTAAAAAAAGGTATATATAGCGCTACGTATTGCTGTTTATGGTAAGACTGCATTCTCTTTTTTTTTTTTTTTGAAGATATCAACTTATCCGTTTTGAGTCAGTAGTAACCCAACTGAATTAAAGGTTAAGATGGAATTTACTGTGATATGGATGAGCCCACCTTCGTGCGTGTGATATAGATGAGCCCACCTTTGTGCATGTGCCAATACAGGAATTCAAGCGCTTACAGCAATTTCACGTTTAAGTAAATGTGGAAAACTACTAGCTGCACTGCATTCTGGAGCTTATCCAATTACATTTATACAACTAAACAGTAAAGTAAAATGACATGTGCTATCAATGTAAGGACTTAAAAAACACGAGTTCCAAGTTATATTTCAGCTGATGTTTTAAGAAACGAAGTAATAAGGTGGAAAAGGCAAGCAGTGGTTAGTAGGTATATATTTTGATATGTATAGGAATATAACTAAAACCTAGTTACCAAGTAACAGAGCACTGTACAAAATAGGAGGATACAGGGAGAGAACATTAAGGAGAGCCATGGGATGGGAGAACAAATAACAGGTTTGTCTCCTTTGGCTATGTACACAAACCGGGAGATCTACAGAGATATGTGGGGAACCTGTATGCATGTGTTAAAATTCTGATGGGGGATTTTCAGCCTTGCAATACTGGGTTGAAATGGTGCAATTTCTGGGCATTTTGTTAACAAAGAAATTTGGCAAAACACCATACAATTTACAGGTAATTCTCTAACACATGGAAAATTCCAATATGTCAGAGAGCTACATGCGCAAGCCAGGCGTGGCCCATTGGTCATGCAACAGAATGATCTGCATGATTCCTGCAGGGAGAGGCAGCGATCCTGCAAGCTTTTCTCTGTTACAATGCCTCCTACATAAAGCGCAGAAGGCTGGCAGGTCACCACCCAGTAAACAAGTGGCCCCTCGCTACAACCATACTCTCTTTACTCAACATGCTAATATAATCATGTTTATATTGTTGGGTTGTTATACGATTCATGGACGTTTCAAGACATAGTTATAAAACTGAACGCTATTTTAGCCCTGTGATGTACTTATTTTTGCATAGAACTTGATCACATGTTTTCCAAAGATTCATTTTTTGATAAATAAATGTTGAAGGGTAGTCACGAAAGTAGACTGTCTTACTTTTTCTGGCTGAATTATATGACCTGGCACATAAGCAATTTGCAAAAATTGGGAATGACTCACTGGTCAGTGGATTTTATTTGACAAAACAGAACGTGATCTATGCTGAATTTTTTAAAAACAATATATAATACTCCTCAGATTGTGTTTGCACATGCAGCACCAAAAGAAACTTCCCTTGTTGAAGTCATGGATGCAGATGCAATCGCAACATCCAACGAAAGTCAAAAGATGTACATTTCCATCAAAAGTGGTAAACCAATATTTTCTTCCATTGTAAATAGAAAATGTGCATCTTTAATCTACGGTGCCCACATTACAGTGGGGGAAAAACAGTAGTCACCTTGATCAGCATTTTTCATTATACACACAAATTATGAAAATAATTTTCCCAAATGACGCCTCTTGCGATCCTAAAAAGTAGGTTAACTAAACACTGCAACGCAAATGCTGTTACAGACGCATCCTTCAAAGTTGCCATTTATTTGATGAAAATCAAAAATGTACTGGTGCAATAGTGAAGGGAACAGCATCTCCAGTGGCTGAGTCTGCAGTAAAAAAATTTAAAAACTGTCCTGAATTTGTCTGCCATATCACGTGTGCAGTTAAGTGTGAACACTGTTGTTAGGAGGGTATCTGCACTATCAGCCAATGTGATCTCTGCAAATTGGCTTTTTTCAGACAAACTGTCTGTAATGAAAACTTTGATTCCGTCTGACAGCATCCGAGTGCTGTTGCTGTTTCAAGCTACACACCAGATTTCTGAGCACTCGTGGATAGCATGCAGCGTTATCCTTCACATTGAATGCCCAGATTGGTTTCTTACATTCTGATATGCTTGACAGGAAACAGCTACTAGAAAAGTATGTAATAAATATGTTTTTGAAGTTAATATGGTAAATGCATATTTTATTTACTTTTTTTATATAAAGTTCAAATAAACTGCCCAAAAGAAATCTTGGTACAAATTCTCATACTCATGGACTTCACCACTCCATTAGCTCGCGCCACTAACTTCCACCTATTGCCATTAACTACAAGTAGTTCCTCCCAGTCCAGTCCTTGCAGAGACCCTTGTGAAGAGCATCAAAACCCAGTGTCTCTGGGCTAAGGAGGTGGTGGGCAGGGTGGCAGGGGGAGAGAGAATATTGCCCAATCTCACGCCACTGCAGAGCAACATATGGGGCTGTGTCGTAATGAAGGTCACCTCTATGAACGTGCTGATTGTAGATAAACTTTTATCATATAATAGTCTGTGTTAGAAGCCTTGTGATCTGCTTTGGGTACAAACATTATGTTAGAGTGCAATGTTAAGAGGAAATTAATTTCTTGGATGCAACCAGTACGAAGAGGGTCGGCACTGGCAGACTGGGTTGACAGGTTTTGTTCTGGGCACAAAAATCAGGGAAGCATGTTGCAAAACACTCACGTGTACTACTGCTGACCTGCCATGCATTTGATCTGTTACGGCACGAAAGAGTCTGTAAATTCTATGACCGAATTTTCGGAGGTTTCGGTCACAAAACACACAATTTCAAACCATCTTCGGGATCGGTCGTCCAAGCCAATCAAGGAAAACATGTATGCCCCTTCACTTTATAAATGTCACCATCCGCCATTGAGTGGGTGGGGTGCTTGAGCCCAAGAAGATGGCAAGTTAGGACTCACTGACGCGCGTCTTCAAAGCACACATTGGGTGAAATAGACCTCCACTCACACCTGGAGAAGAAAAAAAAGGGCTCGTTTCAAAGTTTGCCCCTGCCCGACCCACACACTGGTGTCTGCAAGCTGGATACTCCCTTCAATATTGTCGGTTTTTTAACAAACACCAGTTTGCCCACCGAGTTCTACATTTAATTAGTATTGTGAAGATAACGAAACTATAGGTGCTCGTTGCTGGGAAGAACATTCTGCACTGACCATAGGTGTTCTATATAACAAGGTGTCATTTAGCAGCCCTGACAGGATAGGTTACTATCTTGAGAAGGAGGGACCCGGGAAATGGCAGGAGAAAGGGACGGGGGAGGATCACAGTGAAGTTATGGGACACATGGAATGGATTATGGGCAATTTCTCACCTTCGGCGTTATTCTCAAGCTGGTAGCGCTGCCCGCAGCCCTTGTTGTAGCAGAGCAACGACATGATGCTAAGTGCCGACCAGTTCCTATTAGAAGAAAGGACCCGGCAACGTGTCTAAGCACGTAGCTTACACTCAGCGTTCCAGGCAGAGCACCGTTTTTCGAGATCTTTCTACGTCACTTCATGGAACATTCTTGAAGCCTACCCTTCAAAGCTACACACCTCCTGTTCGTGAAGGAGCCTAATCATAGGCCCGAAAATAATAAGTAGCGAGCTTAGACCTGACGCACGCGCATGGAAAGTTAACTTTCCGATCGAGAAAAAAAAAAGAAGTCAGTTCCCTACAAATGTGCTAACCGCAATGAATGGCTGTAAACCGGGTCCCACTATTATTTTCTATGATGTTCTTTCTTCCCTTACAATCGATACTTTCTTGCGACATTATGCGGAATGGAATGTGCTGCCTGGGCCGTGAAGACAGAAGGAAGCAGCGGAGAATACTGTGTACAGTATTGATTCCGAATGATCAAACATAACCTAAAGAATTATTATGGAACCCAAAAAGGGACACGCACCCTTTCTGCCAAACTAAAATGAAATAGCAGGGATGAGAAGGAGGTGGCGATGGAGGAGACTCTACTTAAGAGCCAGATCATCCCTACATGAAAAGTACATCCGTTTTGAAAATTGTTATATATAGCCATTGGCGTCTCCAGGAACCAAATTAAAGAGGGGGCCACTGACAAAAGTAGAGGGGAGCTATAAAAGGGCAATGTCTGACGTCAGAAGCATCTTGAAGATAATCTTTTGTGCACACCAATTACTACACCCCACTGCACCTCCCCTCCAACAGAATGTAGGCACTAACCTAGTTAAGTCACTAATGACCCATCATTAGTGGTTTTGTGCACTATATTCTGATGGGAGGGGCTGCTCTTGGCTGCAAGGGGAACTTAACAACTCTTCATTGTTGTGTGGCAGCATTGATTGCGGCCCTGTGTGTGTGCTGTGCTGATGGACAGCGCACTGTAGACAGTGCAGAGAAATTAGCCCAGCTGAGATAGGTGGTGCACAAGGGGGGCCCAGGATTTCAGAGGAGGGGGCGCCCCCCAAGTCGTAAAAGAGAGCAGTGAGGTCTAGGGGTCCTTCTCGCTCCATTCAAATTCGGACATTTTCTGGAGTGTGCTCTGTGCCTGGTACCTGAAGCAGGTGTCTTGGCACGCCCACAACGCTTGGTCTGATGCCTGCATGACTCTTGGCTGTTATTCTTATTTTTCTTTTTTTTCTTTCTTGCACTGGACTGATCAAATTCTGTAGCCTGTAGTGAATTCAATGTGACCAGGCTGCCCTTCTGGTGGGCTTTGTGTGCCTGTGTAGGCTCCCGTTGTGTGGAAAGCTATTGTCTCCCTTCCACGGACCGTAGTCCGCTTTCCAGCTGTTGTAATGCA
The DNA here is from genome assembly GCF_040938575.1 of Ambystoma mexicanum. Lineage (NCBI taxonomy): Eukaryota > Metazoa > Chordata > Amphibia > Caudata > Ambystomatidae > Ambystoma > Ambystoma mexicanum. The sequence continues at coordinate 880,307,365 of NC_090941.1, read as the reverse complement.
GGCGGCACTTTGCGTGGGAATCAATCCCTTTTATCTTCCGCTCTATAGAAGCGGGCTTGCTGGTGTTCTGTGAATAAATCTATACTGCCGGTGTTCACCGCCGGGCCCGTCCTTCCGTGTCACAATCTCGAATGCGACCTCTGAGCGCTGCACAAGGCTCCGCCTCCCTGAGGGTGGGGGGCCGGAGCGACCGAGTGCTTCATGCCTTCGCACGAGCGAGGCTCCCTCAGCTGTATTCTGAGTTCTGCGGGGCTGAGCTAAACCCCTGATGTGCGGAGCATACGGCACGGGCCACTCGCCCCGCGGAGGCGAAATAAATTACTCACCTGACTCGCTGCAGCTCTGGAGAGTATCTCCCTGCCAACCGTGGTCGCTGCTGGCAATGCCTATGGCGCACTCTTATCTCACGCGTGCAAACACTTTCACAGAGTAACTGCCTCCTATAATACGGAACACTGATGTTATGCCCCTACATAACATTCATGTTGTTAAACATTTATAAGCATATTTCTAAACCCGAAGAGGTGACAAATGGTACTTATCTGCTTGAAGGGCAGTAAAAGAAGAGGAGGAGGCCAGGGACAGGATGTGTGTCATGGCTGGGCTGTATGAGCATGGACTACAGAGACTGCGGGAGTTTTAGTTCAGAAAGGAAAAGCTGCAGTGGGACACTTTTCAAAGTTTGTTATATTTGTTGAAATTGCCGAGGAGTAGTAATAAAAGAAGTTGAAGCATAATGCTCGCCTCCAGTCTTGTCATAGAATGTTAGGAAAGGGTACCAAATCCCACCACCTTTAATATCTGTTAACTCATCCTTTTAACAGGTGTGGGGAATTCAACCATCCGCACAGGAAGAGTGCGCTCACCATTGGCTTTTTGATTTTTTTGATATCTGAAAATGAATGATGGGAGATGACCCTCCGAGGACTGTGTGAGGCCATTACGCACACAGTCCATATGCTTCCTGCACAAAATGACATGTACTCCGGGAAGTCACAGCCTACAGGCGCCGTCTTCCCCTGTCATATTCAGCTGTAATGTGACAGCCCCTGGTTCATCAAAGCATCTCAAGAAGGGGGAAGGCACAACTTCCTCCAGCATGGGCAGCCTAATTTAAATATCAAAGGCCCCATGGAACTGCTTTCCTTTTGTCTTATCCGGCTGGTGGCAGTGCATACAAACAGGATAATTGAAGCTTGAAGCAAGCCTGAAGCTGAAAGAGCTGGGTTGCCTAATAGAGAACAAGAAACCAGGGCTAACACCCCTTTGGTATGCAATGTTTCAACTTGAAGCTAGTTCCCACCTCTCTGTATGAAAGTCAGTACATGGCCTATCTGGGACCAGCAGTTACTGCAGTTGTCCCTGCAGAGCAGACCCCTTTCATAGGGGTGAAGTATGTGATTAGGGAGAGACAAGAAGTCTTCTCTCACCACATATTTCAAAGGAAACCCTGTGCTTTAATAAAGAATAATAGAGGGCTCAGTTAACCAGAGAGACACTTTGATCTAGAACAGACCAGAAGAAGGGTGGGACTTAGGTATATGTTGTCACCCCTTGTCTGACCTGTTGCAGAGCACTCTGGCCCTGACCTCATGCATAAGAGAAGATTGGTCTATTAAGGTAGGTTTAGCCTGCATCAATCACTGTGGACAATTTGGCTTTAAAAGAGGGCTGAACCCCTTACTTAGCAGATCATCCGACGACTTTGGAAGGAGTAAGAAGAATGACTCATTTGGACCCGGGCTAAAGGTGCAGTCTACCTTACATCTTCCGCCAGTGAAGCAAGGCCAGGAGTTCCAAGAGGGAAGCAAGATCCCTCCCCTAAACATCTCCCAGAGAACAGAGGGCGATACCGGACTCAGAGGACCCATCCAGCAGCTCCACAACCGGTACCCAGCCAGCACACATGGTGCTCTGGTAGGTTCTGCCAGCAAGCTTCCTAGGCGGGAAGTGCCGGACACTCTCTGGACAAAGGACAAGACCGTTACCTGCAATCAGTTTTGGGCCGTCCGCCTTGAAAGGATGATAGGATCCCTGCGAAGAAGGACATTTTTGAGACAGTCGAGTCCTCGAACCGCATCCGGCTGCACCACTGACTGTTGTCAAGCCACAGTCACCAGAGCCGTCCGAGATGTCTCTACCAGCATTTCAGATACACCAACCAGCACAGAGAAAATGATTCTTGGCCCTGAGCCTCTCCGTACAGCCTGCCGACGTCCGTCTAACCTTGCTAGCCAAACTGCCCGCTGCTTGGTACCCGCAGCTGTCTCCCGCCACTAACTCTGTCTCAAGGGCTGCAAAGCGCCCTGGAACCGCCTAGACGCTGTCGAGCACCAAGAATTTCAGCACCAGGTACATTGTGGTTCTGCCCCACGGGTCCTTCTCCGAAGGCCCCAAGAGAAAATTACGACCCTTTTCCCCTTTGGTGCTGGAACCGAATAACCTTGAACAGTAAGACTGATTACTTTACTGACTACCCTCCTGTCAGTATCCCTTTCCCTCATGAAATGGTATGTCCTCTATGTTCCTTTACAGTGTGGGTTGTGTTTTGTAGTGTGCTAGAACTATCTGTTGTAGTAATAATACAGTGGTGATAATAAAGTAAATATTTATCATTGGGTAATAATTGTATTTTTGCTGTGTTGCAACTAACCGACGATCCACGACCTTGCGGAGATAAGCCTGCCGTTCCGTCCACATTACCAACATTGGACAAGGGGGTCTTATAATTCACTTGTATTCCAATCTGTTAATATCCCTTCTGGTGTACTAGAGGTGGGGGTTGATAGATGGTTTAGAAATAGATATTCATCCCTGGACCACTGGTGCCCCAGAAGTTGATTTGTCACAGGGGGTGTCACACACCATGGACACTCACTTGCCAAGCCCCTTAACTCAGAGCTATCAAGTATCCCTTGGCCATGAGTGAGAAGGCCACCCAGTCCAGGTTTGCTTGGAATTCTGGAATTCTGGAACGTGTAGTTTCCCTACATTTCAAATGGTAAAAGAGTGCAAGACCCAGAATCGAACGGGAGAAAAACTGAATTGGATGGCCTTCTCACACATTGCCACAGAAATTTTGAGAGCTCAGTTAACTGTCCATACAGGTCAAACTCAAAAGGTTGAGAGGCAGGACCTTAGCAATCTGGCACGCTCTCTGGGATAGCAGTAAGCATGAGCTAAAAGAACCAAAAACCAGAAACTGAAAGGTTAATATTCCAAAGCAGAAACACGCATTGCCAAAGCCAACAGTTTGGTTGCAGCTCAACCCTAGCATTGTATAGAAGTACCCCCATTCAATCTACATGTTTACTCTCCCTAATGTCCCCATTAATACACCATCATCACAGTTTGTGAATGATTTTTGGTGCTAGACTGCATCATACAGTATATTTCCTACTTCAGGCTCTCCGTCTTTCAAAGAAGGCTTTCTGATACAGGGCCTTAATGAGTTCTAAAGGCCCATGATGGTTGTCTAGAAATGCTTATTCTGGGATAGTTGGATAGATATATCCCTTTCCCTTCCCTGGGCACGGGTATTATAGCTCAGTGGCAACGCGCTCATCTTGGAAGCAAGATTATGCAGAGCAACGCTGGTTCGAATCCCGGGTCCCCTCAACCACTTCCTGCAGCCATCCAGAACTATAAGTCAGCAGAAATGTCACAGAACAGGACGCGAGGCCAGGTGCCAGAAAGGTTCAGTGAGGGAGAATTGGTGGCCCTTACTGATGAGGCCGTGGCCCACTGCGAAAAACTGTACGGCAGCAGGCAGAGGAAGACATCGGGCCAGCGCAGGACATCCATCTGACATACCATCAGCCAGAAGGTGACTGCGGTGTCCAGTGTTCCCTGTGATGCTGAGGACTGCAGGAAGTGCTGGAACAACTTCAGGGTCAGTGTGTGAGGACTCCTGTCCCAACACCGCCAGGAGTCCCTGGCAACTGGAGATGGTACTGTCAAACCTCTGGTCCTGACTGCCTGGGAGAAGAAGTGCAGCACAGTCCTCGACATTGAGGGCATTGAGGGAGTCAGAGGTGTGGAGGCGGGTGCCAGTAGGCAGGTGGTGAGTCAACCCCCCACAGCACAAGTCAATGCACAAATGTCATCCTAGCGCAAGACACCCTAGTGGACAGTGTGAGAAACTTGAGGGCATTCTCCCAGTTAGACCTCAAGATTCCCTTATTCAGGTGGCTAGGGAAGGGCTGGCGCTCTCAGATACCAACCATTGGGGTGGACAAGCAAGGGAGGAACACCTGGGTTGGGAAGACCGGGGTTGTGCTCGGTAAAATGTACCAGGTGAGACGCAGTAATATACAGAGAAAGAAGGTGAGGAGGATGGAGTCCCTGAGGCTTTTGGAGGCTGTACCACATCTGCCCCCCTTCTTCCCATGGAATCTCCTTAACCAAATCCAATGACCCATCCATCTATAACAAATCCCCTAGGATCTTAAACCCCATTACATTCAGAAACCATCTCTCCCAGAATCCATGTTTTCCTGGTCCCAACCCGAATAATCCCAACCATTCCTCTCCACGTCCCTATGATTACTCTTTCCTGAACACCCAGTCTACTTTCCCAAAACACTGCCATTCCCACAATCCCCCCTGTTCCTTTCACAACAATAATCCTTGTCAGTCCCGTGCATTTCACAAACCCTACCAAACTCATCCTTCTAGGTTTACCAACCCTCCCAGTATGAGGGTTATGATTCCTTGCAACACCCTTTCCCCATCATACCACGTAGGACATTCAGAAACACTACCCCCCTAATTTCCACACAAAAACTTTCACACACCATGAAAGACAACGGACTAACTCTAGAGCTGTTTACCTGACCTGTCTCGACACAAGGGCCAGGCAACTGACCAGAATCACACACACCTGATGATCCTTTCTCTTCCCCACAAGGATAAAAGGTGGCGCACAAGAGCACAGGTCGAGCAAAGCAGACTGCACGATCAGAGAGTTGTCCAACCACGGCAATTCAAGTGCAGGAGAAAGGTGGCGAGAACTGAAGGGGCGACAAGGAGAGAAGCGACCTTGCCCTTTCCAACCCAGACCCGCTAAGCCTCTGTAGAAAGAAACATAATGTTACGCTCACCTGGTCTCTGCGGAGGCATTGGGGCACGGTTGCAGCCCTCCCAGGAATGAGATCTCTCCCTTCAGGTCTCTCCCCCTTTGAATAAACTGTGGCCGGCGACAATTGGTGGCACTGCTCCTGCGTGGATATGAGAAAACGTGAGTGCACTGATTGGTGATGTTTTACCTCTCCAACCCTTCTACCCGAGGTGCGATTTCAGTGGGCACGTACGAGCCCATAGGGCACACCTGGTAAGGATGGATGATGAGCTCTCCATCCTGTTGCTTCTGGTAGGGGCGCTTATTAGTGGGATTGAGTTCCTTCACTGATCCCTGGTAAGTAATAGTCCAGTCCAGCTGTGACTATGCTCTCCTGGTTGGTGGTAAGTGTCTATTAATGTCTCTTGACTTTTCCCCTTTCTGTTTTTCTGTCTTGTTATTATTGCTTTGAATGTTGTTGTTAATTCCTGAATAACATTTTCTCTTCTGTTTTCTTGCCAATAGCTGGAAATGCGGCCCAAAGTAACTGTGGAGGCACAGAACGCAGCTGGGAAAAGATGACTGAAACCGCAATGTCGGACAATAGGTGAGTGATGGTTTAAGGGAAAGCACGAGGTTCAGTGGTAGCGCAACCTTAAACGTAATGTCTGTTTAGTGTCTAACCTTGCCTTTCATTTTTATTTGCAGGTTCTGCGGTCACAGGTGAAGCGCGTCGTGCTGTGGTGTCCAGATGAAGATTTCAGAATCCCGGATGATGTGGAAGTGAGCCGTGGTACCCAGATGAAGATGTTTGCTCCCCGGAAGATTTGGAGGTGAGCCGCATTGCCAAGATGAAGACGCACACAGGTGAGAGCAGGATCCCCGAGGTGGTAAGTATGGAGGCTGGAGACAAGGTTTCCAAAGGCAAGTTGAATCCCAGGCGGCGGTGAGCGTTACGCTGCATGGAAGTGCAGAATAACGCGAAGCATCTGCCTCTGGGATCAGAGCAGCTTTTATAGCTTTGATCGTGGGCACGCCCACTATGCTTGCTTGCCTGCCACACCCTGCCACTCCTAGTGAGTCAACACATGCCAGGCAATCCAATAGCAGTAGCCCCACCCAAAAATACACGTGGGGCTGCTTTAAAGATGAAAGTTCCATGTGAAATACACTATGCACCCAAAATGAAAATTCCATGTCCATAATAAAAGCATTTCTTCCCTCGAATTAATATCTTGTTTATTGCTCTTTATGAGCCTGGCGCCAAAGGCACAAGGACTGTGTCCGTCTGGGCCCCCTGTGTGTGTGACCCTGTAAAGTCTGCGTCCTTGGCCCGATGACCATGACAGCACTCCCCCCTCAGGGCCCCTCTCAAGGGTGGTCTTCCTTCTGGTCCTGGTTTGTTGGGGTTGTTGCGATGGAATTGCTTGAATAAACGTGGAGCATGGATGTGTTCACTGGGTTCCCATTTTCGGTCTTCAGGTCCGTAACTTTCCAGTCTATAAGGTAATACAATTTGGACCAAACTACCTTGGAGTACAGATGGATTTAGCTTCATACTCTGGTTCCCCATCAAGTAATTCGGGCTCTGGTGGAGGACTAATCTGTGTATCCGGTTTCATTGGTTTGAGGAGGGAGACATGAAATACTGGATGAATCTTCATGTGAGATGGTAATTCCGATTTCATGGCGGCCGGGTTGATTATTGCTTTAATAGTAAAGGGGCCCAAATATCTGGGGTGGAAGGCCCGTGGTCCTTTCAATGGTATGTTTCTGGATGCTAACCAGACTGTATGTTATGTTATGTTATGTTATTTGGCATTTATATAGCGCCTTATGTATCATTGGTATGATCTCAAAGCGCTGGTAGGTTGAACGACCTCGAGAACCGCAGTTCAGTCAGTAGAGAGAGAGAGTGTGATATGGTGCGTGGGTGTACCAGATATGTGTGCAGCTGGTGTGGTTGTTGCATGATAGCTGCTTCTTAGCGGTAGGTGTGGTGCTGAGGAAATCAGTTGGATGTGTTCAGTCTGGAGGGTGGACACCCAGACTGAGTTCTGGCTGCGTTAGGCCTGAGGAGACGCTTATGATAGCCGTAAAGTGCTCTGCTAGCTGTGTTTTATTAGGATGATGTGGAGTTCGTGGGGTCATGTCATTACGAGGACAGCTAGACCGATTGTGTCATAGTACAGCTGTATTCTAGTTGAATGATGGTGTATAAGGGAGAGTAAGCACAGTAGTGTGATATGGTGGTTATCAGTAAAGCGTCTGCGATGAAGCATGAGAGCAGGACAGGGGGCGTACATTATGCACAATTTCTAAGTTCAACAATAAGTGTGAGACATGATATCATTCACAAGGCTATCTAAGTGCGGGATATGCTATCATTCACAATTCCAACTAAATGAGGGATATGCTACAATCATAATTCTTTCTAGATGAGGCACATGCTATCATTTACAATTCCATCTAAGAGTGGCGCATGCTAGCATTCGCAATTCCATCCAAGTGTGGGACATGATATCATTCACAATTCTAATTGAGGGATATGCTACAATCATATTCTATCTAGATGAGGCACAATGCTATCATTAACAATTCCATCTAAGAGTGGCACTTGCTATTATTTACAATTCCAACTAATTGTGGGATAATGCTACCACTCATAATTCTATCTAGATGAGGCACATACTATAATTTGCAATTTCATCTAAGTCTGGCACATGCTAGCATTTACAATTCCAACTAAGTGACCTATATGCTACAAATCATAATTCTAACTAGATGAGGCACATGCTATCATTTGCAATTTCATCTAAGTGTGGTTCATGCTATCATTCACAATTCAGTCAAAGTGTGGCACATGCTATCATTCACAATTCCTTTCAGGTGTGGCATATGCTATTATTCGCAATTCTACCTAAGTGCGGGATATGCTATCATTTACAATTCAATCAAAGTGTGGCACATGATATCATTCGCAATTCTATCTATCATTTACAGTACCAACTAAGTGAGGGATATGCTACTAATCATAGTTCTGTCTGGATGAGGTACATGCGATCAATTACAATTCAATCTAAGTGTGGTTCATGCTACCATTCGCAATTCCATTTAAGTGTGGGACATGATATCATTCACAAGTCTATCTAAGTGTGGGATATGCTATCATTCACCACAATTCCAACTAAGTGAGGGATACGCTACAATCCTAATTCTATCTAGATGAGGCACATGCTATCATTCACAATTCTATCTAAATGTGGCATATGCTATTTTCACACTTCCATCTAATTGTGGCACATGCTGTTACGCTCACCTGACTCCCACACAGGCGCTGGCCTGGTTCCCGCTGCTGTGACCTCTTCTAAGGTGATGCGCAGGGTTCGGAAGACGGACTGCACCGGGCCCCCAAATCTGGCTTGCCTGGCTCGCAGAAGTATCATTCTGTAGGCGAACATAGGAGATTAACTGTCTGCGGGGTAATGCAATCGGCCTCCCACTTTCCCCTCTCACCCTCCTCGAAACCCTTCTGTGATTTCTCGTAGCGTCTCACCTTAGGGTCTGGAAGGACGAGCTCTCCATCCTGCTTCTGATGCAGGGGCGCGTTGGTATCCAGTTACTTCACTGGATTTTCGGATTGGTGAGAACCAAACTTGCTTGGCTTCCATGTAAGGTTTTGATAAGAGGTTCCCCTTGTGTCCATGCATTAATGTACTAATGCTAGTGTCGTTTTCCCCATAGGGGCCGGGGTACGGAATACCGGGGAACAGGCACCGACCCGAGATGCGAGGAGAAATCCTTGTAGAAATCAGGTAAGTCTTTAATGAGCGTTTTTTGGTAATGTCTTTTCATTCGCTCATTAACGCTGATGTCTCTTTTTCCCCTTACGGGCCGGGGTCCGTGAATGCCAGGAAGCGGCGCGGACCCGAAATGAAGAGGGAATGAATCAACAGGTAAGTCTTAACATGGAGATTTAGCTTTCCTTATTCCCTTCTCTCTCTCACCTTTTGTTCTGGTCTTTTTCTCCCTAGTCCCTGCGGCGTGACTGCGAATCCGGATGATCACTGCTGAACATGGAGGCGCCCTGTAAAGGTGAGTGGAATGCGGCGCTGCAGCGATCGACGCAATGAGCATTTAAATTAAAGTCTTCCTTTTCAGGATTGTCGGCGAGATGTCTCCGGGATGCGGATTTAGCAGGTAAGGACTTTTCCTTCTTCTGCTCTCTTCTTCTCTTCCTTTGCAGGTGATCCAGGATGCTGGCAGGCGTGGCAGAAGTCAGGATGCAGGAGCTGACACGGTGAGCGTCCAGCTGCTAGATGCAGAACAACGCGAAGCACGTGTGGCTGTTTGGGCGGGGTTTAAATAGCCTTGGAAGAAGTTCCAGGTATGTATCCTTCCTCCAATCAGGTATGTATCCTTCCCCGACCACGCCTGGATGGTAAATTAGTCCCACAGGTAAAGTAGTTCCTTTCAGGCCTCAAGGAGGCCGGGTTCCTGCAGCATGGTCTGCATCAGGTAAGTGCACCCAAGCACTCCCATAATGAGCCTGGCGCCTGTCCAAAGGGCCCCTATATGGGGTTGCTGGGTCCTTCCTTGAGGACAGGATGTCCGCTTTCGGGGACGCAGGGCTTGAACCGGCTCCCCGGGAGCGGGCATCATGACACATGCTATCATTTACAATTCCAACTAAGTGAGCTATATGCTACCAGTCATAATTCTGTCTAGATGAGGTACATGCTATCACTTCCAATTCAATCTAAGTGTGGCTCATGCTATCATTCACAATTCCATATAAGTGTGGCACATGCTACCATTCGCAATTTCATCTAAGTGTGGGACATGATATCGTTCACAAGTCTAATTGTGGTATATACTATTTTCACAATTCCATCTAAGTGTGGCACATGCTATCATTTACAGTAGCAACTAAGTGAGGGATATGCTACCAATTATAATTCTCTCTAGATGAGGTACATGCTATCATTTACAATTCCATCTAAGTGTGGCACATGCTACCATTCGCAATTCTATATAAGTGTGGGACATGCTATCATTCACAATTCTATCTAAGTGTGGTGTATGCTATTTTCACAATCCATCCAAGTGTGGCACATGCTATCATTTACAATTCCAACTAAGTGAGCTATATGCTACCAGTCATAATTCTGTCTAGAGGAGGTACATGCTATCATTTACAATTCAATCCAAGTGTGGTTCATGCTATCATTCACAATTCCATCTAAGTGCGGGATATTGTCATGGCCACTGGACAAGGGTCCAGTCCCCCCTCACCCCCAGGGTCCAAATGGACCGGTCCTGGCACCTCTGGCACCAGGCTCATGAAAAAGTGTGCCATGCACACATTGTGCCTAAGGCACGTGCAGCAGGGCCGGGCGTGGCCAAATAACATCATTGGAAGGCACGTGCAGGAGTCCCTGGGAGGGGCAAGGTGGAGCCACTAGGTGGGGCTAAAGGGAGGGGCCGGGGCCAGCCTATATAAGGCCAACCCATCCACATGCCTCCACTTTGTGTTATTCTGCTTTCTGCAGCGTAACACTAACTGCTGTCCTTAACTGTGCATGCACTTGATTCCAGCTGCTCATCTCTGAAGACAGCTTACCGGATTCCAGCAAATCCATTGCTGAAGACGCCTTTTACCTGAACCCAGCTACTCCACCGCTGAAGGTGTATCTTACCTGATTCCAGCAACACCAGCGCTGAAGGCACCTCTTACCTGAATCCAGCTACTCCATCGCTGTAGGCACAACTTACCTACTTCCAGCCGCTCCATCGCTGTGTGCGCCTCTTACCTGCATCCCAACACTATCGGAGTCAGAGCCTTCTTCTGACCTGATCCGGGAAACCAGCTTCTCGGAGCTCCACTTCTTTTCTTCTCCTTCGCGGTACCTTCAATATGCAACCGCGGAGCTGCGTCGAACATCCAGGCTTCGCTATACGCCGCCGGCCTTTTCCTGCAAGGGAAAAAGAACACAACAGGTTAGAAATCATATAGCTAACGAATGCTTGGCCGCGCCATACTTGAGACTAGAGTTCCATCACAAAGGCCTACTTACCAGCTACTTTGGGAGCTCCACCATTCTCAGGGTACTCCCCGGATTCACTCCACGACTCGGATCTGCATCTTCACACCTATTGGGAAGAGATAAAACATTGCAAGAATTACTATTTATGATCAAGACAAAAGACATTATAATAAACAAACTATAATCATAACCAAAAAACTTACCTTCTAAGTGGATTGGTCCAAGCCTGTCTGGAACAACACTTCCACGACCAGTGAAGCAACTAGGTCCATTCCACGCACCCCTGCTATAAGAAGCAGGACGGATAGCTCAATAATACAACACAACAGGTGAGCTTGCATGGGAAAACACTTGCACACTTCATTTTGGCATAAGAGGGTCAAGGGAAGTCACAACACCACCACGCTATTCTCATTGCCTCTCATCTTCTCTCAGGGGCAATACCAGCATCCAGAACAGCAGGCTCTGCAGCAACAGGGAGAGAGAGGTGATCCAGGGGAGCCAAGTCGAGGAAGGGCTCCAACCATGCCCCAACACCCCCGCAGAGACCAAGTGAGCGTAACAGAACGCAAAGCCTCTCCGAATCTCTGCCTGGGCGTTATAGAAACTTCTGAAACCGACCAGTTAGCCCAATTACTGGGGGATCTGCGGGCTGAAGTGCATGCCTCAAGACAGGAGACTAATTCCTTGAGGAGAGACCTTATTGTAGCCTGAGAACGGACGGATGATTTGGCTAGACAAATGCTCCAGGCACATGCAGGGCAAGTTCCGTTACCCGGAATTACACCAACTCCAATGCCACAGCCATCGCCACCAGTGCAGGTGGTACTACCAGGAGCGGTCCCACTGGCCCCACCAGAACGCTTCTTTGACGACCCGAACAAATATGCTGTGTTTGTGCCGGCCAGGAGCCTTCCCCAACGACAGCGCAAGGGTGGCCTTTGTACTTTCCCATTTGGGAGGCTGTGCAGCTGACTGATCCATACCATTAGTGACCCGGGATGAACCAATACTTCGGAACTTTGTGGAATTCCAATGGGAATTGGAAAAATTGTTTGGCAGGCACACCCAAGGACAAGCATTAGACAACAAATTACTATCTCTTAGACAAGGAAACCACGACTTATTGACTTATATTGCTACCTTCAACCGCCTGATAGCACAGACTAATTGGCCTGAGGAGAAGCGGACCACACTTTTTTACCGGGGGCTATGTGGTGAGTTAAAAGACGTACTAGCTCAAGTTGTCAATCCGCCCGAAGGTTGTGCGGAATATATCAACCTCACTGTGCAATGGGACCACCGATTACAAGATCGAAAAATGGACCACACGAGGGCAGAAGGGAGATCAGTTTACATACGACCTCGGGACAATCAGACCAGATCTCATGAAGCCACTGAATCTATGCAAATTGGGGGATTACAAGCTCCCATTTCCAAGGCTCAGAGGGAAAAAGGAGGCAAAAACAACTTTGTTTATATTGCAGAAAGGCTGGACATTTCTTGCGAGATTGCCCTATTAAACCCCCTAAGAAGATGGTAGGTGCCACGGACAATAGCAGCGAAGAAAAGGAACAGAAGTTGGAAAACTCAGAAGCCTGGCAAGTGTAGGGGTCCACTTGTGGAGCGGAATCAAGAAAGTTGTACAGGAGAGAGGGCGCTAGAGGGCCAACCAAGATGGCCATGTTGGTCTGAGCTCCCACACAGCCCCTTATCAATCCTCCATAATCCTGTTGCGCCTGATGAACAGCGCCCTGAACGAACTCTCTTCTGGCAGCCCACCCGTTTCACCACTATCCTGCGAAATCTGGGAGAAAATCAGTGCCCCGGTGCCCCCAAAAGGCCCTATAGGCCCCGAGGCCAGAAAGACCAGGGAAACACCATGGGCTAAACCCGGGCGGCCTGAGACATGCTGCCGCCCCGAGACCTGGAGGCCGCTGCTGAGTGGAGTGGCGGAGAAACACCGCAGCATTCAGAGGCGGAGCAAGAGATCCCCACCGCTTCGGGCAGACCCGCAGCACGGCTCCAGAGGAAGCGCCTGCCGTGCTCGCCCAAACGAAGGCACTCGCCCCACACTGCAAGGGAGCGCGAGCTGCTGCGAGACGGGTGCCGTGCTGTCATTCTGCCTCCCGCCTCCCTTCCATCCGCATCATCGGAGCTCCCGACCGCTGTGGATCGGCTTTCGGAGCACATGATCCGAGGCCCGGCGCTGGATTCCGGAAACCCTTGACACGGCCGCTTCGCCCCAGGCTACACCGGATCGCAGGAAACTCTGCAGACCCTGATGGCGACCGAGGGGGTGTGCCTCGCAGCTGGTCTTCGCCACAAGGTATGACGAGGGAGGGAGGAGCATAGTTCCTGATTTATTATATGCACCCTAGACCCCCCCCAAGCGCATTGACTATCAGCAGAGGAGAAACAAGGCAAAGGTGGCGCGGCAGACTCCACTCAGCCTGCAACAATCCAACAGATCATGCAGAATGCGCTAAGACTGCTCTCTGGGGCAGGAGGGAGGTGAGAGTCACCTGCACCTCCACGGGGCCCACCTGTGCCCCCTATCCACAAGGGAAGGCACCCCTTCAAATGTAGCACGCGAAGCGTCAACCATAGGCACGCCTGCAAGGCTCTGACTGCCAGGCGCCCCAACCACTCCCTGTAACACTGCAAGCCTCTAAAGACCCATGACCGCCCAACGAACGGCAGAGACATTCGCCCGAGGGGGCACCCCTCCGAAGAAGGGGGTAAAGGGGACAGCCATAGCCCTTGCCAGAGTCAACCACAACCCCTGCCCAGAAAGCAGAGACATTGCAGGAGCTGCAGTCAACATGCTCAAGACGGGTACCACACTCTGCAGGGAGGCCACCCCAGCTTACAGCTCCCCACCACCCTCTGCAGAGCGGCACGAGACGCCCCTCCTCATCAGGAAATCGGCGAAGCTGCCGCACCACAGTGAAACACATTCTTTAACCCGAAGTCACCGCCAACACCACAGACGCAATGGGAAAATCAGACAAGTCCCAAAGGAAACTAACTTTCGAGACGGGTGCAACCCCGAAAGTTCCTAGGCTGCAGGAAGGGACGGAGTCCCCATCAGGTCGTCCCCACCAAACGGAAACAGAAAACAGCCCCTCTGAAATCAAAGGACTCCTGCTAGATCTGAAAGTGGGCATAGGCAGCTTGAACAATAAAATGGACGGCCTCTCATCTAAGGTCGACCTCCTACAACATCGCATGGACACACATACAGAACGTTTAAACGAAGTCGAGCAATGGGTGTCCAACCTTGATGATGGCACGGCATCCCTGTCGAGTAAAGTGTCCCAACTTGAAGCCCAAACGAAAGCCACCAACAAGGAATAATATGAGAATCGTCGGAGTGAAAGAACACCAGTCACAGCTGAAAATGGAAGACTACATAGAGTCGCTGTGCACATCCCTCTTCGTCCGTGAAGCCCTATCCCAGTCGTTCATTGTAGAGAGAGCGCACAGAATCCCATCCTCCAGACCTGCCCCAGGCACACCACCCAGGCTAATAATCGTGAAATTACTCAAATACAGGGATCGAGACACTATCCTCCGACTGGCCAGGGAGAAAGGTGAACTGCTCCACGAAGGTGATAAAATCCACTTCTACCCAGACTTTTCTCCTGCAGTCCAAACGCAGAGGAGATCCTTGCCAACATCAGACAGAGGCTCAGGGACAACCAAATAGCCTACTCAATGCTTTTCCTGGCACGGCTCAGAGTGCAACATTGAGGGAAAGCCCATTTCTTCCAATCGCCGGAAGAAACAAATGCATTCCTAGACCGCGCAGACTGTCCTGATCTGAATCCTAACCAGGCACGCTCACAGAGAGAAAGAAACCACAGGAACCCCTCACAATCGAAGAAGGTCAGAGGCGAGAAACACATTGGCCAACCACAACAAATTCACCGAAGCGAACACTAAAGTTTTACACCATGGGGCTAGGACGCTTGGGAAGCCCCTAGTGCCCCTTGCACAGCAACAGTTAGCACAATAGTTCCTTGTTAATGGGTGAGATATCAGGCGACGGCCAGGCCATGCTGGGACCCGCCACCTGTCCAAGTTTACAAACGGGTGAGTTGGGGGTTGCCCGTGAAAGGAAAGAACCAGGAAGCGAGGGAGGGAAATGCGCTACTAGTTTTACCTCCTCCATCGAATCGCCAATCCACCAGCCGTTACCACTTCTCCTCCTCCGAATGCCAAAGAACCCTCCAGCTGTTGACCAAAGGTCTGGGCCACAAAATACTGCGACCCCGCTGGGCAGTACAAACAATATCAAATTAAACTTCCAATTCGAACATGCAATTCAAAGTCGCAACATGGAACATTAGAGGGGGCAACCTCCCTTCTAAAACCAGGAAGATCCTACAATACATGAAAAGGCATGAGATCGACGTGGCCATGATCCAAGAGACGCATCTACTCTCCGGAAAAGAACACCTCTGGGCTCGGAATTGGGGATGCCACAGGTACTTCTCTTCATATGCGTCCTACTCCAGAGGGGTGGCTATCCTAATCAGCAGGAGAATCAACTTTCGGCTAGTACCTACAGAGAAAGACTCCGAGGGCAGATCACTTCTGGTGTGCGGTATCGTGGCGGGCCAAAAAATCATCTTTGTCAACTCCCAAGGCCCCAACGTAGACGGAGCTAACAACTTTGACTGGGTACTGACTCACCTTTCCGCTCAAGACCCAGCAACCATAGTTTGGGGAGGCGACCTGAACACAGATCTAGACACAGCAACAGACAGATCGCGAACCACGCCACAACCTACTTCCAAAGCCAGCTTCCAAACACAGGAAATCTGTAGAGCTTTCGACCTCATAGAAGTATGGAGAGTCAAAATGGGGAACAGCGAGAGTATACTTTCCACTCAGCAGTGCACAATACCAGCTCCAGGATCGACTACCTATTAACTCAGGGAGAAGCCCGCTGATATGCGGACCCTGCCAAATCCTACCGAAAACATTCTCCGACCACTCCCCAGTAACCCTTATCTTCACCCCATTCAGCCACAAGCCCCCTCTATTGCACTGGCGCTTCAAAGCAGGCTCCATGCAGGACCAAGTATTCACATCTGAAATAAGAGAGGAGATCTCCACATTCCTAGACACCAACATGGGATCAGTGTCTGCAGTAAGCACGATTTGGGAAACATTAAAATGTTTCACGAGAGGAGTCTGCCTGGCTAAACAAAACGGCATCCTTAAACTAATCAGATGGGAACTGATCGCCTGTGAAGAACAACTAGAACACCTTCTGCTCAGGTGCGCAAACACGAACGATCCAGGTTCTCAAGCCGCCCTAAAAGAGGAACTGCAGAAGTTCAGAACCGCAGCAGAACAGGAAGACAAATTCCTGAACTGCAGCGGGCAGGTCTGTCAGTACGGCAAAGGCCAAAAACCTGGAGCCCTACTCGCAAATTTGATAAAGGTAGACAGGAAACCAACACAGTCGAAAGAATACGATCAAAACAAGGCGTGATGTTACACACCGATGAAGGAATCTCAGGGGAGTTCAGAGCCTTCTACCCGGGGCTTTATACGTCAAAACACAATGCAAACTCAGACGCCCTGCGTGAGTCCCTAGAGGGCACAGAACTCTACTGGGCAGAAGAGCAATTATGTGAACCCCTCAATGAACACATCAAGCCAGAAAATATCATTGAGGCCATCAAAACCCTTCCAAATTCCAAAGCCCCGGGACCAGACGGCCTGACGGGCAAATTGTACAAGCCATTTGTGACTACCCTAGCTGCCCTCCTCGCCGAAGTGTACGAAGAGGAGCTGGCAAAAGGTTCCCTACCTCAGTCCACCTGCGAGGCCAACATAATCCTTCTACATAAACCAGGTAAGCCGCCCGAAGATTGTGCATCGCACCGACCCATATCTCTGCTCAACCTTGACAAGATCATGGCGAAGGTGCTCACAAACAAGCTGCTGCCACTGATGCCCACTCTTGTGATCGCGGATCAAGCGGGATTCGTACCCGGATGCAACACGACCTTCGGAATCAGGAGGCTCTTTGGTATCGTCGAGGCTCTAGATCCCTCCCACCAAGCAGTCGCAGCCCTGCTTTACTCTGAAAAAGCATTCGACTCGGTGGAGTGGCCCTTCCTTTTTGCAGTGCTCACCCGGATGGCCCTAGGAACCCGCTTTATCAAGATGGTATGCCTATTATACACCAAACCCCAAGACAGCATCATCGTGGGTTCAGCTAAGTCGACCCCCATAGAGCTGCAACGCGGCACCAGATAGGGGTGCCCGCTCTCAGCATTAATATTTGCATTGATAATGGAACCCCTAGCCTCCAATCTTCGAGAACAGCAAACCCTCAGGGGCCTCAACATAGGCCCGCACAAGCTGATCATATCCCTGTATGCAGACGACGTGGCTTTGTTCACATGCGACCCCATCGAAAATTTGAACCCAGTCATGAGGGAAGTTATGAAATTCGGGGCAGTATCCGATCTAAAAATTAATCAGACTAAATCCATCATATTTCCGCTGACCCCAGCTACCAAGGCATTTGCCGATGACTTTCAGTTCACATGGGAAACATCCCGAGTTCGTTACCTGGGGATACAGATGTCACTAAGCTACCACGACGTATTCCAAGACAACTACGAGGAAGTGGCGAAAACCTTGCAGGAAAAAGTTACGCGATGGAAGACACTACCACTGACCCTGTGGGGAAGAACCTCCCTAGTTAAAATGGTGATCCTGCCGAAGCTTCTGTATCTGTTCACCAACATTCCTATTCTATTGCCACAATCTTTCTTAAAGGGACTGAAAAGCATGGTCCTTGAACTACTGTGGGCAGGCAAACCAGCTAGAGTGGCATACTCAACACTGACCCTCCCGGTGTCCAGCGGAGGCCTAGCCCTGCCTGACCTGGAGAAATACTTTTGGGCAGCATAGGCACAATTCCTCAGCTTTTGGTACTCCACGCATATAGTCAGACCACACATACAAATAGAGCGGGCCCTGGCGACACCCAATCTGTTAAGGGCGGTCATCATCAGCCAGCTTCCAGTACCCAACAACACCATGAACATAGTACTCGCAACATATAAGATCTGGAAGAAAATCGCCCAAAAATACAAGGTTCAAACATGATACTCTCCTCTCCTTCCGGTCAAATTTATACCAGGAATCCCGCTTACCTCGGAGAGGGTCTTCCTCCAATGGGTGGAGAAGCTGCACATAAACACTCTGGGGAGGCACTTTTCTGACTCCCCAGCAGGCAAAGCTGAGAGGCGGCAACACCTCCCTTGATACATTTATCTACTTCAGAACCAGATATACTCTGCAAACACTCTTTCCCACCTTTCCACGGCAACCTCTGACTTGGCAGCTTCTTCATAACATGATCCAGGCACAGGGGGAAGGCAGACTAGTCTCGAGCATCTGCAAATCCATCATCACCGACACAACCCCTACCATTACCCGCACGAAAACAAGATGGGAAAAGTCCCTTCAAACAACCATTCCAGAGGAAGAATGGACATTTATCCTGAAACAAACACAGAAAATAGCTCTCAACTCACGCTTTAAACTGATCCATTTTAATTATCTGCACAAGACCTATTTCACACCTGTGAAAAAGAACAAACAACAACCTGGAGCATCTCCAATGTGCGAAAAGTGTGGGAACCCCCAGGCCGACTTTATCCACCTCGCATGGGACTGCCCCAAGCTGAGTCCATTTTGGAATCAAGTTCTGGAGACAATGGCAGCAATCGTGGGTGAAGGGATACAACCCACCCCGACGGCGGAACTGCTGGGGATGACAAAACTACTTTCAACGGCAATAAGGAAGCTTGCAGGATTGTTACTAACACTCGCCCGTAGGAGAGTCGCCATGTCATGGGGTCGGGGACCCCCTCCTACAGTAGCTAATTGGCATATAGATATCCTCTACTGCCAAGAGGTGGTGTCAGACTTTGTCAAGACGTTGCCCTTACACGCACACCCACCAGATATCTGGGGCCCAGTAGTAATATTCCTAATCAATGAAGCTGAAGAGACCACTCCTTCCCCATCAAGGGCCCAAAGCATGCAGGACACGGACATGTAACCAGCCCAATCGCATGAACTCACACCTCGAAGGAATGACACGGAGTGGAGGAAGGCAGACTAAGGGAAAAAACAGACGGGAGGCGAAGTGGAGAGGAGAAGGGTGAGGGGGGAAGGGAGAGGGGAGAGCGCACATTTAATCCACCCTAATGTGGGTAAGAATGTTTGTATTAAGTTGAAAAACCCAAAAATAATTTTTTTTAAAAAAAGAAAGTTGTACAGACCTCACACGTGGTCATCCCTGTACTACTAACCCATCACCAACAACCGTCAAGAGTACATGCTCTAGAAGCCTACATTGATAGTGGTGCAGTGGGAAATTATATCGATCAGGATTTGTCCACACGGATAGGCCTTCCACTTCAGCAAAAACCACACTCGGAAAATGTTACTGCCATGGATGGCTCTCAGCGGTCGTCAGGGCCAGTAACTCAACACACCGATAAGGTAACGCTGACATGTCAGGATGGTCATCGGGAAAGCATTTAATTTAATCTTATAGGGGCCCCTCAGTTCCAAATGATCCTAGGAATGCCATGGCTTGAAACCCATAACCCAAGAATTGACTGGCGCACAAGAAAGCTGACCTTCCCTCAAGAATGTGCAAGGAGCTGCTACCATAAGGACATGAGGAATCTAGGGGAAACCCATCCTAGGAATTTCGGGTTCATTACGTTCCGAATATCAAGATTTTTTGGACGTGTTCCAAAAGGAACAAGCTAACACCCTGCCTCCACACAGAATTTATGACTGCCAAATCGATCTAGTCCCTGGAGCGCAAATTCCCTGCAGCAGAATCTATGCTCTGACTGAGCAAGAAAATCAGCACCTAAGATCATATCTAGATCAGTACCTACCTAATGGGTTCACCCACCCGTCCAAGTCTCCAGCCTGCTCAGCTCTCTTCCTCGTGCCAAAGAAGGAAGGGTACCTCAGAACGTGTATAGATCATAGGGCGTTAAACCAGATTACCGTAAAAAATAGATACCCTCTGCCACTCATTCCCGAACTACTTGACCAAGTAAAGAATGCTCAAATCTATACAAAGTTAGACCTACGGGGAGCTTACCATTTGGTAAGAGTGAAAAAAGGCGACGAATGGAAGACAGCATTCCGAACCAAATATGGGCTTTTCGAATACCAGGTCATGCCCTTTGGGTTATGCAACGCACCAGCAGCATTCCAGTTCTTTATGAACGATGTACTCCACGAACTGCTGGACGTCTGTGTCCTTGTTTACATCAACGACATCCTCATCTATTCAGCATCCAAGGAAGATCACGTGGGCCGTGTAAGGGCCATTCTGGAAAAACTCAGTAAGCATCGGCTATTCGCCAAACTGGAGAAATGTTTTTTCCATGTCGGGGAAGTCAAGTTCTTGGGCTTTATGCTTACCCCACGAGGGGTGCACATGGACACTCGTGAAGTGGAAGCTATTCTTCAGTGGCTATCCCTGACATCAACCAAGGGAGTGCAGGGCGTACTCAGGTTTGCCCATTTCTACCAGCGATTCATCCCGGGATTTTCTCAAATTGTTCATCCTATCACTTCTTTACTAAGAAAGAATAAAAAGTTTTCTTGGACTCCCGCCGCTGAAAAATCATTCCATGAACTGAAATCGGCTTTCACTTCAGCACCAGTTCTTCGGCATCCTCGGCCCGACCTACCCTATGTGGTTGAGACCGATGCGTCCAGTGTGGCCATGGGGGCAGTGTTATCACAAAGGGACCCAGACACAAGGCAGTTACTTCCCATAGCATTTTGGTCCCGTAAGTTTATAGCACCAAAAATGAACTATCCCATAACTGACAAAGAATTATTGGCGATCAAAGGAGCCCTTTAAACCTGGTGACACTACCTCCTGGGGGCTAGACATACTGTCACCGTTATCACGGATCACCGTAATTTGCAATATTTATAAACAGCCAAGGCCCAATCTTCTCATCAGCTTCGCTGGGCTCTCTTCTTCGCGGAGTATGATTTTGTGATCACATACCGACCAGGAGTGCGTAACGGAAAAGCAGACGCTCTGTCATGAATGGGAGAAGACAAATATGCGTTTATATCATCAGAACCAGTACCCATCATTCCGGAGGAGCGAATTCAGAATCAGATTTCAGTAACTGCCTGCTAGGAAGATTTGAAGGTCGACCTCCAGTCTCACATGGACCGAACAGCCCAACAGGAATGGTTAAACAAAGGAGACCAGTACTCCATCAATGACAATTTGCCCTATTTTCAGGGCAGACTATACATTAGAGATAAAGAAACTCAAAACAAGATTATAGCCAATTACCACGAATCATTAGTGGAGGGACATCCCGGGATTACTAAAACACGAGCCAAAATCAGGAAGAAATATTGGTGTCCAACCTGGAGAAAGGACGTGGCCCACTTTATTGCAGCCTGCGGAGTTTGCGCTCAACAGAAAAACCCAAAAGTCCAGTCCCGCAGGATTATTGCGTCCACTAAGTATACCACCGGTCCCTTGGCATACGTTATCCATGGACTTCATTACAGATTTACTCCCTGTGACAGCTTCAACACAATTTTAGTGGTGGTAGATTTGTTCTCCAAGATGGCAATTTTTATTCCACTAAAATGACTTCCTACTGCTGGAACTCTGGCTACTGTATTCCTAGAATAAGTAATCAGACTACATGGTTTCCCTTCAGTACTGATTTCTGATCGAGGAACGCAATTCGTCTCAGCCTTCTGGAGGAGTTGTTGCAAGGTAGCGCAGATTGATCTTCGCCTAACCACCAGTCACCACCCCCAAACCGATGGTCAAACTGAGAGGACTAATCAGACGTTAGAGCAGTATCTGAGGTGCATGTTGCAGCAGACAGAAGGATCCTGGAAGGACGTGCTTTGGTTAACTGAATTTGCATACAATAACTCTATCCGCACTAGTACGGGACAAACCCCATTTTATATCATCAATGGTCGGCATCCTCGGATGTCCTCTTTTGACCCGCTTGATGAGCTAGAAATGCCGGTAATCACCTCTCTACATAAGACTATTACTCAGACCCTTAAGGAAGCAACCAAGAATTTAACTAAAGCCAAGGAACAACAAAAGAAGTTTGCTGATAGGCATAGAAGGGAAGCTTCACATTACCAAATTGTTGATAAAGTATGGTTGGCTGCCAGAAATATACCATTAAAAGGCCTCCGGTCTTCCGTCCCAGATATCTTGGACCTTATCCCATCAAGGCCATCATCAACCCGGCCGCAGTAAAACTAGATCTACCCACGAATATGTGGATTCATCCAGTGTTTCACGTTTCCCTCTTGAAGCCTGTGTAGCCTGAGGCTAGGATCAAAAAACCACCGGAACCTGAAATTATCGGAGGAGAACCTGAGTACGAGGTTAAAGACATCCTAGATTCTAAAATAGTACTATCAAAACTGTACTAATTAATCGAATGGGAGGGTTATGGACCTCAAAATCGCACTTGGGAACCTGTGGAATTTGTCCATGCACCTCGACTAATCAGGCGGTTTCACCATAACAACCCCACCAAACCTGGACCGGGGAGAAGAACGCCCGTGAGAGGGGCCTTGCGGGGCAGTGCTGTCATGGCCACGGGACAAGGGTCCAGTCCTCCCTCACCCCAAGGGTCCAAATGGACCTAGTCGCGCCAGGCTCATGAAAAAGTGTGCCTTGCACACTCTGTGCCTAAGGCACGTGCAGCAGGGCCGGGTGTGGCCATAGAACATCATTGGAAGGCACGTACAGGAGTCCCTGGGAGGGGCAAGGTGGAGCCACTAGGCGGGGCTAAAGGGAGGCGCCAGGGCCAGCCTATATAAGGCCAACCCATCCACATGCCTCCGTTTCGCGTTATTCTGCTTTCTGCAGCGTAACGCTTACCGCTGTCCTTACCTGTGCATCCACTTGATTCCAGCTGCTCATCTCTGAAGACATCTTACCAGATTCCAGCAAATCCATCGCTGAAGACACCTTTTACCTGAACCCAGCTACTCCACTGCTGAAGGTGTATCTTGCCTGATTCCAGCTACTCCAACGCTGAAGGCGCCTCTTACCTGAATCCAGCTACTCCACCGCTGAAGGAGTATCTTACCTGATTCCAGCTACTCCATCGCTGAAGGCACCTCTTACCTGAATTCAGCTACTCCATCGCTATAGGCGCACATTACCTACTTCCAGCCACTGCATTGCCATGCTTACCTTATCCCATCATTATCAGAGTGGGAGCCTTCCTCTCACCTGATCCTGGTGCCCAGCTACTCGGAGCTCCACTTCTTTTCTTCTCCTTCATGGTACCTTCATTCTGCAACCACAGAGCTTCGTCGAACATCCAGGCTTCGCTCTACACTGCCGGCCTTCTCCTGCAAGGGAAAAAGAACACAACAGGTTAGAAATCATATAAATAAAGAACGCTTGGCCACGCCATACTTGAGACTAGAGTTCCATCATAAAGGCCTACTTACCAGCTACTTTGGGAGCTCCATCATCCTCAGGTGAATACCCGGATTCGCTCCACGACTCTGATCTGCATCTTCAAACCTATTGGGAAGAGATAAGACATTGCAAGAATTACTATTTATGATCAAGACAAAAGACATTATAATAAACAAACTATAATCATAACCACACAACTTACCCCCTAAGTGGATTGGTCACAGCCGGTGTGGATCAACACTTCCACGGACCAGTGAAGCAACTAGGTCCACTCTACATGCCCCTGCTATAAGAAGCAGGACAGATAGCTCAACATTACAACACAACAGGTGAGATTGCATGGGAAAACGCTTGCGCACTTCATTTTGGCACAAGAGGGTCGAGGGAAGTCACAACACCACCATGCCATTCTCATTGCTGCTCATCTTCTCTCAGGGGCAATACCAGCATCCAGAACAGCAGGCTCTGCAGCAACAGGGAGAGAGGTGATCCAGGGGAGCCAAGTCGAGGGAGGGCTCCAACCGTGCCCTAATGCTCCAGCAGAGACCCGGTGAGCGTAACAGATATGCTATCATTCACAATTCTAGCTATCATTTACAGTACCAACTGAGGGATATGCTACCAATCATAGTTATGTCTAGATGAGGTACATGCTATCGTTTACAATTCCAACTAAGTGAGCTACATGCTACGAGTCATAATTCTGTCTAGATGAGGTACATGCTATCATTTACAATTCAATCTAAGTGTGGTTCATGCTATCATTCACAATTCTATCTAAGTGCGCGATATGCTATCATTCACAATTCTATCTATCATGTACAGTACCAACTAAGTGAGGGATATGCTACCAATCATAGTTATGTCTAGATGAAGTACATGCTATCATTAACAATTCCATCTAAGTGTGACACATGCTACCATTCGCAATTCCATCTAAGTGTGGGACATGATGTCATTCACAATTCCTTTCAGGTGTGGCACATGCTATCGTTCACAATTCTATCTATCATTTACAGTACCAACTAAGTGAGGGATATGCTACCAATCATAGTTCTGTCTGGAAGAGGTACATGCTATCATTTACAATTCAATCGAAGTGTGGTTCATGCTATCATTCACAATTCCAACTAAGTGAGCTATATGCTAACAGTCATAATTCTGTCTAGATGCGGTACATGCTATCATTTACAATTCAATCTAAGTGTGGGACATGCTATCATTCATGATTACATCTAAGTGTGGCTCTTGGTAACATTGTTGCACCTGTCTTAGTGTGAGGCTGGCTAATCTTCATCAGTGTCTCTGGGTGTGGCACAAGTTAACATTGGTAAGTATGTTAGTATGTTATGCAGGACAACATTTACAGTCCAGCCTTGAATGGATTTAGCTAGGTGGTCAAATGTCTCTAGGTGTTCATGGTGTGAGTCTATGGCTGTTTACGTTAAGGAAAGGTAAGGTAGATTGGCAGGGGCTTTCTGGAGTAGAGTAATTGCTCTACACCCCACCCATGCCACACTTACAGTTTTGTTGGTGTCTGTTCACTGCTGGCTTCACTGGCTTCCACTGCAGACACCTGCAAACACTTTCTGGAGCCGCCATTGCAGGAGCCGCCCTTTGCCTTGAGGTCTTTAGCCACAGGGGCTGCCGGGCAGAAGGCTGCCCTGGGAAGGTCAGTAATGACCAGGTGAATGTACCAATCAGGGCGGGTTGGAGGGGGGAGGGTGGCACTGGGAAAAGGCCAGACACAAACAAAGGACTACACCCCACAGACTGCACCCTTTGGATGCAGCCCTGCACAGAAAAATTGCCTCAGAAGCCAAAACAAACACTAGACAGGCACCAGATTAGCACACAGTGCTCACCAAAAATTATAAATACATAAATGGTTAAGTAAATAAATAATTAAATAAAATAATTTGAGAAAAAACAATTATTATAATTTGAAAAAAACACTCACACCACTCCAAAAGTGTGCATAAAGCAGGCCAAAACTGGATTACAATCATTGTGAAACTACTCACTCACAATCAACCAGCCCCTACGGTTCACTCCAGACTGGTGTCCCTGCCACATCCTTCCACATGGCTATCCACAAAGCAAAATAAATAAATCAATAAATAAATAAATTAAAAAATCTGGTAATCGGCAGCTTCCTTTGGGTGCCGGTCAGCAAACAGTTTTTGTCTTTCTTTGGCCTTCGTCAAGTGTCTGTCGCTTCCTCAAGAACCTGAGTGATGGTTTTATGCACGGTTTTTATTGCTGGCATTTCCAAAGTATTGGTGGATCAAACACTGATGTCCGTGGATGTCTTCCATGTCCAGTATAGAATGGGGTTTGCCCAATACTCGTGTGAACTGAGTTGTTGTATGCATACTTGGCTACCCAGAGTATGCTTTTCCAGAAGTCTTCATAGTGCTGTAGCATACACCTTAAATATTGCTTAAACGTTTGATTAGTTTGTTTGGTTTGCCCACTGGTTTGGGGGTGATGGCTTGTGGAAAACCGAAGGTCAATTTTGGCAATTGTTAAATACCTCCTCCAAAAGGCGGAATCAAATTGAGTTCCATGGTCCGATATTAGTATTGATGGAGATCAATGCAACCTTACAATGTGTTCTAAGAACACAATAGCGAGACTCAATGCACTTGGAAGTCCCTTTAGACGGATGAAATGGGCCATTTTGGAGAATAAATCCACAGTGACTAAGTGGTGTTGTAAACATTGCAAGCAGGAAGATCCTTGATAAAGACCATTGATAGTATGTGCCAAGGTGCTGGCGGTACCATCAAGGGACGTAATAAACCAGCAGGATTTTGCTTCTGAGATTTATGTTGTGCGCAGACTGCACAGGTTGCAATAAACTGGGCAATATCTATTCTCCAAGTGGGCCATCAGTAGTTTTGGTTTATCTTAGCCTGCGTCTTAGCTATTCCAGGATGCTCTTCTACTAATGAATCATGATAGTTCATGATGATTTGAGTTTGCAGTTTCTTGTCTTGGATATATAGGCGTCCTTGAAAATATGGTAGATTGTTTTCAATGGTGTACCGGTCTCCCTTTAAGAGTCATTCCTGTTGTGTTGCTTGATTAATCTGGGACTGCAAACAGGTTTTTAAGTCATCTATCCACGTGGTAGCAGCAATCGTGGTTTGGATTCGTTCTTCAGGAATGATGGCCCCGTGATCTGATGTTGTAAAAAAGCCTCTTTTTCTTCACTCATGCGTGAAAGTGCATCTGCTTTCCCATTCCGGACTCCAGGTCTATAGGTGATAATAAAGCCGTATTCTGTGAAAAAGAGCACCCAACGGAGTTGGTGCGAGGATTGCGCTTTGGCAGTTTTTAAATATTGTAAGTTACGGTGGTCCGTGATGACGGTGACAATGTCTCTTTGCCCAAGAAGATAAGTATCTCCATGCCTTGAATGCTGCTTTAATCGCCAGTAGCTCTTTATCCGTGATTGTGTAATTCAATTATGGGGCAGAGAATTTGCGGGACCAGAATGCGACAGGATGTAACTGTCCTGTGTCTGGGTCCAGTTGGGACAACACAGCTCCCATGGCTACATTTGAAGCGTCTGTTGCAACCACGTATGGCAGATCTGGTTGAGGGTGTCGAAGAACTGGTGCTGTGGGAAATGCTAATTTCAGCTTCCGAAATGCTTCTTCAGCTTCTGTGGACCAATGGAATTTTTTGTTCTTTCTGAGTAGGGAAGTAATTGGGTATAAATCGATGATAGAAATTAGCGAATCCGAGCACACTTTTTACTCCTTTTGTGGATGTCGGAGAGGGCCATTGGAGGATTGCGTTCACCTTCCGTGTGTCCAATGTACGCTCTGTGGTGTGAGCATGAAACCGAGAAGTTCGACTTCGGTCACATGGAAAAACATTTTTCCAACCTGGCATGCAACTGGTGTTGTCGAAGTTTCTCTAGGACTGCTTGGACATGACCGACATGTTCTTCCTTGGATTCCGAGTAGATGAGAATGTCATCTATGTTGACAAGAGCGCAGACTTCCAATAGCTAATAGGGCACGCCGTTCATGAAGAATTCAAACGCCGCAGGGGCGTTACATAACCCGAAAGGCAAGACCTGGTCGTCCACTCAACTTCTTTTTTGACTCTCAAAAGATGGTAGGCCCCTCGCAAAACCAACTTTGTGTAAATCTGAGCGTGTTTCACCTGATCCAGGAGCTCTGGTATAAGTGGTAAGGGGTATTGGTTCTTTAGTGTGATCTGATTGATTGCTCTGCAGTCAATACAGGTTCTTAAGTCCCCATCCTTTTTAGGCATGAAGAAAAGGGCCAACGAAGCAGGGGACTTGGATGGGCGGATAAAACCGTTTGCCAATCCAGGTAGGTTTTAAGATGTTGGTTTTCCTGCTCCGTTAGAGCGTAGATCCCGCTGCATGGAATTTGGGCTCAAGGTCTATTTGGCAGTCGTAGGGTCTATGCGGGGGCAAAATGTTGGCTTGTTCATTTTGGAAGATATCTTGGTAATCCAGATATTCAGGTGGTAGAGAGCCAGTGAGGCCCAGCACGATAGCTTTCTTGGGTTTCAGGTCAATGATGTCTTTCTTGTAACAGGCGTCGGCACAATCTTGAGGAAAGGTCAGAACTCGTTTTCTCCATTCCATCCTAGGATTATGGGTCTCCAGCCAAGGCCTTCCCAATATCATCTGGAACTGAAGAGCGCCGATGAGATCGAAGGTAATGTCCTCTTGATGTCCGTCCTGCAAGAAAAGCTTGACTTTTTCGGTGTATTGTGTCACAGGGCCGGATGATAGCTGAGTTCCATCCATCGCAGTGACGTTTTTCTGATTTCTGCTTTTGTTGAAGAGGAAGGCCTATCCGGATCACCAGATCTTGGTCAATGTAGTTTCCTACTGCCCCACTGTCAAGGTATGCCTCCAAGGCATGTATTTTTAATGACTGCTTGTTATTCACCAAAAGTACTGGTATGTGAAGTCTGTACGCATTCAATTTTCTCGCTCAACAAGTGGGCCCCTACGCTTGCCGGGCATTGGAGTTGCCCGAGTCCTGTACTTCTTCTTCGTTATTTTTGTCAGTTGCCCCAACCATTTTCCTGGGTGCTTTCACTGGGCATTCACGAATATTGTGGTACCTGCCTTACCACAATATAGGCAGAGTTGTTGCTGTCTTCTTTTTTCTCTTTCCGCCTTGGTTAGAGGACTCACCCATTTGCATTGGTTCTGACTGTTCCTGTGGTTTGGCCTGGGTCTTGCAGGGTCGTACATAAACTGTCCTTCCTTCTGTTCTGGCTCTGTCCATTTTCCTGTTCTGCAATCTATGATCGAGTTGCACTGTTAGGTCCATATAGTCCACACACCCCTCAGGTGGGTTCACAACTTGAGCCAACACATCTTTGAGTTCCCGACGTAACCCATGATAAAAAAGTGTAGTTCTTTTCTCTTCTGGCCAGTTGGTTTGGTCTACGAGACGATTGAAGGTTGCAATGTAGGTTAATAGGTCTTGATTCCTCTGTCTGAGTGACAATAACTCATTGTCCAAAGCTTGACCTTGAGTATGTCGGGCAAACGATTTCTCCATCTCCCCAAAGTTTCGAAGCAAAGGGTCATCTTGAGTTACTAATGGGATTGACAGTCCGCCGTGTTGCATCCTAGGTCTGAGAGTACGAATGCAACCTTGGCTTGATTATTAGGAAAGGCTCCTGGTCTGCATAAGAAATGTAGGCGACATTGGTTCATGAATCTGGCAAACTTATTTGGATCGCTGTTGAAGCGTTCGGGCGGAGCTAGGGGCACTGCCCCTGGAAGAACCACCTGAACCGGTGTTGATTGCTGTGGCGTAGAAGCGTGGGTTGCCCCAGGCAAGGGAGCCTGTCCTGCTTGTGCCTGTAGCATCTGTCTTGCCAAATCATCAGTTCTTTCTCGAGTTACAATAAGATCCCTCCTTTAATGCATTGGTCTCCTGCCTTGAAGCATGTACTTCAGCCCATAATACCCGCAGTAGTTGAGCGAATAGATCTGTCTCTAAAGTTTCCATAACGCCCAGGCAGAGAGTTTATGAAGCTTTGCGTTCTGTTACGCTCACCTGGTCTCTTCAGAGGCATTGGGGCACGGTTGCAGCCATCCCAGGAATTAGATCTCCCCCTTCAGATCTTTCCACCTGCAGATAAGCTGTGGGTGGTGACTGTTAGGAGAATTCTCCTTCTATGGCTAATTTCCATCACCTCGTGATTCCCCCAGCAGCTTTGCTGGATTTCTGGAGTTTATTTTTTCCACTTGGTAAGAGTGTGAGCCTTTTTCTCACTCTTGCCTGTGTTTTGCCATGTGTATTTTTACTGTTTGTGTGATTTTGGGCTCTGGAGCACACCACTCCATGAGCCCCACTTTTTCTGTGTGTTACACAGCACCTTCAGTGCAGTGACACAGGGTTGTCTTTTAGACTTTCCACTGACTCCATTTTTCTGGGGCTGATTACTGTCCCCCAGAAACATGTAAAGTTGCCATTAACTTTATGTAGTCACTTTAAAACTACAGACCCAGTACACCCCATCTTACATGGAGTATTGGGAAGGGTTAACTCCTACCCCTTTTTGTCTGTGCCGCTCTGAGCTTTGTTTTGCTCTTTTAACATTTAGTCTTGGCTGGTGGCAGTGGTATCTAACCTAACTTTTCTACCGCTATTATATTATATAAACATGGTATTGTTCCAGGCTATTTTGGTAGCCTTGAACTTAGACCCGCTTGCCAAAAACGTTTTATTTTGGCTCCGGTTGGGTTTAGTTGCCATATCATTTTGTTAAAGTCCTTCTTGTGTTTTACTTTCCACGGCAAACCAGGTTTGCCTTCTTTGTTCACCGTCTTTTGGCGGGCTTCTGCAGAGAAGTCCTCCTCTTGGCGCCTGGGTGTCTAGGTGGGCTGTATGTGAGGGAGGGATATAGTCACCCCCTGCACAGGGTCTTGCACTTTGCCAAGATTGGCTGAGGTGGTTGTCCGGGCCAGACAACCCCCTGCTGGGTGATTGATAGCCAGGCTGTGTGAATAGGGGATTTTCGCATAAAAGACAGGACTCTTGGGCTGGAAGTCAGAGTCGCCACGGGAACTACAAGGAACTGAAGAGAAGCGGAAAATAAGACGGCTGCTGCAACCTCGAGTCCCGGTGAAGCCCTGCTGCAGTCCGGAGCTATCTACCCTTCAACGACCAGAGAAGATCCAGTCCAGAGTCTTCTTCCCTTGAGCCTGGTGGGGTCAACCAGCTCATCTTCCACAGCCAGAGGATTCTCTTTGTGGTCGAAATCGCTGCACCCTGCTGTAGTGGTCTGGATAGCCATCTGAAGAGCCTCTCCTGTTTTAAAGGAGTGCACCTTTTATTCACCGTCGCTGCTGCTGGTCTCATCCCTGGGTAGTGCAGATCGCTCCAGACCTCCTCCTTCTTGTCACTATGACTGAAGCTCCAGGAACTGTGAGTCTGCAGGAAACTACCAGGAACAACTGCCGTGGCAACAGCTTCTTCAAGGAATAAGGTACTGTGTCCGACTTTGAGGAACTAGGGTGAACCCTTTTCTCCTCACTAAAGGCGTGTCCTTTTCTTCCTTCCCTCTTATAACTTTTGCCTCCTCTTCTGACAATATCTAAGTACTCCTGGCAACCTTGAATCGTGAACTATCTGACTGTGTGATCCTCGACTACAGGAACCCTGTTCCACCTAACACTGGCGCAGGCCTATTGACTTTTATCTTTGGGTTAGAAAGTGTTCTCTGAGTATGTCTGCCTTGACAAAAGTATTGCCTATGATTTTTGCCCCCAACTCTCTTGTGGTAACTCAGGTGCTAAGTATGTTTTTACCCCGGTAACATTTGTTCCCGCGGACACGCGTGTCTTTAGTAAGACCGAACTGTCATTACTGTCAAAAAGTGATCGCATATGTATTCCCGGTAACGTCTTTTGTTTCATAAAACCAGCCTGTCAACTCATAAGGTACTTACCTTGAGTTGTTCTGCACAAGGGGAATTGGTTGTGTGTAGTGTATTTGAAGTGTGGTTTTATTTTAGTAGAAGTGAAGTTTTCTGAGAACAGATGATTTAAAAATAAATGTACTTATATTTTTTAACCAGAAACCTTCAGTCAGTGTTTGCTTGAGTCACAATAATTGCAGTCCTTTGTGTAATATCTACTACTGCTCATTTGCTCTTGAGATAAGTCTGGCTGCTCAGTCACTGCTACCACTCTTTCTGTGTAGTACAGGCTTGTACCAAAGGTGAACTTGTATTTCCACTTGTAGTCTTAACTCTGTGCAGTGGTCCCTAAGGGCGCTCCATAGGATTCTGCCTCACAGCGACAATTGGTGGCATTGTTCCTGCGTGGATATGAGAAAACGTGAGTGCGCTGATTGGTGACTGTTGTACCTCTCCAACCCTTCTACCCAATGTGCGATTTCAGTAGGCACGTACCGGCCCATAAGGCTCACCTGGTAAGAATGGATGATGAGCTCTCCGTCCTGCTACTTCTGTCAGGGGCGCTTGTTGGTGGGATATAGTTCCTTCACTGATCCCTGGTAAGTAATAGTCCATTCCAGCTGTGACTATACTCTCCTGGTTGGTGGTATCTATTAATGTCTCTTGCCTTTTCCCCTTTCTGTTTTCTCTCAATGTCTCTTGCCTTTACCCCTTTGTTTTTCTGTCTTGTTATTATTGCTCTCAATGTTGTTGTTAATTCCTGAATAACGTTTTCTCTTCTGTTTTCTTCCCAATAGCTGGAAATGCTGCCCAAAGCAACTGTGGAGGCGCGGAACGTGGCTGGGGAAAGATGACTGAAACCGCAATTTTGGACAACAGGTGAGTGATGGTTTAAGGGAAAGTGCGAGGTTTGGTGGTAGCGCAACCTTAAACGTAATGTCTGTTTAGTGTCTAACCTTGCCTTTTGTTTTTATTTGCCTGTGATGCGGTCTCAGGTGAAGCACGTCGTGCTACGGTCGGTGTCCAGATGAAGATTTCAGCGTCCCGGATGATGTGGAAGTGTGCCGCGGTACCCAGATGAAGATGTCTGCTCTCTGGAAGATTTAGAGGTGAGTCGCGGTGCAAAGATGATGAAGACATGCACAGGTGAGAGCAGGATCCCCCAGGTGGTGAGTATGGAGGCTGGAGACAAGGTTTCCAAAGGTAAGTTGAATCCCAGGCGGCGGTGAGCGTTACGCTGCATGGAAGTGCAGAATAACGTGAAGCGTCTGCCTCAGGGATCGGAGCAGCTTTTATAGCTGTGATTGTGGGCACGCCCACTAGGCTTGGCTTGTCTGCCTCACCCTGCCACTCCTAGTGACTCAGCAGTGCCAGGCAATCCAATAGCAGTAGCCCCACCAAAGAATATACGTGGGGCTGCTTTAAAGATGAAAGTTTCATGTGAAATACACTATGCACCCGAAATGAAAATGCCATGTCCATAATAAAAGCATTTCTTCACTCAAATTAATGTCTTGTTTATTGTTCTTCATGAGCTTGGCGTCAAAGGCGCCAGGACTGTGTCCATCCGGGTCCCCTGTGTGTGTGACCCTGTAAGGTCTGCGCCCTTGGCCCGATGACCATGACACATAAGACCGTGGTCAATAGCCCAAGTGTATTGCAGCAGATGTCAGTGGTACACAGAGTGTGCCTACGCTGATAAGCAGGACAGAGGGAGATGCCTGCTACCGTGGTACCAGCCTTGACTCCAGATAGAGTGAAAAGCCAACCGGTTCATCACAGTCGGTGAGTCGAAGAGGAACCGGTAAAGAAACCGAACTGTGCTTAATGAAAGTCACAAAGTGGCACATTGAGGAAAGTTCAAAGAACTGTTAATTGCTTAGGGAAGACCAGCTGCATCAGGGTCCGGCGCCACGTGGGTGCTTACTCTAGAGACTCTGGTTGATCATCTGTTTGAAAGAAACTACTGATACCAGAAGGCCCTAGGGAGTCTCAAAGTTAGGTCAAAGTGGTCATACATGGGTCTTGCAAAATCCCTGTATAGTCGAAAGTCTTTGACCGACAACTGAGGATGCAAGTAAAGGGAATTGTGAAATGGCAAGAGTGAACCCGGCGGAGGGATGCCAATCAAGAGTAATTGTGAAGTGGCAATAGTGAACCCACCGAAAGGACACCAATAAAGAGGGGCGAGGTCTAAAGTCTCAAGAACAGTGTGTTAATAAAAAGTGAACCCGGCAGAGGGATGTCCACAGGGAACTGTTTAAAAAGACATTAAGATTTGTGGATGCCAAGAAGAAAATATCCTTGCAAAAGCCTTAGTGAACTTGACAGAGGAAGGTTGAGATTCGTGAGGGGTCAGCGCCCAGAAGAGGGGGACCCAGGGGTGAAGTCATCACCCAATGTACATGTGGAATAGAACTGTGAAAGCAAAAAAAGCAAATGAAGAAAGCCTGCGAATGAGAGCCAGAGTGAACCCAAGGGAGGGAACCAAGAATCGAGAAGGGTCTGAGCCTGGCAGAGGGGGATGCAGAGGGTGGAAAAACAACACCCTATCGACACATGAAGGCAAGAATAATAAAATAAGTCAGATTGAACCCAATGGCGGGAGGCTGATATTCGAGAGGGGTCTGTGCCTGGTAGAGGGGGACCCAGGGGCAAAGAATCATCACCTCAAGTGCAATCCGAAAGAACTCTTTGTTTGTTATTTGAGTCTATCAGATCCCTGGCAGCTGGAGAGACAACCTCAGAAGATCCGGATATTGATAAGAACTGTTTGAGGAGTCTGTGCCCAAAAGAGGGTGACCCAGGGGTGAAACCATCACCCAACGTACATTTGAAACACAATTTCTTTTGTTTGTTAATTTTGGAAGCCACCCGGTCCTTGGGGGACAAGAGACTTTTTGTAGGACAGAGACTTAACCACTGGAGGTCCTGATACGTGAAGCGGAACTGTTGTCTCATGATGAGAAAGCTTGAGTGTGTGCTGTGCTCAGCAGTCTTATGAATCCTATCCCACACTGTTTTTGTATTTAGTGCAAGGATTGGCAATAGACTTTTCTTAGTATAGGGCTTCCTTATTATTATCTGATGGTCGTAGCCTGCTCCCCTCTTAGATTTAGGTTTAGATTAGGTGTTTTTCCAACCTACCTATACAGTTTAATAAACCCCCGTGAAATGTGATCACTTGTGTCTGTCTATTCTTGAAACCATGTCATCCTTACAAAAGGGACACATGTCAGCATACACAGCAGCT
Source organism: Ambystoma mexicanum (assembly GCF_040938575.1). Taxonomy (NCBI): domain Eukaryota; kingdom Metazoa; phylum Chordata; class Amphibia; order Caudata; family Ambystomatidae; genus Ambystoma; species Ambystoma mexicanum. Next base: position 880,272,536 of record NC_090941.1, on the reverse strand, counting down.
CAGCAGGCCAAACAGGGTGAAGTGACGGGGTGCCACATCAGCTACCCTCCACAGCAGCCAATGGACAGGACACCAAGGGCACCCCTGAGTGTTACAGCAGTGTGAAGGGGTGGCAAGTAACCAATCCAAGTGCCATTCACACCATAACCCTGCTGGTATACCCTCTGGTAGCGAGGATGTGGTGCCTGAGTAACCACAACACCGTGCAGCAGTCACACCAACATGTTGCGGGAACATGTTGGCATGGCAGATAAGCCATGTGGAAGTACATATTTCCCTACACTGACATGGGCACACTTAGGCAACCACTCTACACCACAGCACAACACTGCTGGCTGCACAGCAGCGCCCATAGAGCCAAAGCAGTGCCATAGACGAAGCCGCCACACCCACAAGGTGTGTGCCACCCGGTGAGGGGATGTAGGGGCATGAAGGACTACAAACATGCATACTATACATCAGCTGCCCCACCATGAACACCCTGCCCTCCCCACACACAGGCCAAAGGCCACCTAGCCATGTGTCACACACTAATTGCTGCAACCATTCCCACAATGCTGTGCCCACATGCAATGTCCCCTGACCAACCATGTCCATCTGCCCAAACGTGTGGGGTCCCAAACTGTACCATAGCAACTGTGTCTTGCCAACACACGTGGAAGAACTATACCTGACAAAATGTCCTATGTCCCCTACAGGCACTCATGCATCACCAGAGGCATCAGAGGAGGATGAGGGGGCCGGCCAATATGGAAGTGGCACCTCCAGGCCCTCTAGGGCAGCCACCACCCCACAAAGGCACACACAAGTTACGCCTAGGCCCATGGACCGCTGTGAATCACCTCAGCCCAGCAAGGCCAAGCCTGCAGGTGGTACCGCAGGCCCTACAGCAACATCACAGGCCACCAGGAGCACCTCTAGGGGATACTGTGCTGGGGAGCAGATGGTGGGAGGGGGATATGGGATAGTGTGCTGGGGTGTTGATGGGGGAGGGGAGATAGTGTGCTGGGGAGTTGGTGGTGGGAAGGGGGATTTTGTGCTGGGGAGTTGGTGGTGGGAGGGGGAAGGGGGATAGTTAGTGCACATTAATTCAGTAAAACAGTTGGACTTCATCAATGTGTGGAAATTCTTGATTGTGTCATTGTCGCGCCTTGAAACACTTGTGTATAGGCGCGTTATAAATGCCATATCATATCATCATATCATATCATTTATTGATTGACGTGAGTGTCTCACAGTGGTGCATGATATGTGCTATGTGAATGTATCAAAATAAATTGTCTATCAGTCCCTTGCGAGCCAGTCTGCCATCCTTGATGTTGTTTCTGGCAATTTATGCAGTCGCCTCTGCCACATGTACTGCATCCTCATCATCGGGGGGCGGCATGTCCACATCAGGAGGTAGCGGGACATTTCCCTGTAGGCAGATATTGTGCAGCATGGTACACACAAGCACTATTTTACCCACTTGTTCCCGTGTGTACATCAAGGCTCCACCAGTACAGTCAAGGCAGTGAAATCGGGCCTTCAGGAGGCCAAAGGTACACTCTATGCACACATGGGTCCTGCTGTGAGTGCGGTTGTAGGCAATAATATCCTGCGTTGTTTGTGGATCAGGCACAAGGGTCATTAGCCAGGGCAGCTGCGGATGCCGAAGTCACCTGCATGGGGGGAGGCACAGCCATTAGTCACAGTCCTCAAGAGCCAAGCATCAAGGTATGTGATGTCTGCGGTGGCATTTGGGGCAGCAAACGCTCCTGCGTTCGCCACAGACTAGCGTCCCAAGCAAGCCCAGCACTCCGCCCTCACCTGACGTATCACGTGTTTTCTCTTCCAGCGCTACCCGGAAGAGGCTGCATTTAAGCAAATGGAACCTGCCGGGCGGCGCTTCTTGACTGTCGCACTACACCCCGTAAGCAGCTTCTTGTTCCCTGCTCTCCTCGTTTTTCATCCGGCTTCTGACCTCTATTGGCCCACGTTTTCTTGACTTTGTATTTTGCCTTACGCTTTACTGCTTCTGACGCTCGCTCCCACGGACGAATCTCCTGAGTCGCTCTGAACTTGGCTCCTGTGTTTCCTGGACTGTTCCTTCTTATTCCCTGTGGCTTGTGATTATTCCGATTCTTTCCTTGGATTCTCCTACTGTTTTCTTCTGTGGATTTTTGTATCTACGTTCCTGGATTGCATTTATTGTTTTTTCCTTTCTTTTGTTTGACTTGTTCATTGCAACTGAACTTGGATTCTTTTTGGATACATATATCTATTTTCTTTGGGTACTTTTTGTTCTTTGGATCTACGGTACAGAGACTTCCTTTCGGACTTCCTGCATTCTGGAACTCATCGTCAGTTCTGCCCCTAGATTGCACCCTTGCGCCGTTCGGTCAGGTTTCCTTCACAAAGAAGACTTTGTTGAACCTTTCCTGGACTATCATTTCTCCCTGGATTATGGACTCTCTGGACTACTTTGGCAGGGGCTTGCAAGTAGGTTCATCACCTCCATCTACATCACAACAGGTAGGAGTTGGGTGTTGCCTGAGGGCGGTGTGGTCTGTATCTTTTCAAGATTAGACGGGATACTGATCTGTTACATTTGTTTGTTCCCTTTTTTAGCTCTGCTGTTTGCTCCCGCCTTTTTACCCGAGCCCCTAGCCTGACAGGTTCCATCTACCCTTTGCAGGCTGCGCTCTCGGGGGAAAAGTCTCCCTGTGAAAGGAGACCCCGGTTGTCACAGGAGACTGGGGTTGCCAAAGTCAGACTTGATCCTGACAGATTAAGGAGCCCACCTTCTCAGTCTGTGATGGACCCAGGGGCAGATCCTATGGCTGCTTTTTTACAGGCCTTCATTGCCCTCCTCACAAACATGGCTGCTGCCAATTGCCTCTTTGCACCAACGCATGGACTTAATGCAGAGCCTGGTCCACCCTTTGCCCTCAGATGATGAATTCGGGGATGGGGCGGATACAGCAGCCCCTCCAGCCCACTTCCCCAGACCTGGGGCTTGCCCCTGTCGTTTTGCCTGGGCCATTCCACTGGCTCCACCAGAATGGTTCAAAAGTGACCCTAAGACCTACAGGACCTTTATTAACCAGGGCAGGTTGCATATTCTTTGTCGTCCTTTGGCTTTCCCCAATTTCACCACCAAGGCAGCTTTTGTGCTGTCACATTTGTCAGGTACTGCCGCTGCCTGGGCTAAACCTCTCTTGGAGACAAACAATCCCTCTCTATACCATTTCGATGCCATTTTGTGTGCTGTGAACCTCGTTTTTGATGGCAGGCATAAAGCACAGGCATGAGACGTGGAATGTCTGTCCTTGACTCAAGGAAAATGAAGCCTTTTGTCTTATCTGGCCAATTCTAATCAATTTGTGGCAGAAGCCACACTGCCAGAACAAAAAAAGGCAGCAGTGTTTTTTACCGAGGCCTTTCCGATGATTTAAAAGACACATTGTCGGTGGTCCTATCCATACCGTCCAGTTTTCCAGAGCTTTAGGATTTAGTTTTACAGGTTGATGCTCGCTTAAACAAAGGCGAGGCAAACATAGGACTCCCGAGATGCGTTGCGGCAAAACCGAGGCTGTGTCTCCGGCCCCTGCAGGTGACACAGAGCCAATGCAGATCGGAGATACACGAGGCCATTTAACCAAAGAGAAGAAGGAGAGGCGGAGGGCCAATAACCTCTGCCTTTACTGTGGACAGACAGGTAATTTAATTTGTGTCTGTCCAAAACGGCCCATTAAGCGGTTGGGAAATGCCAAGACTCATCCCTACATAGGGCCACTGGGACGAGTCCCCCTTCCACCCCGTCATCTATGCACATATATCTGCCTATGTCATTTTCGGGGCTCGACTCTTTAGTGTTCACCCTTCTGGTGATGATCGACTCCGGGGCAACGGGTAACTACATGGACTACAAGTTGGCAAAGAAAACTGGGGTTCCCACATGTGCGAAGCAAATCCCAGAAACAGTGCAAGCAGTGGATGGTTTGTGTCTAGTGTCCGGGCAGGTAATTGAACAGACTGTTCCCGTTTTGATGAGCACACAAGAGGGATATTCTGAATGGATTGTCTTTGATAGCCGGCCACCAGTTCAGGGTCATATTGGGCCTTCCAAGGCTACATCAGCATAATCCAGCTATCAACTGGTTAAATCAGACCGTACGCTTCTCCTCTCGGCGTTGCTGAGATCAATGTTTAACCTCCAAGACAGAGACTACATTTTCTCCTTGTTTAGCATTCCTGTCCGGTATGTCCACAGTCAGTGCTACCAACGAAGGTCCGACAGCTAGCATACCATCAGAATACCAAGACATTCCTCCTTTTCACCTGATCCTCTAGCCTGACAGGTTCCATCAATCCTCTGCAGGCTGTGCTCGCGGTGGAAAAGTCTCACTGTGAAAGGAGACCCTGGTTGTCACATTAGACTGGGGTTACCAAAGTCAGACTTGATCCTGACACATGTGCATGCATTTGGGGCTTCATTTCGTGTCATGTGTCTGTACAATATCTGTGCATGCTTTGTCACTAGTATCATGCATTGTTTTTACTTCACATGCATCTTGGTCCCTTGCAGCAGATGTCACGTAAAGTGTCTGTTGATGACATGTGTACCTGACATAGTGGCTGTCTTGTGGCAGTGGGCCTCATCACGAGTTGGGCGGTAACGCCGGCGCTATTACCGCCGGCGCTAATAGCCCTACCGCCAAACCCCCGGCGCTATTAGCGCCGGATCACGGGTTTGGCGGAAGGGTTATTGCCCATTCCCCATTGGGCCCATTCGGGAATTCCTCATTCCCCATTGGGCCCAATGGGGAAAATTTGTGCTCAGAGTTGGGGGGAAATCCGCCTAAGCCATGATCTGGTGGAACCTTAATTGCGGCGGTAATAGCGCTACCGCCGCATTTAAGGGTTACCGCCAGACTCGTGATGAGGTTGAGTGTATCGCTCTCGTGCATGTGGCATGCTGGGTTTCCTATCGGCCCTCCCTGGGCTTCTGGTGCCAGCGGGTAGACATTGTGGGCTGGGCGCACATGAGTACATGGCAGTGGTACTGGCAGTGGTACTGGTAGGGTTGATGTTTTGTGATGCGATGTGACAATTTGTTAGCATTGCTTTGGATTATGCATGTTGCATTGTGGTACCTCTAGTAATGCGTGTGTTTGGAGTAGCTACCGTATGTGTTCATCAGTTTCTCCATACAGGTATGTCTGACATGTGCATGCTCCATGGGATGTCATGCCATGCTTTGTGTAGTTATTCGCACCCCCCATCCCAATTTTGGTCAAGTGCTTTGCTGTGCATATGTGCAAGCAGTTTTACTCACCCACTATCCACGTCCATTGTCCTTTGTATCTCTACATGTATCCTGGACAGTGTGCTGTTTCATAGGACCATAGAACCATGGGTAGAACCAGGGTAGCATGCTCAGAAATGGGTGATGTACAGGTTGGGGTCACAGGTCATCTGCCCATTCAGGGAGTTGCAGTGCTTCGGTTTTGGTACACTGCTTCGTGGGCCTGGGGGGCCACCAACACAACCTGTGTACAGTCCAGGACTGCAATCACATTTGGCATTTGGGCAACGGCATAGACATGTGCCTTCATGGCATTGACATGGACTTGGGTGGTAGGCAATGAGATGTGGCATTGCACATGCCGCAGGAGGGCTTCCAGCACCTAGGCCAACACTGCACAAAATGTGGTCTGTGCCATGCCGTGCATCATGGCCATAGAGTGCTGGAAGGTGCCAGTTATGAGGAATTGTCGGAAGGACATTAGCTTGAGCAGTGGGGGGCACAGCTGTCCGGATGTTGATCCTGCTCCCTATGTCGTCCTGTATTGTGGTGAGCAGCTCAGTTATGGTCTCCGTGTTGATGCGATACGAGGTGACCAACTGGCATTCATTGAGGGTCCAGGGTGAGGGCCTGACCCTGGGGATTGGTGTACGCCTTGCTTGGGCTCTCCTCCTCCTGCTCCCTGCCCCCATACTCCCTGTGCCCTTGCCTGGTTGTCCTGCAGCTCTACTTCCAGGCCCAGCATGAACAGCTGCATGTCCCAGCTCACAGTGGCTAGTGGCAGCATAGTGTTGGAAATAGTGTTTGGGGAAGGGGTGTGTCTTATGTAGCCCTCTGGAGTGGATTAGGATCACCTGTGGCTTCACCTCTACCAGCTGTGTACATTTACCTCCACCTGGAGGATGGGGCTAATTGCCCTGTGTTTTCAGCGATACTAGAGCCAGTTTTCAGCACTAATTCCGCCATACATGGACTTGTGATATGGCATTGATTGGTAGTGATTGTGCTTCGTGTTGTCGGTGCACATTCCGCCAGCTGTGATAGTACGGGTGCTTTTACAGTTTTGTGCCAGCTCGTGATCCGGCAGAGCGGTATTGGTGGCGCTAATTGCATTACCACCACTTTTAGGGCTTACCACCCACCTCTTGATGAGGCCCTATATATTTTCCCCACGTAGACTTTCAAAGATTTGAAGTAACGAAATTCAGAACAATCAACAGTTAAAAGCCAGAAATGTTCAGTGTGACTTTGGACGGAATGTAATGTGGCAGGCAGTGGGCTTTCCTCTGGTGTGTAGGTTGCACTTGATGTTGCAAGAAACAAGTTTCCTTGAGGCAGCTGAACATAGGCTCGAAATGATATGATATGACATTTATAATACGCCTGTACACAAGTGTTTCTAGGCGCGACAAGGAGGGGGCAACAAAGGGCGGACAAATCAACAATCTTACCAGGCCTTGTGTCAATCAGATCGCACAAGTGCGGGGAAGAGGGAGGGGAGTAGTGCCAGGGGGGAGGGGAAGGGAGAAGTGCAAGTTACTCAATAAGTGCAGCCAGCGGGTGGGTCATAAATGCAGAGAAAAGTAACTGTAGGGTTGCAGGAACAGGCCCTTAAGTGCTCGTGGAGCGCGGAGGCAGTGCAAGGGCAATTGAACATGCCTGGCCCTGAGTTCAGTGGGTAGCCAGGTGACAGTTCGCCTAGCAGCCAGGGACATCAGCAGGGGAGTAGAAGAGAGAAAGTGGAAACGAAAAGGAAGGTCTTTAGTTGCTTCTGGAACCTGCTCAAGTTTGAGAGAGGCAGCAAGGCTGTTCCAGAGGGAGACCCCAGCCGAGGAGAGAGATCTGCCCGCCCCCCCCCCACTCCCCACATTCTCTAGAAGCATGTTTCTGGCACTTTTGAAAGATGGTGTGCCACAGGAAGAAATAGATGGGATTGAAACCAAAGAGATTTATGAACTATAGAAGAAGGGAGTAGTTTCTGGGAAGGAACACTATAAGCAAGTCAAGAGGCAGGTGATTTCTGAGCAGAAGGGAGAATCTTCACCTTCTGCACCTCCTGAGGAGCAGGGAGAAACATCTATGGGAACTCCTTCCCAGTTCCAGCCAACATATGCTGAGCTGAGAAAAATAGTGAGTGCAATGTTGAAGGCTGAGTTTGGGTACACTCACTCAAAGTCTGGTTAGGATGATGGCCAAGTCCCGATGGTGTCAGCTCGTATGAAAATTGAAAGGCAACCTCATGTTCATGTAAAGTTATTTTGGAAGCCTGGAAACACACAAGAGGTCAGAGCTTTGATTGGCACCGGGGCAGAGGCCTCATTCATTCATGGTAATCTTTCAAGATTTAAAGGTAGGCATTTTACCATTACTGAACTGGGTGGAAAAGAGACACCTGCAGTACAGACATGAGTGGAAATGAAGATTGGCAATTTGAAAAACAGAAATATGAAGTATTGATTGTCCCAATACCTGAATACATCATTGGATTTGACATTTTTGAAGGGTTGACTTTAGGGTTAGGAGGTAAAACATATCAATTTGGAGTAAAGCGCTATATAAAAATGTAATAAATACAAATACAAATACAAATAAATGCATTGGTTTGTACACAAGTGAATGTAGGTAAATTGAAGATCCCCCAGTGCTCGTGCCATTGGCCACGAAGCGTGTGTCAATGAAACAATACTGGATTCCCCGGGGGCACAAAGGACATTTCAGACACCAACAAAGAATATGTAGAGGCAGGTGTGTTAAGGCCAGTCTCTGCTGCTTGGAACAACCCAATCCGGCATCTTAAAAAGGGGGATGGGAGCTGGAGGATGACTGTGGACTATAGAGAGTTAAATAAACACACTCCGCCTTTAATTCATTCCTGCAGTGCCAGATACTGTTACGTTGATTGAGAATATCCAGAAGTTTGAGGGAACCTGGTACGCTGTGCTAGATTTGGCAAATGCATTTTTTACAGTGCCATTTGCCGAAGAGTGCCAGGAACAGTTGTCATTTTCTTGGGGTGGTTGTCAGTACAAACTTCACAAGATTGCCTATGGGGTACTTGCAAAGGCCCACCCTCTGTCACCGGCTGGTGGTGGAACAATAAAGACAAGATACCATGTGAGCCTGACATCCAACTCACACATTACATTGATGACATTTTGATTCAGGGAAAGGATGAGCGCAGTGTGCAAAATCAGTTGGAAGCAATCATTGAGGGTTTGAAAAAGGAAGGCTGGGAAATAAACCCTAGCAAGATTCAAGGGTCAGCTGGGACGGGGATATTTTTGGGAATTCAGTGGCATAATGGCCATCGAGAGATGGTGCCAAAAGCCAAGCAAAGGATACTTGAATTTGCTATTCCCATGAACAACAAGCAAGCTCAACAGTTCATATGGCTGTTGGGGTTTTGAAGATAGCACATACCACATTTACGGCAAATCTTGGCCCCCACCATACAAAGTTACACAAAAGAAATACGAATTTGAATGGGGCGAAGAGCAGCAAAGCGCCTTTTAATTGGCAAAGGACACAATGCAATACTGATATGCCTGTTTCTGGGTTGTTTTACAGATGCTGAACTGGATGTGCCTGACTGGCGTAATTGCAAGTATCAATGGTCTCCATTTGGAAGGAGCAAATCCAATAACAAAGAAACCAATTAAAAGGATCAATGTGCAAGTGAGGAAAATGGAGAATGTGATTCATAAATCATGTGATGACAATGCCAAAACACCAATCACAGCAGGCACGAAGAAATGGATTAGAAAGAAAATAAGAATTACTTAAATTAAATTTGATCAAACACAACTAACTTTTAAATATTTTGCCAAAGAAATCATCTTACTTTTACCTATTGGATGTTCATAATGGAATGGACCTACTGATGACATGTCTGGTAGTGGTGCCAACGCCTGCTCCAGTATTAAGACAAATCTTTCAAGTACTTCACAAATATTCTTTAGTTGAGGACAACAATGTTCATCAACCTTTTTCGGTCTACAGTTACTTTCAATTTTGCCTAGAGACAAACAACAAATGGACCAATATGATGAGGTTTCATACTTACAATATAGGCAATGGAAACATTTATTTTTGGATGACTCATCAGCTAAAGGAGGTTGACAAGTGTCAACAGTTCATGTTAAATCAAGAAATCAACTGAACTGTGTTTGAAGAGAGACTATGTGCACGTGCCTTGGGCACACGCACCAGCGTCATCAAGAAAATGACATGTAATCATACATCTCAAGCTTTAGAAGAATTGCTTTTAGATAGCAATGTTATGAAAAAAGCAGTTTTGCAAAGTAGAGCTGCTATTGACTATCTTTTATTAAAACAGAACTTAGGGTGCAATACTTTTGAAGGGATGTGCTGTTTCAATTTGAGCGACCATTCCAGTCTGTGCAAAACCAGGAGTTGACGAATGAGGTTACTGTATATCATTAAGGAAATTGGTAGAATTGGCTATTTGTATGGATCCCAAATATTGCTGAGACCCTACGTTATGCCCTTGCTTGCATTTTTGTTATTTTGATTATTTTGGTTTTATTATGTTGTTGTGGACAATGTATTCTAGCTTAGCTATAATGCTTTGTAGATTTAACAAAAAACTAATTTAGTGCCATTAACCTATGGCAATCAAATGTCCAAGGGTGGCATGTAATGCATTTAAAAATGTATTAGCTTTGATTCCAATATGGAGTCAAGATGAGAGGCAAAGTGAACATTAGATTTCGGGTTAAAAGAGAAACACATTTCTGAACACAATGTGTGTTTGCTGGAGCCATGGAAAGACATCTTGTTTATGTGTTCAGATAAAGCTTGCTTTGCATTCTTTTAGCAGCCCGAGAGCAAGGTCTGTCGGCTTCTTATGAGAAACCAGAGATTATTTACAAATTCAGTGGAGTCCAGCAGCTTCAGCGGCTGCACAGCCATGGAGTTCTACTCACGGTAAACATCTCCGTAAAAATACTGCATTACATTTTTAGGAAAATACATCACACAGACAGAGCAAGAGCAAGCCACTTTTCATTTTGAACTGTGGCTGGGCTGGCAGAAGCAGATGAGTTTCCTTCAGCCTGGTCCCATTGGTGAGCGACTCTCTCTCCTACCCTGGTGGTTTCCAGTGATGAAGAATGTTAGAGAAATGCTAACCGTGGTGTATTCTTGCTTTATTTCTACCTGTATTTTGCTTTGATAATCTTTAATTGTGATAATAAAGAGACCTGAGACAGGTCTATTTCAAAATCTGCATGAAGTGTGAATGAATTCTTGTGTTCCAAGAAAAAGCACATTGTTTTCCAGCTTTTTTTAAGTGCAGAGGGGAACCCCTTAAGTAAAGAAGATATCTTTAAATTACTGAGAAACAGGAAGGCAAAACAGAGATGTACATAGAACATATTTACATACTGTGATGCATCCTTGGATGTTGTCACTTCTCCCTGAGGGGGAGCACCTTCCCATGTGGCCAGGGCAGTGATTCTGCCACCCGATAGTCCCCCTGGGGGTGGTAATTTGCAGGAGGATCTCATGGGAAGAGACTCCCCTTCTAGGGACCAGGACGCCCATCTAAGGGAAAGGTGGTATGCCAACCCTTTATCACCTCCACCCACCTCCTACCCATCTTCCTATCCCTTCGCTCAACCCTCTGTAGCCCACAATTCTATTTGCCACTGTATCATTAATAACCCAAGATTAACTGGGATGAGGAAAAGTATGGTTGACTTTAGAAAGACTTCCCTGGAAGATACTGGGAAGAGGAAGAGTAGGGATGCCTTTAGAAAGACTTGCCTGGAAATTACTGGGACGAGGAGAACATTCAGGTCAATAAAGATTCCTCAAGATAACGTACATACACGTTCTCGTTGTTTTGCTGGATTCACAATGAAAACAAACAAAGGACTTACCAAAGCATCTAGCCCTCCCAGGAGGAACCATGAGTGTGAAGGTGGTATGGCGCGAGAAGAGGAAGCAGACTGGGATGCAGAGGAGCAAGCTGAGTGATCCTAAACTAGGCCAAGTAGGAAGGACAGCATGGCAAGCTGCCGGACGGAAGCTCCAGGTGTTTCTGAAGTCTAATAGGTGCAGAGAAGAAAAGCTGCACAACCGGGAAGAAGTCAACTACTGTGGCGGGGATGCTGCAGTACAACAGAAGTCCACGAAAGCCACAGGGACCCCACAGCTGTTGGCAGACGCAGAGGAGAAACTGGAACCCTCACCTCTTCATGATAACTTCAGTGATGTCATCTGGTTACGGTCTGTAGGGCTGCTTCAGTGAGTGGTATCTGACAACTTGGTGGTATACTGATAGGAGGTAGACGCCAATACCGATATGCACCATTCATGTCTGTCATGCCGGAATGTGGGGGCTCATACACTCCACTTCTCTACAATCCACCCTCTGCTCCAGATCTGGACCAACATACTTGAAGTCCCTCCCCACTGATGGGTGCCTTGTGGTTCCACACCTTCGCAACCCCCTCAGGTCGCTTGAGTGCCTTATGTGTTTGTCTGCGCTCCAGGTTGTGCATCAGCACTTCCCATATGGTCTGCACCACCTGCCTGTACCTCAGTAACAACAGGAACATCTTATTTCTGATGAATAGTTTATGCTCCTCTTGCATTACGTCAATTGTCTCTTCCGTCTTGCTGGAGACTGTCATGATCTCTGCTTCCAAAAGGTCAGGGTTTTCCCAACTCCCTTGGAAGCAGATCCATAACCCAGGTTCCGAGTGCCAACCAGTCCCAATTGGGACCTTTTGGACCCAGTCTTGGCGCCAGTGGCACCAGGCTCATAAATATGCCCAGTCCCAGCGCTGGAAGCGCCAGGCTCATAATGCTTGGGTGGACTTACCTGCAGCAGACCATGCTGCTTACTTGCCTGCCAGTTGAGCCTCTGATCCTCTTCTGTTTGGAACTACTTTTCCTGTTGGGTGGGGCAGGAGCCACTCCCTAGATTCAGAACACTGGAACTCTTCTGGAAAGCAGGAACTCTTTTCTTACCTAGGCGTGGCTGTGGAAGGAGACACCTAAGCACTACAGGAGGCTATTTAAACCACACCCGATGGATGAATCTTGCTTTGCGTTATTCTGCATCCTCTGCAGCAGAACGCTCATCGTGTCTTCTGCATCTGATCCTGGGCCTAAGGAAAAAGGCTTACCATCCTGAATCCAGTCTTCAGCAACACCTATAAAGTCAAGAAAGAACAGGTTAGCATTACGGTCTTCAGTGACAGCTCTTCACTTACCTGGTCCATCGGCTGTCACCAACGCCTCGCGCTGCATTCCGGCATCTGAAAGACAAAGGCTTACGAACTCTTCGTGCGCTCCGGAGGTCTTCACACTGCATTCCGGCATCTGAAAGACAAAAGCTTACCAACTCTTCGCACGCTCCGGAGGCCTTCGGCGCTGCATCCCGCATCGGAAAGACAAAACAAGGTGTGTTTAAAGACATTGGGGAACTTTAATACTCACGTGCCATTACTCCTTTCCACATCTAACCCAGTGGGTATTCCGGCACCCTGCAGCCGCTCCGAACTTGTACCTGCAAAATAAAAAGACAGTCAGAGCGCATCGTGAAGCAGGCAACAAGCGCTTACTTACGTGCTTCCAGGCGCTTCTATTCATCACACGGGCTCCATCTTCAACTCACTTCAGGCCGTCATCCGGCATCGCCGGAACCCTGCAAAACAAGAAACATCATTACTAAAGACTTTAAAGACATTAGAATTACTCGAAACTTACCGTTCGTGCAGTAAACGACGGACAGCAGTCCTCTGAAGTCAAGAGGCCTGCTCCCCTTATCCAGTGAAGAAACTGTTTACAGCACCCTGCCCCGAGGCAGATGGAGAGCACGGCGTTCACTTACCTAAGACATCTTACCCTTCGAGTCAGACATACAGTGCACAGAGGTCCAGCCCAAAGAGCCAGCCGTGTGTTACACATCACCTTTGAAGATACGGTATACGCCCAGTCAAGACCGGCGCCTCTACGGGAATCAGGTGAGCGTTACAGAGACATACTTCCTCCTCTTCACTCTGCTCAGCTTCAGTGACCATTTCTTCCTCCGGTGTGCGTCCAGTTTGGGGAGCCCATATACATGTATGTCTCTCTGGGGCACCACCTCCACTGGAACTGTCAGGAGTGCTTATGCTTTGCATCACCGCAGCCCTTCGACCCATTCTTCTCCTGTAAACACCAGTCCATGTACTGGTGGTTGGTATCTCTTCCAGCATTCAGGCATTCCCCCTACCTCTTTTCTTCCCATCCTAAGGTATTGCAATTCCCTAGTGCGTTACTGTTCTTGCTTCTCCTTTCTTTGGGCCTTCCCGTGTACATTGTATCATGTCATTTGCACTTCAGCAACCCTCTATCATTGTCTGTTTTTTCATATAACTGTCCTCATGTGGGATTCATCATAGTGTAGCCCGCTTCCTCTGGAACCGCCACAGAAGTCTTGGAGGTGCTCATGGCATGGGAAGAAAGAGAGCATACGTGGCAGCCCTCCCTGAAGCCTCTCTCCCCACATGGGTCAGGTGCTGGTACTTTATATATTGTTAGTGGTGTGGGCTGAATTGGTTATACAAGCACTCGCGTGTTTAAATTTGGTAATGACGCTCCGTTGGAGATGCTTCATCTCTTTCAAAGTACTAGCAAGGGGTCGGGTCATTACTTCAATAACTACAGGAAAATATATCATATGACATATACTTGTTCAGGTGGATAATACATTCTTGCTTTTCGTATTACTCAGAGGGTAAGGAAGTAGAGATAGCAGAATGCAAAAACAAACATAACTACAATTTTTTCAACAGGGTAGTCCATATGTTGCAAGTGTGCATGCTCATTACCTTGCCTGTAAGTTATACCTTGATACCTTACAAAACCTACAACACTGTGTACCATCAACATCATTTCCTATGTATTAATTTTTTTCACTCCTAAATGCACAATGGGTGACCCCTGCCACCATGAGCATCAGGGTGGTCACTTAAGTGACGCTCCAATACCTTTGGTGGGAGCCAACAGCCCATTGGTAGTTTTTTTTTCTTCTTCATGCCACTATCTTTATCTTTTTTGGTTGGGAAAAGCTGTTACCCCAAAAGCATTTTCTCCTCAACCCCAAAAACCCTTCTCTTGTCCCTGTCCGCTTTGTCATCTGCCTGGACACCATGTATATTTTTGTGAGCCACTCCTAAAATAGCCTTCCGAAGACATCTCTTTTTAAACACCTGCAAGCTGCTTCAAGTCCAGAAACCATTCATCAGTCCAATGCTCCTTCAATGAGTCCAGATATATCCTTATTTGTATGAGGGCCCTAATTCTGGGAGCTGGATTCTGGGTAGGAGGATAATCAGTTCAAGGGGACAATATTATCATTGGGGACACAAGGGTGGGGAGTACACAATCCGGGGGCTTTTTCTCGTGCACCAGCGCTGTGACATCTGGGCGTAAGGCTGGGTCCCACAGGCCCTCTTGGCGATATGGCCTTCTGTCTCTGCTCGTGGGTTCAGGTGAGGGGTCATTCAACACGCATTCCTCCCTCTTGTTTTTGTTTAGAGATCCCTTTGTGTCTGAAACACAAAGAAAACCGGGTGAGTTTCTCAAAGTCTATATACATTTTATTATTATCACTCCCTATTATTGCCTTGATACTTGCTACTAATACTCCTTCCTTTTATTCAACTGCTTCTTCCATCTAATTCATATTACACATGGTCACTACCCAATCCGCCTCTGCCTTCAATATCATTATGTTATTGCACTCTTAATTCCACAGGATTAACTGTCCGCCTTTCTTTTAACTACACGAAAGAGAAACAAAGAACAAAACAGGAACAACAGTAACAAAACTCACTCCCTGTATTCGCCACATCTGTTCCTTCTTCCGGGTATGTTCATGGACTGAATTTATTTATATCCTGTAGCGACCAAATAGGGACAAAAAGTCATGATAAAGTAACAGGTAGAATGTATCTCCCCTTTTAATGAGCTCTCTTTTCCCGTTCTGCACTTGGCCTTGCCGCTGTGTGATTCCTCCATGTGATGGGCTGGCAATTTCTGCGCTCTGGGCCAATGCAATAGTGATGGCCTTCATGTGAAGTCCAATAATGTGTCTCTTTTCCTTCCAACAACGCGGAATTTTCCTTTTGTGCTGATGCGATGACAGGCCTGTGTGAGCTGTCTTTGGTCGTGGCATTTTCCTTCTGTCCACCTTCTTTATGCTGCGTTGGGTCACGACCGTTGCTGTTTCCTACTGTGTTCTTCCTGCAAAACATAACTGCTACTTTTTGTTACCTCCCTAACCTTTCCCCACACTAACACATCTACCCCTGATGCTGAAACAAGCACATGTGATGTACGTGTGCATGCAGGTGTGACATATGTATACACATGTTTTCCTACCATCTCTTAACATATGCATTTTTGTCCATTCTCAGAAAACACTAACAATATATTTGTCATTGAACATACATTTCTTGTCACATATACCAACAACATTGCATAACATTTCAATACATTTAAATTTCCTGCATCTAATAATGATAGTTCCTTTGTTGTCATAGATGGCCACCTTTTACATACCATATTGTACCTGTGCTTGTTGCATTATACAAAAGATACTAATATTTCAAAACCACACTGCTCCTCTTTCACTTTCTACCTGTGACTCACATTTACCTCCTTCTCTTTCCATGGAGAACAGTAGAGCACCTACCATACTTCTTTCGCTTCCACCAGTGCCTACCTTTCATCCCTAGTCACCCTCCCTTTACATTCACGAGTACCTATCTCCTCATGTATTGCTCCTTCCAGGCCATATGAAAGAATGACTCCCCTTAACCTTATAATTCACCCAGTGTTCGTTAATCATATGCAAAATATTGTGTTACTCTTGTAAGTTGCTTGCACGTGCTGGAAGATATGTCCCCAATCTGCACATTTTGCTTCTCCTTACCGACCCTAATTCCTTGCCCTTGTCTTACTTCCAGTCAAGCATCTGTATCCACTGCTTATTCTATTGTTATGCTTATGTTACAGAAATATTACAGAGGTAGGGGGAAATCCTTATATAGTGTGGGTGTTGCCCACCCTGGCCACAAACTGGCAAAACTCCCCATTGGGATACCCCTCTGTATCCACATGTTTGCGCATTATGCCCTCTATTACTACACCTCGAATTTTAACTCCTTTTACTCTGTGTTTTCTTCTCCTCCTCTTATCTCCCAGTTGTTCCATCTGCCGGTATCCTTCTTATACTGTCCAAGACTGCCCTTGCTCCCTTCAATGTGTGACCTTCGTGCGTGCTACCAGCTCTCAATGTACCTAATACTGACACCAAATCTTCCTTGTCTTTATTTTCAATTTTTTGTTGTTACATGGAACTTATATTAAATGCCCATTCATTTGGTATAAACACGCCTCCATCCATCAAGTGAGTCAGCCTGCCCCTCACCCAGAGCCGTCCCTATTCCCCACTTCACTTCCTCATTATTATCCCTGTGTGAAATCACCTCACCATTGCAGCTCTTTAGCTCGCTTGTATCGACTTGCCTGTCTTCTTCTTCTATGGGTGCCTTTTATCTGAATAAAAACCCTGTTAGTAATCGTGATAGTTTGCCCTTTGTCCCGACCGTATGCGTGTTTCATGAGAGACTACTTCCAAGTCAAATGGCATGCTCCTTTGTCTCCTCTAACCATAGACTGCCGACATAAATGGTGTAAAAAGGTAATGCTCTCCTAAAAGGGCTCCCACCTCACTACTGTCACACCCCCTATCCCGTTTGTGTGTGTGTGTGTCTGCATTTGTATTGGTGCCTGTAGTGACTGCATTTGTATAAGATGCAGGTTTAACTCGCGGCACATACGTCTTTTGCACTGTGTGTGATCCTGGGCATAATATTCGTGTGGTTATGCACTGTATTGTGAAGGGTGTGCCATCCCCCCATTTGGATCCTGCCAATTCAGTTACGTCCTTCCCCATCTCTTACATGTGGTGATTTTTTACACAACTGAACTATGTGCATCTATATCCGGGGCTTCTTACTTCTCATAATTATGTCTGTATGTGTCAGCGTGGCCCAGTCTTCTTACCTAAGGAGTTGGCACAAGGAACCCTTGAAGTCATTACTGTATCACTGTGTGTGTGAGTGTGTGTGTGTGTGGGGAAAACATTGGGTAAGACATCTCCCTTTTCTGAATTATAGTCCTGCAATGCATTTGAACTCCAAAAGTGGTTTCCCTTCATTAATCAAAGCGTCTCTCCCCCCCCTTGCTGCGTGAATGCCCTATGCACACTATGCGCACTTCCAAACGATTAGTGGTAGTTAGGAAGGGTTTACTAGCATTGATCAATTTGATAGCATATCCCGATGGAGATACAATGTGGTTGACCTGGCGAGTCATGGTTAGAGAAGAGTCAAGGTAGACCCCAAGGGTCTTTACAGAGGGGGCAACAGATATCATGTGGCCATCAATGATGAAGGATTTGTACTCCTGGGGTCGACTTTTCAGGCAGGCATTGGGCCCAATGAGAAGGAGTTCCCTTTTTTCATCATTGAGGCAGAGGCTGGGTGTGGCCATCCAGGATTGGATGGTTTTGTAGATTTTGTTGATTTTGAGCATGTCTTTTAAGTTGTTGCCGATGAGGGGGATAAGAATATGGGAGTCATCTGCGTAATTTATGTACGAGATTTCACGGGCATCGAGATGGTCGAACAGAGGCTGGTGTACACGTTGTGCCCAACTGTACCACGTACATCAAACACTATGACAGTATCCCTAAAGTGGGGGAGAATGCACTTGAGGGGGGAGAAATACTTTTCATTGACGCATCATCAACTATAGACCAGATGACGGGAGAAAGGCATCCTGGGACAGCAGTGGTGAAAATGTAATTATACAGGACAGCTGAAGTAGTAGCAAGCGCAATATAGCCTTCAAATGTTTCAGCACAGGCAGCAGAATTAGTGGCTCTCATAATGGCATTAGAAGCGCGGAAAGACAAAGAGGTTACAGTATATTCCGATTCAGCCTACATGACATCTTCAGTACACGCAGGACTGTCACGAAGGCAGAGGTGGGGCTTCCAAAGTGCTGAAAGCACACCGGCGTAGCACACGTCCCTATTGGGCAGACTCATAGACGCACTGCAACTCCCATCAGCCATAGCGGCCGTGAAGTGCCAAGCACACACAAAGGGGGAGGACTTAGTTTGCCGTGGCAACAAAGCAGCAGATGCAGGAGGGAAGCAAGCAGCATATTTCACAAAAACAAATGAGTTTGGCACCCCATCTAACACCCCTATATGGGTGTGCAATCTGTTATTGAAAGAAGGGTGTAGTTCACAACCTGCTAAGCAGATAATGGAATTTCAGGGGAAGGCACCAGTGGAGGAAAATAAATTATGGGAATGGAGGGGTTGTTCACCATTCCCTACAGGCGCATTATGGTGACAGGAGAGCACAGGCAAGTTAGTGATTCCAATAGCATTGCTGCAGATTGTACTAATGCAATCGCATCATCCCACTCGTTTAAGCAGGGATGTACTTGCTGCACATGTTGGGGAAGAGTGGTTCTGTCCAAATGTGGCAGAGCATATAGCTGCATTCATGGAAAATTGTACTATATGCAAGAAACACAATGTGGGCCATACTTTCCGAGTAGTGCACAGAAGAATAGCCCGCCTAATCGGGCCCTTCGAACACCTCCATGTAGATTATGTAAATATATTTCAGGTCTGCCAAGGCTACCTCTACATGATCGTAGTTGTATGTGCTTTTTCCCTATGGATCGAAGCTGGTCCATGTTCACACCCTGATGCTCTCAGGGCGGCCAAATGCCTTGGTAGAGAGTTGTTCCCATGAGAGTGGTGTGCAAGGTCCTGCGGCCTGACAATGCACCTCATTTCGTAAATTAGACTTTTGAACACATTACAGATATATTGGGGATCAAGCATGAGTTTTACTGTGCCTATCATCCGCAAGCAAATGGAATATGTGAGAGCCCCAATGGCCTGTTGTTAGGCAGAATTATTTGCAGTACCCTTTGGGAACACCACACACAATTAAGACTACAAGTGACCGTACAAACTCACCTTTGGTACAAGCCTGTACTACCCAGTTAAAGTGGTAGCAATGGCTGAGCGGCGAGACCTATCTCAAGAGTAAGTGAGCAGTATCAAATAGTTACACAAAGGACAGCAATTGCTATGATTCAGGCAAGCACTGACTCAAGGTTTTCAAGCAAAAGAATATACATTGTAGTCTAAAAATCACACTCTTAATACACCGCACCAATTCCCTTAAATTCCAGACAAGTTAAGCTCACAAAATGAAGTGGGAGCAAAATTTAAAAGGGAGTGAAAGATAAAGTTATTAGAAATTAAATCAAACCAACAGGTAAGTACTCAGGGCAATTGAACAAGAGGAACTACAGAGATAGGATCAGGTAGAAAAGGCTTAGGGCCAAAGTCAATGGGTCAAAAGTCTTTTGCACAAGATCACAGAGTTCAGGGTAGTTTGCGGTAAAGTTCGTGGCACGGTTTCCGGATGAGGTTGGTTGATAGAAAAGTTAGTTCAAAGAGAAGAGAAGGACAAGCCCTCAGATTGGAGAAAGATTTCAAAAACTTCACTGCAGTTGAACGAACCGAGCAACCAGATTTGCCCAGTACCTTAAAATGGAGAGGAAGCTGTAGCTGAGGCGGACGTTACTGGTAGTTCCTGCAGGCTCATGGGTCCTGAAGTGACTGTCAGACTGGAGGGTCCTGCGCTACCCAGGGAAGAAACCAGCAACAGAGCAAAACAACGAATAAAAGGTGGGCTTCTTAAATCCCAAGCAGGGTCCGACCTGTAGCTCTTGCAGTTTGGGCAAACTGGTTGGGCCCACCAGCTCAAGGGAAGAGGTTTCCTGGAGGATCTTCTCTGTCATCGGATTCTGAAGATTTTGACCTGCAGCAGAGCTTCACCGGGCAGTTCAGTCGTTGTAGGGGTCCTCTTCCATCAGTTCCTCATAGGTTCTTTCGTTTCAGTGGTGACTCTGCCTTTCCATCCCAGAGACCTGCTTTTTATGCAGTTTTCCCCTATTCATGCAGCCTGGCTGTCAATCACACAGCAGGGTGGCTGTCCTGGCAAGGACAGTCCCCTCAGCCAATCAAACAGGAGTGCGACTTGGGTTACCAAGGGAACCCATGGCAGGGGTCCAAAGATCCCTCCCTCACATCCTGCCTACCTAGACTTTCAGGCGCCTTAAGCAGGGCTTCTTGCAGAAGCCTGTGAAAAGACGTCGAACAAAGGAATCATTCCCGGTTTGGCGCGCTGAGAAAAACACGAGAAAGACTTTCACAAAAAGAAATGGCGAATAAACCCAGCCGGAGCCAAAATAAAATGTATTTGGTCAAGCGGGTTTATGTTCGAGGCTAATATAATAGCCTGAAACAATACCATGGTTACATAAGATAACTGCGGTAGAATAGTTAGGGTAGTTACTACTGCCACCAGCCAAGTCTTAATGTAAAGGGAGTGAAACAGTGCTCCAAGAGACACAGACAAAAGGGATAAGAGTTAACCCTTTCCAATATGCCTTGTAAGATGGGGTGTACTGGGTCTGTGATTTAAAGTGACTAAAATAAAGTTAATGGCAACTTTACCTTTTCTGGGGGACAGTAGTCAGCCCCAGAAAATGGAGTCAGTGGGAAGTATCAAAACCAACCCTGTGTAACTGAACTGAAGGTGCTGTGTATCACACATGAAAAATATGAGGCCCTGGAGTAGGTGAGGCTCCAGTTCTCAAGATCACACAAAAAGTGGGACTCATTAGGTAAGGGAAATCAGCCATTCATAAGACTTCTCCCTAACACTCACCTCCGCCCCAGACTAAGGGACAGGAGGATTTAATCCACTCCTGGATGAATCTCTACCTCTAGTCAGTTAAAAACATCCTAGAAAGACCATCAGCATTTTGGTGGTGACATCCTGCTCTGTGCTCAATGGTGAAATCAAACCCTTGCAGGCCGATTGGCCATCTTATACGTTTTGGGTTCTCCCCTTTCATTTGCATTAACCATCCCAAGGGGAATCCGCAATAACCATCTCAAGGGTTGGTGGTCTGTCTGAATCACAAAGGTAGATCCATCCTACTGATAAAGCAAATGGGGTGTTCCCTACTTTTCTCATCCAGTTGACTAAAGACTTCACCTATACCTATATTGGAGGCATCTGTCTGCACAATTAAGGGTTGGTGATATTCAGGAGCTCTTAGGGCTGGAGCTTGACAAAGGGCTTTCTTCAGCTTTTCAAAGGCTTGATTGCACTCCTCATTCCATCTAACCTTTTTAGGGAATTTTGGAGAGGAGATCACATTCAAGGGAGAAGCTATGGACTCTATTTCTCTATGAAATTCCTCTAGTACCCAGTGAGACCTAGGAAAGCTCTCACTTGGGTTTGAGTAGTAGGGGTGGCCCAGTTTTGCACAGCTTGTACTCTGCTGAGCAATTACCTTATTTCACCTCCTCCTACCTCATGACCAAGGTAGACCACTTTATTCTGAGCAATTTAACGTTAGCTTGCCTTTATGGTCGGATGGGCCTGCTCAAGAGCCTGTAAAACATATCCCAGGTGATCAATATTTTCTTTCCAGGTAGGGCTGAACACTGCAATGTCATCCAAGTATGCCATGCAGAAGTCCTCCATCCCATTCAGAACTTAATTAACCATCCTTTGAAATGTAGCAGGTGCATTTTTTATTTTAGTCCAAAAGGGATAACCTTGAATTGGTAGAGGCCTGCTGGGGTGGAGAATGCAGGTTTCTCCTTGGCATGACCTGTCAGTGCTATTTGCCAATAGCCTGATGTTAGATCAGATGTACTGAGGTACTTAGCTGAACCTAGTCCATCCCCCAGTTCACCTGTACTTGGCAAAGGAGAACATCAGTCTTAGTGACTGCATTTAGAGCTCTATAGTCCACACAGAATCTCAAATCCTTGGATCCTGCCTTTGGTACTAGAACAACTGGACTAGACCATGGACTTGTAGATAGCTCTATAACCCCGAGATCAAGCATCTTGTTGACCTCTGCTTTGATGTGGGATCTCACATGTTCTAACATTCTGTAACCCCTGCTTTTTACAGGTAAACATTCACCAGTGAGAATATCATGCTGGCCCCAAGGGGTCAAGCCTAGTGATAGTGAGAACAGGGAGGCAAACTGATTCAACAGAACTTTGCACTCCTTCTGTTGTTCAGAAGTCAGTTGAGAAGAGAGATTAACTCCTTCTATTTGTTCATCTAAAGGTTGGCCTCTGAGGAGGTCAAGTAGTCGTTCACTCTCCTCTTCCTCTTGAACTGAAGCTAGAAGCAAAGCTGCTACTTCTGGTCTTGAGACATAAACCTTTAAATGGTTGGTTTGAAAGACTCTGGGAGCCTACTTAGGTCTGCCTAAATCCACCAAATAGTTCACCTCTCCAGGTTTGCCCACAACCATGAAGGGTCCTATCCATTTGTCCTGCAAGGCCCTCTGCCTTGTTGGCACCATAACTAGTACAAGCTGGTCTTGAGTAAACTCAACCATGCTGGCCTTCTGGTCATGCCAATGTTTGACCAGAGCCTGACCTGCTTTCAAGTTATCACTTGCTTCTGCCATCATGTGTGACATTCTCCTCCGGAGACCTATCACATAGTCTGTCACTCTGACTGGCTTGGGGGAAGGAGCACTCTCCAACCCCTCCTTAATCAGGGCCAATGGACCTCTGACTGGATGGCCATAGAGAAGTTCAAAGGGACTGTAACCAACTCCCTCCTCAGGGACTTCTCTATATGCAAAGAGAAGGCATTACAGTAGAAGGTCCCACTTTTTCTTAAGGGGTTTTTCTAAAGCTCCTATCATGCTCTTCATAGTACTATTAAACATCTCTACTAGTCCATTTGTCTGTGGATGGTAGGCTGTAGACAACTTGTAAGTGACACCACAGTTTTTCCACATGGCCTGCATGTAGTGGGACATACATTTGGATCCCCTGTTGGATATCACTTCCTTAGGAAACCCTACTCTGATAAAAATACCAAGTAGAGCCTTAGTCACAGCCTGAACCGTAACGGTACTCATAGGTATGGCTTCTGGGTATCTGGTAGCATGGTCTACTACAGATAGGATAAACCTGTTCCCTGAAGATGTGGGAGGTTCAAGGGGACCGAGAATGTCAATGCCCACCCTCTCAAAAGGAACTCCCACCACTGGGAGAGGCACCAAGGATGCCACATTCTTGGCTCCACTCTTGCCAGAGGTTTGGCAAGTGTGATACCTCCTACAGAATTTGTCAAATTCTGAACAGGGGTGGACTGGCCTATAGGGAACTCTGGAGATTTCCCAGTGGGCCTGTGCACCTTGGTCCTCTTTTGTGTGGTATTTCCAAATGTTCTCATAGGCAAAGCATTAGGCTTGCTGAAAATGTGTCCTATGTGGCCACTTTGAACATTATTTCCAGGGCCTCTTTGTCCCGAGTAATTATTTCCAGGGCCTCTTTTAGTTCCCAGTCCATCCCTGCTTCTGAACCCATTTTAGGCCAGTAGAAGTAGAGAGAGAGCCTTTCCTTGGTCTTCTTGAAACTCAAGTGACCAGCCAAAGGTATCTCATGGGCTAACTGTAGGAACTGCAGTCTTTTGGCAAGGGGCACTACAATTCTTTTGCAGTCCCCAGTGATAGACTCAGTCAGTTCACTGTAGAAGAGGCCATCTTCCCAGCAGGAACCTGTGCTTCGCAACTTCTTGCCCATCAAGTTGGTTAGCAGCCTGTTGTTGAAGACCTTTAAGAGTAGGACACTCTCTCTGTCCTTTGCTAAAGTCTGCCCTGTTGGGGCCACCTTCTGCCAGTAAAGAGTGCAGCTCACTATGGTCAACAGGGTCAAGATCTCCAACTAAGACAGGGGGCCTCATTACATGGTAGGTGGTAAGGGTTTACCGGTACCGGTATTTTACCGGCACCGGTAAATCCTTACCGCCTTACTACGAGGTCCCTTTGCGGGTTGGGGAATTTAACGCCTGCTTTTTGCAGGCGTCAAAAATCCAACCCACAATGGGACCCGGGTGCTAATTACGGTACCGCAATTTGCGGTACCGTAATTAGCGCCTTCCCCATTCCCATTATGCCCTATGGGGCAAAAATGGGAATGGGGAAGGGCAATGGAGGAAGGAGGAATTACCGCCTTCCCAACCTTGGAATAGGGCGGTAATTCCCCTTTCCTCCAACGCGGTACCAGCAAATTACCGGCATGAACCATGCCATGGTTTACCGCCTACCGTGTAATGAGGCCCAGTGTCTTCTTCCAGATCTGATTCTTCAGATGCTGGCTCAACCACACAAGGTTGCACCTCACACTCTGCCTCAGCAGATGTAATGTAGTAGCCATAAGTGTATCGTTGGACAATCATGGGGATGTCCTTGTTGGTAGCACAGGAGTGCTGTATGACTTTTTCCTGGAGGTCTTGGGTTTCCCCTTTGCCTCTGTTTTCTTAGAAATAGCAGTGAGCAACTCCTGTGGAATGGGAGTGATAGTTCTCTCCCTTGCAGACCTAGTGAGCTCCTGTTTCCTTTTACTGGGAGGCCTGGGGGTGCTTGACACAACTCCAAGAGTTTTCAGGTCATTACCCAACAGGACTCTCCCAGGCACTTCACTCTGCACACTAACAGGTATTTTGACAGTCATATAATTACACTGGATGAAAGCTGGTAACTGGGGAAGCATTTGCACAGGGCCTCCAGCTAACTTGGTGAAGCGTTTGGGTGCCTTAGCAACATCCT
The DNA here is from genome assembly GCF_040938575.1 of Ambystoma mexicanum. Lineage (NCBI taxonomy): Eukaryota > Metazoa > Chordata > Amphibia > Caudata > Ambystomatidae > Ambystoma > Ambystoma mexicanum. The sequence continues at coordinate 880,247,458 of NC_090941.1, read as the reverse complement.
CCACCTGAAAAATTATTCATCCACCACAGTTATGCTGGCTCCAGTATCTCTGATGGCAGGGGTTTCCTGACTATTCACAAGAACACTATCTTTATAATACTCTTTAGTATTATCTGGGATGGAATTATAGATATCTAAATTCTGTTGTTCCCACAAGCCCAGGGACACTAAAGAAACACCAACTGCGACTCTCATGGATTCATCAGCCAGTAGGTGAAAGTTTCCACTTGCCATAGGCACTTCTTCCTCTGGGGAGAAGGCTAAGGAGACAATGTGGACCCCTGAAGGTTTACCCTTGCATCTGGGACCCCCTTTCACATGGTCAGTTGACCCACAAACGTAACATTTCTCAAATGTCTTGATGAATGGGGGTTTGTTCTGACCTCCATCTGGTTTGGGTCCAGATGGTGCACTAGCCGGATTTGGTTTCCCTTGTGGTTACCCTTATGTTGCTGTTTGTGGCCCTCTTTTGGATTGGAGGTATTAGAATTCTCTTTGTTATCTTTCTTTGGCGGTTTCTCTTCATCCTTTTTCTGAATAGCCCCAGAATCCTTGTGAGTAGCCCTGTTGGCAACCCACAAGTCAGCAGCCTTAGCTAGCTTCCTTAGAATTTGCCAAGTGCTGTCTGAGCTCAGGAGAGCAGACATCAAAAATAGACTCAAACATAACAAGATTTCTCATTCCTTCATGAGTTTTTACTCTGTAACCCATAATCAAACCATCTAAGTTTCTTCAAACATTCACATACCCAGGTAGCCCAAGGGGTGCCATCATGCTTTTTGAGGGTCCTAAACCTCTTAAGGTACTGGGAAGGGGTCTTCCCAAATCTAGCAATTAAAGCTAGCTTCACGCACTCATAATCCATCCTATCCACCTCCTCCAACTCCAATACAACATCAGATGCAACAGTGGGTAGCCTAGAGAAGAGCCAGGGAAGCAATTGATTCCCTGTAAGACCTTGAATACCATGGTTATATTCAAACATTGCCAGCCAATCCAAAATATCAAGCTTAACCTCATACATACCCACAATTCCTTTAGGCATACAGGGTCTCTTAGCACTGGAAGACCTAGAAGACTCTGGGAAAGAAACATTTTCAAGAGACAATCTTTTCATTTCTAGTTCACGATTCAACTCCATTTCTGTGAGTTTAAGTTCTTGGTGTTTTTGTTCAGTTTGAGCATTTCAACGTTTGAATTCCAGTTCAAGACTCATTTTCTCTAGAGCAATGAATTCAGGGCTGAGTGTAGGACCTGTGGGGGTCCCAGTGGCCAAGGATTGAGGTTGCTGAACAGACAAGGGGGCAGAGAGGCTTACATTCATAGATATATCTACCTCTTCCAACTCATCATTGACAGACATGTTATCATCCTCATTACTTTCCACATTTGCAAAAGAGTCAGGCATTTCAGATCCACTTCCCAGACTTTGGTTCTTTAACAACTTTTCAACTAATTCAATCGTTTTGCCTTTGGCAGAGAGCTTCCTTTCTTTACACATGTTTCTTAAATAATCAGCAGTGTAACTTAGGAGGGTCTCCTGACTATGGCTTTCGATATCAGACATGATTAATATTGCTTTTTAGTGATGTTAGGCTTGTGGTCAGTTGATCCAAGGTAATAGCAGCACTCTAAGTGTAATTACAGTACTTTTATCCTCACCGCTTTATACCAGTGTTAGGCAGAATTATATGCAGTACCCTTTGGGAACACCACACACAATTAAGACTACAAGTGACAGTACAAATTCACCTTTGGTACAAGCCTGTACTACACAGTTAAAGTGGTAGGGACGGTTGAGCCGTCAGACTTATCTCAAGAGTAAGGGAGCAGTATCAAATAGTTACACAAAGGACAGCAAATACTATGATTCAGGCAAACAATGACTCAAGGTTTTCAAGTAAAAGAATATACATTTTTTTCACTCTTCAGTTGTATAACATTACACTATTATAAGCAGTCTAAAAATCACACTCTTAATACACCACACCACTTCCCTTAAATTCCAGACAAGTTAAGCTCACAAAATGAAGTGGGAGCAAAATGGCACTCTAGCAATTTAAAAGGAAGGGAAAGACAAAGTTATTAAAAATTAAATCAAACCAACAGGTAAGTACTCAGGGCAATTTAACAAGAGTAACTACAGAGATAGGATCAGGTAGAAAAGGCTTAGGGCCAAAGTCAATGGGTCAAAAGTCTTTTGCTCAAGATCACACAGTTCAGGGTAGTTCACGGTAAAGTTCGTGGCACGGTTTCCGGAAGAGGTTGGTTGATAGAAAAGTTAGTTCAAAGAGAAGAGAAGGACAAGCCCTCAGATTGGAGAAAGATTTCAAACACTTCACTGCGGTTGAACGAACCGAGCAACCAGATTTGCCCAGTACCTTAAAACGGAGAGGAAGCTGTAGCTGAGGTGGACGTTCCTGGCAGTTCCTGCAGGCTCATGGGTCCTGAAGCGACTGTTGAACTGACAAGAAGTAGGAAGACTGGAGGGTCCTGCACTACCCAGGGAAGAAACCAGCAGCAAAGCAAAACAACAAATAAAAGCTGCGCTCCTTAAAACCCAAGCAGGGTCCGACCTTCCTAGCTATCTGGCCCACTGTAGCTCTGTACAGCACATTCGACCAGAGGAGGGGTCCTGGCTTGCAGTTTGGGTGAACTGGTTGGTCCCACCAGCTCAAGAGAAGAAGTTTCCTGGAGGATCTTCTCTGTCGTCGTATTCTGAAGATTCGGACCTGCAGCAGGGTCCTCTTCCATCAGTTCCTCGTAGGTTCTTTCATTCCAGTGGCGACTCTGCCTTTCCAGTCCTAGAGACCTGCTTTTTATGCAGTTTTCCCCCATTCATACAGCCTACCTGTCAATCACACAGCAGGGTCACACTCTTACCAGGTGAGAAAAATAAATCCTAGAAACCAGCAAAGCTGCTGAGGGACTCATAAGGTAAGGGAGATCAGCCATTTATGAGAATTATCCCTAACACCAGTTAAAGGAGAAAATAGCTCAAATTAAAGCCACATTGAAAAAGAGATGGCATCATTGCCTGACCCTAGCTTTGTTCGCATTGCACAGTCCAGCTGTATTCGACCGCCATTTAACCCCTCGTGAGCTGGTGACGGGGTGACGCATGCAACTCCCACTTGCTCCTCTCACTAAAGCGCTGACAGGCGCCCATAGGTCTGCTGTTGTCTTAGGCGATGAAATGCAGGATTATCTCGCTTCTATGACGGCTAGTGCCTCTTTTATCTCTCAACAGCTACAGTCCCGGTGGGAGAAGTGGAAGAAGGTTGAGGAAGACAGCACACCAGAAACGGAATCCAAGCTACTGAATCAGCCACCACTTTATCGGCCTTGGTTCAAACCTAGGTTTGAGGGACCTTTTGCTGTAGAGCAGGCCACTGATTGCACAGTGAAATTAAGTGGCAAGAAAGACTGGAACTACATTGGAAAAGTAAAGCTCTCCCGAGGTGAAACCTCTTCGCACCAGCACGAAGACAATTTGATGAAGAACAAGAACAAGACAAAGGAGAAGCACCATAACCAAGATTGACTCGATTCACTCACACCCTTGGAGGAGTACTTTCTCAGATTTGTAATTAGGACCGAACGGATGATCCCACTTAGATTGGTTTTTAATTCTTTCGTGCTTTACGTGGCACAAATGTATCCACGACTGATCCATCCATCATCACGCTACTGAGCAGTGCCTGAGTTCGGTTGGTTTGGGAATGATTGTATTTTGCGGCACTTGCCCAGTATTATAGTAGAAGAGCTTAACTAACACACTAAACGTATGATAATGAGTTTTTTAGGCTTTTCAGCTGATTCTTACGGACTTTCAGAACAACACAGAGGACACCCAGTACTACAAATAATGGGAACGGCAATTCAAACTGCTGTGTTGATGTTTTGTGCCTTCCGTTGTCTCAGTCTCTTTACCCTCTTTGCATTATGCAGGATTTTACTTTCAAGTGCACATGCCTTGAATCCTACTAACGCAACCCCTATCCATGCTCTTATTGAAGTGTACAAGGTGTACAATGAGCCTAACACATGCTCCCATGCTCTTATTTAGAAGTACATTGTCCTCTGATCTAATAATCCTGTAACGCTCTCTGTGTTGACTGGAAAAATGACAGTTGGTTCAGTCACTATAGAACAACTCATGTAGCCAGATGAAATCTCTTAATCTCATATCCATTAATATTCGGGTACTTGCATACTTGCCTTGTGAATGGCTAACATGATGATAAAATAATTTCCCTTTTCAATAACATACTTCTAAAAGTTTTGTATTTAAATATTGGCATTTTGGCTTATTATGTGATTTGTCTAGTCAGTTCTACAAAACGGTGTTACCTTAGTTCCTGAAAGTTATGCATCCAAAAATCACCTTGCTCCATGATAGAACAGTGAAACAATGTGGTGAGTCTGGGCTTCAATCCAGCTTTACCTCTTAACTAGTGTGATCCTGAGCAAATCATTTAATCTTGTAGTGACTAACCTGTCAACATTGCCATTCTCTAACCATTTCGAAATTGGCCACCCTTAAAAGTGATTTAGTTCTCATGGTATGCTCCTCAAAAAAGTCTCATTCACTAGCTATATTGTTGCTTTATATGTAATAATAGTCCACATTAATGTATTGGAAACCCCAAAGGTATATGTTTTTTGCTAATAGCAATACCACTTTAAATGCATAACTGCCTTCTAATCTCAGTCTACATACAGGCACCTTTCTGGTAGCTTCAGTGCTTTAAATGGAAAAAAGAAGCACATGCACTCACCAATCTAACCCTTATTTATTTATTTATTTATTTATATTTATATAGCGTGCAGACAGCCCAGGGTCATTGTGGCGCTGTTATTTGCAGGAACTTAGTTACAGGGGGTACAGGATTGGTAGCAGTCGTTGGAACATTATGATTGCTACAAAAAGATTAGTCATTACAGCTCATGCATCTTTGGTTATTACATTACCCCTAATGTCGGCTGGAGCGCAGGTTCAGCAGGGATCAAAAAGTACCCCTCGCGCCAGGGTCCTGTTGGGGTTCCCGAACCAATTTCTAATAATTTCACATTGTGTGTCCTACTCCATTTATATAGTTCTATGTTTTTCTCACTTTCTATGTCTGTCTTGCTCTGTGTATCGCTTTCTAATTGTGTCCCTTTTAAGTTGCCTGTTTTCCCACACCACACTCCAATCATGTTGTCATCCCCTCTCTAACTCTGTGAAAGTCCCTCTTTTCTCTGAGCCTGGGCTTTGGGGGCATTATGAGATGAAACATTTCAGTAAGTGATTCCATCCAAAATCTGAGAATAATGGTTTTCTCTGAAGTCATTAACTTTACATTTAATTGTCAGTCTAATGCAGCAATCTCTCAAAGATGATGATCAATCACAGACTGAATTTTCCCCATTTTGGTACCAGTACTTTGCTACACAAAGGTTTGGAGGTTTAGGGAACTCCCAATTTTTGCATTTGAGGCACAGTGAGATTCATATATTTGCCCAGGATCACACCATTTGTTAATCAGTGAAGCTGATTTTTAACCCACTGTGCGATTAAGGTACCGGACCACATACCTTCTGAGTTCTAGTTGGAAACATATTTAGTTTTTAATTTTTTTTATTTGTGAATGGGTTTACAAAAAACCTTACCAACCTTTTTTTTTAAAAAAAGAAACACATCCGTAGACGCAAATCAGAAAGTTATCTTACATATACATATACAAAAATGGGAATAAAATTCATACAACAGACACCATTGATTTAATTTCTTGCAATAAATGAACAAATGCATTAATTAAGGATATGTTGTCACCCCATATGAGTCCAGACCACAGTAGTTACTTTGAATAGTCGCCAGTGAAGCTGTCCAATTCCCTCGGAAAGGAGATGGTTTGAGTTGCCTGCAAAGCACAATAGTCCAAAACCCAGTGTCTTAGTGTTTTGGAAGTAGACTTAGAATTACAAAATCAACAAAACAACAGGGTTTCAAGAGGAGAAGCCACAAGTGTGCCCCTAGACCATGATGGGTCCTCTCTTTGGTATGCAACTGATTCAATTTGAAGCACAAGTATGTATTAAGATTCTTGTAGCAGGGAAAGCATCTTAGGTAGACTTTGAGAACACCATTCCTACTGGAAACCTAGCATACTCACAATATGAATGATAAGTGGACAGGGCTTTGACGGTGAGCTGCCAATCCTCTCTAAAGTGTTTGGATTTAGTCGCAGCAGGATTGGACATAAGCTCCAACTCTGAAGAGCCAATTTGCTTCAACAGATTATGTATAAGATTCCTGAAATTAGTGACTGAGATTACAGAACAGTCTACCAGGATCTGATGCACGTAGAGGGAATGGGGCAGAGGAGACAAAAACTTGGAATAGACCGATAACTGCCACCAATGATACAGCGCCTGTAGAGATGATAAATTCAGTTTGTGGAGTGTGATAGTGTTTGGGATCGAAATTGCAAGCCGCAAGACCTTCTTCCAAATAAGGCCCTATAGGGAGTCAAGGTAAGGGCCCAAATGTATGCTTGTCTGGTCCAACCCATATAGTAAAACTGGCTCGATCTTTCCCAAATAATATTTCATAATAGGAAGTATAGAAAGTCTACAGAGTTGCCCAAAAATCCGCTTCATGTGAGTTAGCAGAGGAGAGAGCTTGTCTTTCCCGATTGCCTTACACATGGATAGAGAGGAAAGGTATGTTAGATTATATCTTAGATAGCGTAGAGATGCCACCAATTTAACCCTTTTGGAGCCCATATATCGCCATATAGTTTTTTTTTTTTATTTGAAAAGACAACCACATTAGATTTCGCTCCCTTGGCCACCAGGTTATTCCTTATTGCATAAGAGAAGATATTTTGTTTTTGGTGGAGGTCACAAAGAGTCCTGGCAAAAAGTATAATGTCATCAGCGAAGGCCACCCAATTAATTTTTAGGTGGACCAGCTTTACAGGTGCTAAGTTCAGGGTACGCCATAGATCATCTAAGTCGCTTAGGTACATATTAAAAAGAATCAATGCCAAAATGCAACCCTGTCTAAGACCAAGATAAACCAGAACTGGCCCAGAAACTACTCCTTCCTTATTTAAATGGATTGTCAGAGTGCAGTTGTGGTGCAGGAGGGCGATCAGCTGGACCAGCTTCAACAGAATGTTGTACGATAGGAGCTTATCCCATAACCGCTGGCACACAACGAAATCAAACGCTGAAGACAAGTCCAGCAAGGCCATGTAGATGTTACCACCCTGATTGTTTTTTACGATGTGCAGTAGATGTTTAAGTACAGTAGCATTCAGGGACGTGCCCAAGTTTTTCCGAAAATCCCACCTGAAAGAGAGATAAGGAGTCAGACTGACTTAAAGGATCCATTAAGGTCTCTTAACAGCCAAATAGCAAAAACATTGCTCACTACTTCGATCAGGGCAATTGGTCTATAGTTGCCTGGATCCACCGGATCTCCCTTCTTATAGATGGGAATAATAGTAGATTGGGACCAGGAAGAGAGAATAATATGCGTTTCATAGATGGAGTCAAAATGGGGCTTGAGGAAAAAGGCCCCAACCAAGGGATCCTTTTTCAGGATAAACGGTGGGAGACCGTCCGGTCGAGGCGCCCTTGGTGGTTTGAGCCTATTGATTGTCCACATCATATCATCTATTTCCCAAAGGCAAGGACCGGGGGCAACCAAGCTAGCTAAATTTCTTAGAAAAGAATAGCACCCAGGTATGTTCTTCATGAGAATCACCAGGTGAAGAATTGCTTACACCTGATTTGTTGTAAATACAGGCCCAGAATTGTCTAGAGTTGGAATTCAATAGGCTCCTCAACAAGGACTGGTTATCTCTCAAATAGAGATAATATTTTAAAGATTTAACAAAGTGTCTGTGGCGCTGACAGACAAGCCATTTTTGCTTTACGTAATCGACTTTGGAGAGGTCCAGACCCCTCAGGGACTTAATGACCCGTCGTATCTGCCCTTTGGAAAGTTTGATCCTTTCCTCGAAGTAATGTGGATGAAGATATTTGAGAGATCGTACTTCGGTGTCCAGGGATACCACCTTGATGCTTTCAATGATAGAACATCTATCTAGAGTTTTATTTCCCAGTTGTACCAAAGCCCCTTTGATAGGCGTCTCCTGCATCTGAGACTGCATGACATCCCTAAACAGAAATTTAGTTAATTTGTTATACAGACTGCCGTCCCAGCGACATCCTCGCCCACATCTGTCTGGTATGACTGGGACCAATAGAGGCTGTACCTCATGCTTAATGGCTGTCATTTTCAAGGTACATTTAACTATGCAGTGGTCACCTGCCAGTGGGTCAACCAAGGTCAGTTTGCTACACTTTGAGTCAAAGGAGGAAGAGACAAAGAAGTAATCAATCCATGATGAGGAGAGGCCTCAGTGCCAACTGAAGATAGGTGCTGTGTAGGGTTTAATAGCATCCAGTTGGTGCAAGTCCAAACTATTCATAAAGGAGTCACATGAAAATCCCTGCATAAGACTCAAATTGGCGACATGAGGGGTGCATGAATGCAGATTGTAGCGACGACCACCTTCACTATTGGCATTGAAGTCTCCCCCCACAACGATCGCATGAGGATGACCTTCCAACAGCCAAGAGTCAAAGATACATAATAGGGATGAATGGAAATCCTCAATGGAATGCCTTGCCGGATTCCAGTATAAGTTGACTAGTGAAAATTCCCCAGATTAGTCAGGCAAAACAACATGAACGGCCAAGATACCCTCACTTGCAGACCACACGGTAGAATCAAGTTTTAAACTAGTATAAATGGTAATGGCCAACCCATCACAGGGACACACTTTGGACAGACGTGTAGCTGGATAGGAAAATGTAGGATGCCCCCTCAAGTTGATGGACTCAAAGGAAATAGTTTCCTGTATAAACAGGATATTGCACTGTCGCAAATGAGGGGAGCCATTCCATACCTGCCAGAGATTTGTAAAACCACACACATTCCATGATAGAAATTTGAGATTATGTAGGCTAGGACTGATTTAAGCCTTGGGTTAGAGACGTAAAAGCTTTGATAGCAGACTCCACCCATGACCAATGCTGAACCGCTTTGATCTTGGAAATTAGAGAGGTCTCAGAAAAAAAGAGGATAATGGAGGCAATAGCAGACTGTCTTGGGCTATCTGTGATTTTAATTCCAATGTAGGAGGAGTTAAAAAGGACTTTGCTGCAATAGTAGAATCAAGTTCACACAGATCATAGCCCAAGCAATGAAGAATAGCTCTCTGTCCCCATGACAAATTGGCCACAATAAAAGGGTAAAAGTAAGACACCATGCAATTGTTATTCACCAAAGGCAAAGAGAAAAAACTCAATATCCCCAGAATGTAAATATCTTAAAGGGGGGATCAGAGTGAATATGTCCAACACCTTTGATCTATTCAATCGTATTGAACCATGATATTTACCTCCCAGCCCATGATTTTGGAGGAGCAAGTGGCTATAGGATCAATTGGTAGCAGCTGACCAGTAATGTTGTCCTTCAGTTTAATTGATGGAAGAGAAGACATCAAGCTAGGAGAGCTGATATTGGGAACACATGTCTGTTGGTCTCGAGATGTATCAGGAATCATGGGCGCAGGACTCTTAGGTATAGTAGACAAAAGGTCCACTTGTGCTGACGGGATGTCAGAGGCCGGAGTAGAGATGACCCTCTGAGGCAGTTTAGACATAGAAGAAAACATTGCACTATTAGATGTAGAGTTGGAAGGCCAAAATGAAGTGATTTTAGACTGATGACCTCTAATAAGTGCTTTGATCGATTTCAAAGGTGCGCCAGCAAAAGGACACATAGGGCCTTGTTCCGAGGCCGGCGGTAACCCGCTAGTGCCAACAGTGGGTTTCTACCGACCGAGAAACACTGAATCCGCTGTCTGACTTCCTAGTGCCACCAGGACATTACAAGCCCTGTCGGAGTGGGAAGCCAGGCGGTAGATTCAGTAACTCCCCATTACCATAGAGTCCCATAGGACTCCATGAGAGTGGGGAGACGGAAGCACCAGTACCGTTACTAATGGTGCTCATGCTCCCATGACGACTCTTCCTACCGGGGCCGAAGCGCTCGGCAGAGTCAGACCTGCCAGGCGCTAGAGCCCCTGCAGGAAGATGCATAGTGGAGCGGTGTGGAAACAAGGGTGTCAGTGAGCTTACTGGCACCCTTGTTTCCAGACCACCACACATGGAATGAGGCCCATAGTATTAGCAGAATTGGACGATGGTGGGGAGTTCCTATTGCCATGATTCATAAGTATGGAAGTCTTCACCTTATTTGCTCAACCATGCAATAGGACTGGTGGAGCTTTCTGCTACCGGAGATACTGGGGCAATCAAACCAGATTTTTGTGTTTTTTTTCTGTTTCACATGCTCCCCCTCCTGTGTTTTAGGTGTGCGGGAATTGACAGGTGAAGTAGCTGACAAATCAGTGAATTGAACATTTAGGTCAATGATAGTATCAGCTCCAGATAGTTGTCCCAGATGTTTTTTTAGAAGCGTTTCTAGGTTTTGATTTTGGAGCTGCCTGATTTTTTAACTTTTTACCCTTATTGAGTTTTCAACTTTTTCTTCCGGTTCATGTGTTTTGTGTACTGTGGAGAAAGACTGGGGGCGATAAAACTTATTCATCAACCGAATGTACTCCCCCTTTGGCCACTGGAGATTTATGTGCATTATTATTTGGGGGCGTTATGGCGCACGTAATACAAGCCACCAAGGGAGCCGGAGAGTTTGGCAGCTCGGTGTTATCAAAAGAAGATGCACCCATGCAGGATGGCACAAAGGCGTGCCACAACTGCAGGGCTATCAAATGGGCAAAACTGAAACCAGGAGATCTCAGTCCATATGTCTATGATAGTATTACTCTGGATCCTGAGAATATATGTTCATTTGATGTGGAGGCCCCAGAGGTGATGACAACCTTTGGCGAAATGACCAGAGGAATTCTCCCTTTTGTCACTAGCACCAGTGGAAAAATAAAATGAAAAGCTCTGACTAGAGTAGAGTGGTACGATGAGGGGTGTGATCTGGCAAAGCAAGAAATGGCCAGAGCCCTGGCTAAGGGCAAGCAACGGATAAAATTATACTCCGGAAAAAGAGGGCAGAGTATAAGGCATTGGTTAAGGTGAAAAAGGACCTATACCACAGGAATACTTGGGAAACTCTGCCCTTGGCACTCGACTCGAGGGATTATGTCACATTTTGGAAACTGGTGTTGGGTGCTGAGGTGAGAGGAAATAAAGAGAACCATTGCATCATAACAGCAGGGTCGTGGTTTGACCATTTTTCTTGGTTATATGCGAGTGAGAGGGAGGATGAGCTAATCAGACCTTGATGGATACTCAAGAGGGTTCCGAGAGACTCTCATTTAGCATTAATGATGTGGAAAATGCCATCAAGTTGCAAAAGGCTGGGAAGGCCGCAGGCCCTGATATAATTCCAATAGACTTATACAAAGAAGAACAAGTCATCTGGACACCGATCCTCTGAAAACTTTTTCAAAATTAATATAGGAACAAGTACAGAAATGGGGGACAGAGAACAAAATTATAGCCATGCTCCAGGTGGGTTTTCAGAAGGGGAAAGGCACAGTGGATCAGAGCTTCCGTCATTATAACATCATCCAAAAATATACCGTCCTTAGAAAGATGAGACTTTATGGTACTTTTGTGGACCTCAGGAAGGTCTTCGATTCCGTTCCACCGAATTTGCTATGGGAGGTTCAGCAGAAAGATGGTATGCCAGAGGGACTATTAGGGGCTGTTAAATCCCTCTATAGAGAAAATAAGGCTGTTGTTAGAATGGCCCTGGGGATGAGGTAACTGAGAAATTCAATGTCAATAGAGGAGTAAGGCAGGGCTGCCTGCTAGCCCCCCCTTCTGTTCTGAATGTGTACAGAGGAAGAAGTGAAACAACTGCTGGCGAGAGTCAAGGACCAGGCAAAATTAGGCAACTCAAGATACCATGGTCTGTTTTTTTGCAGATAATGCCGTAATACTATTGACAACACCCCAGGGAATGAAACAGTCACTTTCAGCCTTCTTGGGAATATGTGAAGAGTTAAAACTGGTACTGAACACAGAGAAGACAAAACGATGGTCTTTAAGACCAACTTTGGCAAAAAATGTAATCTTGACATCAGTGCAATGGGGTTGCCTCTAGAACAAGTAAGGCACTTTGACTATTTGGGTACACGCTCCAGCGACACTGGCACCTGGTTAAGTCAAATAGCCAGAGCTACCGTAACATTAGCAAAATACCCATGTTTTCTTTAATAAGCATGGCAGAGGGGCTGTCTCACCCGCCCTGGGCTTATATAAAAAGCAGGCCATGGCAGCAGCCCTCTTTGGAGCCAAATTGTGGAGGTTTGCAAATTTGAAGCCACTGAGAACGGTGGAGAATAAGTTCCTCAAAAGATTATTGCGTCTCCCTTTGTCTATGTTTAATGCGTTGCTGTATCTTGAATCGGATTTATGTACAATCGATGCATAGCTGCAGCAAAACTAATCCTTTATTGGCTCCGGCTCTGGAGACGCCTGAACTTCACTCCTATTGGGCAGACATGACCCACTTGATAAGCCTAGAGGGAGCTAGGAAACTGCCTTGACTGGTGCATGGTCTCAACCTCAACTAATTGATAAACAAAAGTCCAAACGCATCAAGGCAAAGATCTATGAAGAATCTTACAGTGGAGGGATGATAACAGCCTGCATGAACCTAAAGTCCACATCCGATTTTATACGGCTTAAGTCAGCCTTCGGGTTTGAAAAGTATTTGGACTGGATTACTCCTCTGATTGCCTGTGCTCTTTTCATCAAAGTTAGACTTGTAATTGTAACAAACTAGCATTTGCTTTTCAAGTTAAAAGCCATGAGTATTTAGGTTTCTAAAAAGTATGGTCTCAAATGTCTAACTTTTTGGTTTGAATTACATGGTCAAACAATAGGGTCATGAAGATTGTTTGATATTATTTGTGAAATTCACTAGAAGATATTGAATAAGCTTTCATTTGGTGAACAAGTTACAACTAAAGTATAATATAATGTTGATATCATATTGAGACACCAAAATAATTCTATTCTATGCTTGATTTTTTTCATCGATTTATTTGAAGAAAATAAATGTTTGCCCCTGAAGAAGAGAATTATCTCGAAACGCGTTGGGCCTAATCATGTGTTTTAATAAAAAATTGTATTTGAAATCACAACCTATTGGTGAAGTGTAATACATGCAATAGAACTGTAAAATAACTTTTGGTCTAAAGTTGTTGTAAAACATTTTTGGGTGAAAGAAACTAAGATATAGACTAAATTGTTTGCCTTGTATTTAGCCATTTGGATAGTGTGCAGGGGATGGGAGTTTCCCAACTGGGATCGGTTTTTGTTCTTATTCATTTCACAAGCCATATATCAGGGTTGATTTTCATCTCCCTCGCACCTAAAAATCTGTAAATAATTAATTGAAAACTAATATAAAATCACAAGAAGGTAAAAATATATTAGGAGTGCGAGGGATCTGCTTCTTTTTGGATTCATATATTAACCTCACAGGGGTGGCATATACAAATTCACCTGCACCCACTGGTCAGAATATGTCATTTGCAAATATAAACACATTGACAGATAAATCAACCTCTACCCTAGCCTTTAGCGAAGAAGAGGCCAATCAAATTCTCTGCCTCATAAAAGACACAGATAAAGAAGCATCTGCTGATGACAACTCAGAAAGACTAATCTTTAAATTACATGCAACTACCTTAGCGCAAGATTACAAAAGTAAGAGAATACCAAGAGGTTTACGCGCATGCCTGCGCCCAACTCTATGTAAGGAGAACCAAGCTTTTGTCAAACGATGGGAACAGATACTTAATAAGTGTTCTCTTGACCTTATTTTATTGACCATTGACGAACTGGCCAAATCTTTAACATCAATTAACCATGAAATTGAAGAGATCTCACAAGAACTCTCCAAAATAAGAACAGGCGATGAATTAAAACTTATTCTAGAAGATACCAACAACAAAAACTGGACGCATGCAAGAATGATATTGAGCAGCGCAAAATCCGTAATTTTTGGAAGGATACACTTGACTATGCACGGGATATAGTCTACACTTGGCAGGAATTTTATAATAACTCAAGACTCGTCCCAACAAGACCACGTAGACCTCCCTGACCAACTAACAACATCGATAGCAGTGACATCACAAGTGGTGAGAACAAGATTACAATCCAGTACCAGTAACCGGCCCCATCAGACCAAGATTGGAGGTTGCTGAAACTATGACACAATTAAGAACAGCATCAACAACGGCCATAGAACCTCCTTTTCTAGGCGGAGGAAGGCCCGAAGAGGGCAAAAGAAAGCAAAGACAAAAAAACAAATAACTGACTCAATCATACCCAACATCTTTTTCAAACAGCTGACAAAAACACAAATGGATACTCTAAATTTAGGGTTATCCTTCATTCCAAGTAACAACACTGCTTTTTTTGAGGAAGAGGTCAATTTGTTTAAACTAATACGCAAAATGGAATTGAAAGTATTCTTTGATTCACTCCCGGAGACACTGGAGGAACGCAAGAAACCTGATTACCTGGAATTCAAGAACAAAAGCCCTTTTCACCCACAAATCAATTACCCTGTTATCAATTTGTTTAATTTAAAAATTACAAAAGATTTGAGATATCTAAAATATAGTACTTCCTAGTATTTCCAATAAAGTAAATATCAGGAGACACCAACTCAAATTGATTAAGGACCTGACGGAAGACAATACGATTACCCTTAAACCAGCAGATAAAGGGGGAGCACGCTTAATAGTAGACACTAAATTTTACAACAAAAGTTGTCTTACTTTGCTAAATGACCAAAGAACATATCTTGTTCTGGATGCTGATCCAATTGTCTCCATAAAAAACATTGTTTTTTTTGATAAATTGTTTTTACTGCTTTACAACAACAAAGTGGGCATACCCGTCGTTCAAAGTGGGCATACCCGTCGTTCAAAGAAACGGGATTGACACGGTTCGGTCAGAGGGTCGATCAGCTAAAATGAACAAGAACATTGCACATGTAACAGACAGTGGTCAAATAGGTCAGATCATCATGGGATGGGTGGGCATGGGCAGGCGTGCACTCAGTTCGTTGGGGAGAGGTGGGCTGGTGGGTGGGTGGCTCCGCTGGGGAGTGGGGCGGGGTCTACGATCAATAGTGTCAGAGTAGGTAGTGAAGCCACCTTGGTCACGTAGTGCCAGACCATTTGCCCCACACTTTCAGGAATTTGCCAGGGCAGCCACTGGCGGAGTATATGCGTTTTTCCATGGATGCACCCCTGTCCATCTCGTTGATCCATCTGTTAATGGTAGGCCTGTCGGGTGCCCCCCCATGTGGTGGCCACCAGTCTTTTGGTGAGGTCCATTGCTATGGCAAGAAAGGTTTTCTCTCCCCTTGTGTGGTCCGTTTCCCCCCAGATGCCCAGCAGTGCAGTGTTGGGTTCCAATGGAGCTGGGTTATCCAAGACTTTGTTGATTTCGTGCATGCATTCCCTCCAAAATGTATGTATGACATCACATTCCCACAGCATATGGTAAATGTTCCCGGGCACTCTACGGCACTTGGGGCAGTGGGAGTCCTCCCTTAGTTCCCACTTGGCGAGCGCAGCCCAGGAATGGTAGGCCTGATGGTGTATTTTGTACTGTATTAACCTTAATTTGGCATCTATGCCTATTTCACAAGGGAACATAAGGGCCTCCATACACTCCTCCCACTCCAGGGGGCCCACCAGGCTCTCCCACCTCTCTCACAGGCAGATTAGGTCCTGAGCCCCGAATGCAGCGATCACCTGATACAGTGTCAAAGTCGGTTTTGCTAGGATCCTTGCGTGTAGTACATGGACCTCGAAGGGTTAGCTTTTAGGGATATCAAAGAAGATGGGGAACTGTGTATGTAGGGCATGTCAGTTGTGTGTATCTGTTTATGTCTCCGGGTGGTAGATCAAACTCCTCTTGTAATGTCGCGAACGATTTGAGGCGTCCGTCCTGTAGGACCTCTGTGAGGGTTAGTATGCCCCAGTCCTCCCAACCAGGAAAATCGGCCCATAGTGACCACCTCCGGGATATACACATTGCCCCACAGAGGTTGGTACATCGTTGGTCGCCCTCCTCACTCAATGTGTTGGAGTGCTTCCCTCCACACCAACCTAATCTGGCGTATCATTTCCAGGAGGCTGGCCGTAGCAGAGTCCATTCCATATAGGACCTGGAGGGGCGTACATTCACCCATACACCTAATCTTGTTACCAACGTGTAGGAGAGCAGGGTCCGCGTGGCGCCATTCATTCAAGATGCCTAATTGTGCAGCCCAGTAGTAGGCTCGAAGGCATGATATGCCCAGCCCGCCCTCCCAGACTGATCGCTGCATCGTGCTCAAGGCGATATGGGGTTGTTTCCCACCCCAAAGGAGCTTCTGGAGGGAGGAGTCAGTATTGGAGAAGGTCGTGGGAGGGATGTGAATGGGGGCATTCTGCAGGACGTAAAGGAACCTTGGGAGGGAAAGCATTTTAAAAAGGCCAGCTCTCCCCAGTAGGCCCAGCAGTAGAGATTGCCAGTGGGTGACGTCCGCTTCAAGCCTGCTCACCACAGGTTGGAGGTTAAGTCGAAGGAAGTCCTCACGTTGGGGGTCACCCTAATACCGAGGTAAACAAAGCTCTGGATGGAAACCGAGTAGGGACAGCGTGGCGGGATCGTGTCCGCCCTGCCTTGGAGCAGAAATAAGATCGTTTTCTGCTTATTGACTTTAAGCCCACAAAAATCTTGGTATTACGTGAGGATTTCGGTGATCTCGGGGCATGAGAACCTGGGACTGCTCATGTAAATAAGCAGATTGTCAGCGTAGAGCGAGACCCGGTCCTCGCCTCCCCAAGGCCACATGAACCCGGACCACGCGGGGGACACCCTAAGCCAGATTGCAAGGGGCTCAATAGCTAGTATAAATAGGAGGGGAGAGAAGGGGCATCCCTTCCTGGTTCCTCTGCCCAATGGGAAGGGCTTTGAGGAGATCACATTGACCCGGACGGTCGCCTCGGGGGCGGTCTATAATAGCTTGACACAGGACATGAAGTTGGGCCCAAACCCCATTTGTTCCATAATGTTCCACAGGGAAGACCACCCCACTGAATCGAAAGCCTTTCCAAAGTCGACTGCGAGAAGCGCCAGGGGCTCTTTGATGTTGGCAGCCTGGCTGATTGCAAATTGGGCCCTGTGCAGGTTCATCCTGGTGGATTTGGCTTGCATGAACCCACACTGGTCTGGATGGACCAGGGGGCGGAGGACCCCAAGCATTCTGTTGGCCAGGACCCGGGCTAGCACTTTGGCCTCCCCATTTATGAGAGAGATGGGTCTACATAAGGTGCAACGGTCCGGGGGTTTCCCAGGTTTTGGGATCCCAACAATGGTGGCCTGCCTAAGGTCCACCGGGAGCATACCTTCAGTGCAGGAGCGCAGCAGCATGCGGTGCATATGGCCCGCCACTGAGTCACCCATTCTCTGCCAGGTTTCGGCAGGGAAGCCGTTAGGGATGGGGGTTTTGCCGGGCTGGAGCTGAGACAGCGCCGCAGCCACTTCCTCCTCAGTGATTTCCCCATCCAGTTTATTGATCTGGACTCAGGAGAGCCTGGGGAGATCAGTGGCATCCAGATAGTGTGGGGGCCCCCCGGCGGGCATGGTTTCCCTGGAGGCACAGAGGCTTTGATAAAATGCAGCAAAGGTGTTTGCTATATGTGAGTCTGTTTGATGCAGGACCCCCTCGGTCCCTTTAATGGCTCTGACATGCTCTCGGGTACTGTCCCGCCACTCCAACCAAGCCAAGGTCTTACCGGCCTTGTCACCAGTGGCATCGATCTGACTACGCATGGCGAAGTGGGCGGTCTTGGCATTATCTAGCGCCAGATTCCTAAATAGTTCCTTGGCCGTGATCATCGCCTCTTTGGACTCTGGCGTACCGGAGACTAGGAATTCCTTTTCAGCTCTAGCTGCGGCTTTCCCCCTTTCAGAGATTTCTAGGGTTTGGTGGCGCCAGTATGTTGTGATCAGAGACAGGGCTTCTCGTCGGAGCACTGCCTTGTAGCCCACCCACAATGTGACAGGGCTAGATACCGAACATTCATTGAGGGAGAAGTACTCGGTTGTCTTTTGGACAAGGCCTTGTTAGGGTGAATTCTCATTTATGGCTAATTTCCCTCACCTAGTGAGTCCCCCAGCAGCTTTGCTGGACTTCTGGAGTTTATTTTTTTCCACTTGGTAAGAGTGTGAGCTTTTCCCCCACTCTTACCTGTGTTTTGCCATGTGTATTTCCATGTTTTTGTGATTGTGGACTCTGGAGTACACCACTCCATTAGCCCCCTTCTTTATGTGTGTCACACAGCACCTTCAGTGCCATGGCAAAGGGTTGTCTTTGAGACTTCCCCAGACTCCATTTCCGAGGCTGCCATTAACTTTACTTAGTAAATCTACCACAGATCCAGTACACCCCATCCTCCATGGAGTACTCAAAAGGGTTAATTTGCATCCCTTTTTATCTGTACCTCCTAGAGCATTGTTTCGCTCTTTTAACATTTAGACTTGGCTGGTGGCAGTGGTATCTACCCTAACTTTTCTACTGCGATTATATTAGATAAACGTGGTATTGTTCTTGGCTATTATATTATTCTCGAACATAAACCCGCTTGACCAAATCGTCTTTCTGTTGGCTCCAGTTGGGTTTATTCACCATTTCTTTTTGTTAAAGGCCTTCTTGTGTTTTACTTTGCGCGGAAAACTAGGTTCGCCTTCTTTGTTCATCGTCTTTTGGCGGGCTTCTGAACAGAAGCCCTCCACCAGGTGCCTGGGTGTCTAGGTGGGCTGAATGTGAGGGAGGGGTGTAGTCACCCCCTGCACAGGGTATCCTTGGAAACCCAAGTCACACTTTGCCATGATTGGTTAAGGTGGTTGTCCACGCTGGACAACCGCCCTGCTGGGTGATTGACAGCCAAACTGTTTGAATGGGGCAGGTCTCTTGGGCTAGAAGTCGCCACTGGAACTACAAGGAACCGAAGAGAAGCGGAGAGAACGATGGCTGCTGCAACTACCCCGTCCCGGTGAAGCCCTGCTGCAGTCCTGAGCTATCTACCCTTCAACGACTCAGAGAAGATCCAGTCCGGAGTCTTCTTTCCTTGAGCCTGGTGGGGATAACCAGCTCATCTTCCACAGCCAGAGGATCCTCTTCCTTGGTCGAAATCGCTGCACACTGCTGTAGTGGTCCGGATAGCCATCTGAAGAGCCTCTCCTGTTTTTAAGGAGTGCACCTTTTATTCCTTGTCGCTGCTGCTGGCCTCATCCCTGTGTGGTGCAGACCCCCTTCAGACGTCCTCCTTCACAACGAAGCTCCAGGAACCGTGGGTCTGCGGGAAACCAACAGGAACAACTGCCAGGGCACTAGCTGCACCATTGGAATAAGGTACTGTGTTCTGCTTGAGGAAACTGTGTGAACCCTTTTTCTTCATCTTCAAGGCTTGCCCTTGTCTTCCCTCCTTCTTATAACTTTTGCTTCCGAACTTTGACAATATCAAAGTACTTTGGCTACATTGAATCGTGAACTGTCTGACTGTGTGATCTTCGGCAACAGGCCCCCGGTGTCACTTGACCATGGCTCCGGCCCTTTGACTTTTGAACTCCTGTCTCTGAGTGTTTCTCGATTCTGTCTGCCTAACCAAAATATTGCCTGTGATTTTTGCCTCCAGCTCCCTCTGGGTATGTCAGGTGCTAAGTGTGTTTTTGCCCCGGTAGCGTTTCATGTCACGGATACGCGTTTATTTAGTAGACTGAACTGTCAAAAAGTGATCGCAATCGTATTCACTGGTTCATTCAAACACAGGGTCCTTACCTTGATACTTACTGTACAAGGTGAATTGGTTAGCTGTAGTATATTTAACGTGTGGTTTTTGTTTAAGTTTCATAGAAGTGTTGTGTTTATAATGAATGGTTTAAAAATAAATGTACTTATATTTTTCTACCTGAAACCTTGAGTCAGTGTTTGCTTGAGTCACAGTAATTGTGGTCCCTTTGTGTAATCTCTGCTACTGCTCATATACTCTTGAGATAAGCCTGGCTGCTCCGCCACTGCTACCACTCTGACATAGTAGTACAGGCTTGTACCAAAGGTAAAACTTGTATTGCCACCTGTGGTCTTAATTGTGTGTAGTGGTCTCTAAGGGCACTGCACAGGATTCTGCCTAACAGGCCTTGATACACCTCGGGGACACCCAGGTAGTATGCGTTAAGTCTCCAGGAGGGTTGACGCTTGGCTTGGTGCAGTTATATGGTAAGCAGGAAGGGGGAGTGGTCCGAGATACCTCTGGCTAAGTAGGTGGCTGTATTCACTGTGTGTGACATATCCTGGGGAATGAACAGGTGGTCTATGCAGGACATGGAGTTATGGTCGTTAGAGAACCCACCCCAGTGCTGATGCGAAGGAGTGGAGATTGGTTTGTGTAGCAGGTTTTCTGTTGCCCACATGCGTTCTATCATTTCGTATATCCATGACTTCATTAAAGTCGCCACCCCGTACCCACTTATTTGCCCATGCCCCCATCATTGCAGGTCCTCGAGGAATTTGTGTGCCAGCAGGGGGAGTGGGAGGCTAGGCCACCGCGATGCCCCAAGAGCTCCCTCAATTGGAACGGGGGCGTTGGGGCGCGGTTGGAGCCCTCCCTGGACCTGGCTCCCGTAGATCAGCTCCCCCAGCCACTGTGGTATCGAGGACCCAGGATACTGGTTCTGCTCCTGAGAGATGAGAGACAGTGAAAATGGCGTGGTGACGTCGGGATTCCGCTCAAGCCTTTCGTGCCAGAAGGTTGTGAGCAAGAGTTTGACCATGAAGGCTGATTGAAAGATGAGCTCTCCGTCCTGCTTCCTTCCAGCAGGGGCATTGTAGATGGACCCAGTTGCGTCACTGGTCCTTGGCGTGAAGGCCCGGACCAGCTGTGATCATCCCGTCTTGAAGGTAAGTTTTGTAACTATGATTGATGTTCGTATTGATTGTGTTAATCTTCCTCTGTGATTATTGTCCGTAACCCTATATTGTCCTTTCCCTCTCCCTTAGGTATGAAGATGACCCATGAACGTGTGATGATAAAGTCTACTCCAGAGGAGCTACCAGAGGTAAGTGGCCTCTATCTGAAGCTTGCTGCTTAGAGTATGAAAGTCTATGCACGTGCTAACCTTGTGTTTTCTTTCCCTTTGCAGGTGCAGCTGAACGGTGCTTGATGGGTGGTTTCCGAACTCCTATAGGCGACCGGAGATGAAGATGCTCGAGGATGGTGTGTCGGAAGAAGATCCTGTGTTGATGGAAGTTCAGGACTTGTAAGGATGGCGGGCGGCACCCTCGAGGGGCTGCAGATGCAGGTAAGGTATGCACGTGGCTGCAGAAGGGGAAGCGATAGCAACGCTCCCAGCGATGATGCGGCTGACTCCGGTAAGATGCGCGCATAGCTGCAGAAGTGAAGCGATAGCAGCGGTCCCAGCGATAATGCAGCTGACTCAAGTAAGATGCGCGCGTAGCTGCAGAAGTGAAGCGGTGGCAGTGCTTCCAGCGATGGCGTGGCTGACACAAGGTAAGATGCTAGAGGGTTCCTGAGTCTGAGGATACACGTGCTGAAACAGGTAAGGTCTTCTGAACGCGGGAAGCGTTACGCTGCTCTAGCAGACTAACGCGAAGCGCCAGCATGCGGGTGGGCCCTGGCCAATCCTTTTAGGCCCCACCTTCAGGCCCCACCTTGCCACTCCTCCTGCCTTCTGCACGTGCCTTCCATGCATTGCTAGGGCCCCACCCTGTCCAGATGCACGTGCCTTCAACAGTCTCAGTGCAAATCATACTTTATAATGAGCTTGGTGCCAAAGGCACCAAGACTGGGTACATTGGGACCCTGCAGGATGTAAAGTAACTGGCCCATGACCAGTGGCCATGACAGCACTCCCCCTCAAGGCCCCTCTCAGGCTTGTCCTTCCCTCTGGTCCCGGTTTGGTGGGGTTGTTACGGTGAAATAATTGTTTGATGAGTTGTGGAGCATGGACAAATTCTGCTGGTTCTCAAGTACGATCCTAGGGCCCGTAGCCCTCCCAATCAATGAAATAATAAAGTTTTGAACGTACTTTCTTGGAGTCTAGGATGTTGTTTACCTCATATTCGAGTTCCCCTGCGATAACCTCCGGTTCACGTGGTGTTGAAATTTGTGTGTCTGGTTTCACTGGCTTTAGAAGAGAGACATGGAAAACTGGGTGGATTCACATGTTGGCTGGTAAATCTAATTTCATGGCCGCAGGGTTTATGATGGGCTTAATCGGATATGGTCCCAGGTATCGTGGCCGAAAGTCACAGGGTCCTTTCAATGGAATGTGTTTGGATGCCAACCACACTTTATCCCCGATGTGATATTGTGGAGCCTCTCTCCTATGTCGGTCTGCAAATTCCTTTTGTTGCTCCTTAGCACGGTTCACATTTTCGGTGGCTTCTTTCAGGGATTGAGTGATTATCCTATGCAATGATGTAACAGCTGGCATCTCCAACTCATCAAGGAGATCAAAAGAGGATGTTCTTGGGTGTCGACCATTCATTGTGTAAAATGGGGTCTGCCCGGTGCTGGTGTGGATAGAGTTGTTGTATGCGAATTCACTTAACCAGAGAATGTTTTTCCAGGACTCTCCTGTTTGTTGCAACATACATCTCAGGTATTGTTCCAGCGTCTGGTTCGTCCTTTCCGTTTGACCATCGGTTTGGGGGTGATGACTTGTGGAAAGGCAGAGGTCAATTTGAGCTATTTTACAACATCTTTTCCAAAAGGCCGAAACAAACTGAGTTCCCCGGTCAGAAACCAGTACAGATGGGACACCATGTAGCCGAACAATTTGTTCCAGAAATACTGTGGCCATACCAGCAGCAGTGGGAAGTCCTTTCAGTGGGATGAAATGCACCATCTTGGAGAATAGGTCTACCACTACCAATATCGTATTAAACCCATCACAGGGTGGGAGGTCAGTAATGAAGTCCAGTGACAAGTATGCCATGGTGTCAGTGGTACTCCTAATGGTCTCAATAGCACTGCAGGGTTTCGTTTTTGGGCTTTGTTTTGTGCGCAGACACCGCAAGTGCTAACAAACTGGGTTACATCTTTCCTCCAAGAGGGCCACCAATAATTGGCATGGATTTTGGCTCTAGTCTTGGCAATTCCAGGTGTCCTTCCACCAATGACTCATGATAATTTGCTATTATTTTGGTGCGTGTCTTCCCTTGAAGTATGGCAGATTATTTTTGATAGAATATTGATCCCCCTTACTAAACCATTCCTTTTGGGCTGTCTGGTCCATCTGATTTTGGGGATCAATTTTTAAGTCTTCCCAGCAGGTAGTTACGGCGATCTGGTGTTGAATCCGTTCTTTGGGAATAATGGCAATGGGGTCGACTGGATTGAAGGTGCCTTGGTCCTCTCCCATTCTCAATAGGGTGTCGCCTTTCCGTTCTGCACTTCTGGTCGATAGGTTATTATAAAATTGTACTCAGCAAAGAATAAAGCCTAGCAGAGTTGACGTGAGGACCGAGCTTTAGCTGTTTTTAAATATTGTAGATTACGGTGATCAGTAATAACAGTACCTGTGTTTTTCGCCCCTAACAGGTAGAGTCTCCAGGTCTTGAAGGCTTCTTTGATTGCCAAGAGTTCTTTGTCGTTAATTGCATAGTTCTTTTCGGGTGCTGAAAATTTGCAAGACCAAAATGCTATGGGATGGAGTTGCCCCGCCTCAGGGTCCTTTTGCTATAGCACGGCTCCCATGGCAATACTCGAAGCGTCTGTTTCAACCACATAGAGTAGATCCGGTCTAGGATGTCGAAGTACAGGTGCCGAGGTGAAGGCTTGTTTCAATTCCTGAAAAGCACTCTTTGCTTCGGCGGACCATAAGAATTTCTTATTCTTCTTTAGAAGGGATGTGATCAGATGGACGATCTGAGAGAATTGTGGTATAAACCGTCTGTAAAAATTAGCAAATCCCAACACGTTTTGTATCCCTTTGGTGGAGGTCCGGGAAGGCCATTTGAGGATAGCCTCAAACTTGCGTGTGTCCATTCGAACACCCTGTGGAGTAAGCATAAATCCCAAAAATTCAACCTCCATGACATGGAAGGAGCATTTTTCCAGTTTGGCAAACCATCTTTGCTGACAGAGCTTTTCCATCACAGCTCTTTCATGGCCCACATGATCTTCCTTGGACTGCGAACAGATGAGGATATCGTCGATGTAAACAAGAACACAGACATCCACTAGTTTGTGGAGAATATTGTTCATAAAGAACTGAAATGCCGCTGGTGTATTGCATAACCTGGAGGGCATCACCTGATACTCAAAAAGTCCATATTTGGCCCGAAATGCAGTTTTTCACTCGTCGCCACTTTTAACCTGTACGAGGTAATAAGCCCCCCTGAGGTCTAGCTTCATGTAGATCTGAGCGCTCTTTACCTGAACGAGTAGTTCTGGGATGAGAGGTAGAGGATATCTATTTATAACCGTAATTTGGTTCAAAGCCCTGTAATCGATGCACGTTCTGAGGTCTCCTTCCTTCTTGGGTACGAAGAAGAGTGCTGAGGATGCAGGGGACTTAGATGGACGAATAAATCCGTTCACCAGGTACTGATCTAGGTAGGTTCGTAGGTGTTGATTTTCTTGCTCTGTCAAGGCATATATT
Source organism: Ambystoma mexicanum (assembly GCF_040938575.1). Taxonomy (NCBI): domain Eukaryota; kingdom Metazoa; phylum Chordata; class Amphibia; order Caudata; family Ambystomatidae; genus Ambystoma; species Ambystoma mexicanum. The sequence continues at coordinate 880,222,642 of NC_090941.1, read as the reverse complement.
CGACTGCACAAGATTTGGGCCCAGGGTATCAGGTCGATCTGGCAGTCATAGGGTCTATGCAGGGGCAACGTATTCGCTTGTTCCTTTTGGAATACGTCCTGATAGTCCAGGTATTCTGGGGGTAAGGTGCTTGCAAGAGCCAGAAGTGCCTTTGCTTGGGATTTGGGTTTCTGCAAGTTCTTAGGATAACAGGTTTTGGTGCATTCTTTTGGAAAGGTCAGCACTCATGTTTTCCAGTCTATTCTGGGATTATGGGTTTCCGCCACGGCATTCCTAGGATCATCTGGAACTGTGGTGCTCCAATAAGATCAAAAGAGATGTCTTCTCGATGACCGTCCTGACATATCAGCATAACTTTTTTCGTTTTTTTGCGTTACTGGTCCAGAGGATAGTTGAGAGCCATCCACTGCAGTAACGTTTTTCGCCTGCGATTTATGCTGAAGAGGAAGGCCTATTCGTGTGGCTAGATCCTGATCAATATAGTTACCAACTGCTCCACTGACTATAAGTATCAGAATGACTAGGTGTGAGGTCTGAACTGCTTTCTTTATTTTGCTCAACAAGGGGACCCCTACCCTTGTCGGGCGCTGGAGTTTTCCTGAGCTGAAGCCTGGTCTTGCTTGTTATCGTTATTGTCTGTTGCACCTACAGTTTTCCTGGGGGGTTTCGTTGGGCAATCTCTCAGAAAGTATCCAGCCTTGCCACAATATAAACAAAGCTGTTGTTGCCTCCTTTTTTGCCTCTCTGCCTTAGATATGGGGGCCCGTAACCCCCCGATTTGCATGGGTTCAGCCGCTTCATGGGCCTTGGCGTGGTTATCCCAGGCTCACATTTACACTGTTCTCCCTTAAGTTCTCATGCAATCTAATTTCCGGTCTTGTAATCTACGATCCAGTTGCAATCATCAGATTAATGTACTCTGTACAACCTTCAGGTGGATTGACCACTTGGGCTAGCACATCCTTTAATTCCCCACGCAGTCCTCGATAGAATAATGTGGTCCTTTTTTCTTCGGGCCAGTTGGTTTGTGCAATGAGGCGATTAAAGTTGGCTATATATGTCAATAATTCATAATTTCCCTGTTTTAGAGACAATAGTTAATTATCCAGAGCTTGTCCTTGGGATTGTTTTGCAAACAACTTTTCCATTTCCTGTTGGAAACCCCCAAAGTTGTGGCGTACTGGGTCATCCTGATCGACCTATGGTATTGACCAGTCTGCAGCACTGCCTCCTAAATACAAAAGTATGAAGGCCACTCTGGAACTGTCGTTCGGGAAAGCCCCTGGATGGCACATAAAGTGCAGGCGACACTGATTCATAAATATCGCATATGTGTTGGGGTCACCGGTAAACTGTTTGGGTGGAGCCAATAGTACGCCCATGGGAGCACCACTTGCACTGGTGGTGATGGTGGCAAAGGGGTTGAAACGATTCCAGGTAACGGAACTTGCCCCGCATGTGTTTGAAGTACCTGCATTGCCAGTTCGTCGGTTCTTTCTCGTGCAACAATAAGATCCCTTCTTAACGAATTAGTCTCTTGTCTGGAGGCATGTACTTCAACTCATATTTCCCCCAACAATTGGGCCAACTGGTCAGTCTCTGAAGCATACATAACACCCAGGCAGAGATCCAGAGAGGCTTCGTGTTCTGTTACGCTCACCTGGTCTCTGCGGGGGCGTTGGGGCGCTATTGGAGCCCTCCCTGGACTTGGCTCCCATAGATCAGCTCTCTCCCGCAGCCACTGTATTATCGAGGACCCAGGATACTGGTTTTGCTCCTGAGAGAGGATGAGAGGTGGTGAAAATGGCGTGGTGACGTCAGGATTCCCCTCAACCCTTTCATGCCAGAATTTTGTGAGCAAGAGTTTGCCCATGCATGCTCACCTGTTTTGATTGAAAGATGAGCTCTCCATTGCAGAAGTGAAGCGATAGCAGCGCTCCCAGCGATGATGCGGCTGACTCAGTTAAGATGCTGGAGGGTTCCGGAGTCTGAAGATACACGTACTGAAACAGGTATGGTCTTCTGAACGGCGGTAAGCGTTACGCTGGTCTAGCAGACCAACGCGAAGTGCCAGCATGCGGGTGGGCCGGCTTATATAGCCTGGCCCCAGCCACTCCCTTTAGGCCCCTGCCCTGAGGCCCCACCTTGCCATTCCTCCTGCCTTCTACATGTGCATTCCATGCATTGCTAGGGCCTCGCCCTGTCCAGATGCACGTGCCTTCAACAGTCTGTGTGCAAAGCACACTTTATAATGAGCTTGGTGCCAAAGGCGCCAAGACTGGGTCCATTGGGACCCTACAGGATGTGAAGTAACTGGCCCGTGACCAGTGGCCATGACAACCCTCTTGTGCAGAAGGATCATGGTACCCCAGGAGCCACTGGAGAACCCGGCATGGAATGTGGTTGCATAGTTGGATTTCTTGAAAAACCTACATTCTGTGCCCTTCAAATGTGTCTCTATCAGGAGGGATATGTCTGGTGAGTGTCTGTTTAATTGTTGGAGGACAAGTTGTCTTTTAACCCCAGAGCCCAGCCCATTCACATTCCAAGTGAGTAAGGTCAGGTGGCTATCCTGTGCCATTGAGGAGTGTGTAGTGGTGCCATTTGCCAAGGGGGATTGGGGTCCTGACCTGGGGCCGTCCTGCGGCTCCGGCGCCCCGGCGGGGGTTCACTGTCCACCTTGAACCCATCTCCTCTCGTACCATATCCTGGCCTGCCCACCAATGGTTATGACCCATACCCGATCTTAAGTGGTGAGTATGAATGCATCAACTGTTTCCAAAAGAAAATCTTGCCCCGCCCCCTCCCGTACTTCCCCCCAACCCGAAGCACCTGTAACCCGAACCTAGCGCCAACCGGGCGCATAACAAAAACATAAACATAAACCATTACAGGGTAGTAGCCCAGACTGAAGTGGTGTGGTTCACCTCATGGAAGGTGGCGGCTGCAGTGTCAGTCCCCTTGGGTAGTTGTATTGCAGCCCAGGCATCACAGTGTGGGAGCGTTCACCCGTTCTTTGCAGTGCTCTCGCCGGGGTGTAGTGCCGTCTCGGGTTCAGGGCCAGCAGGGGTTGAGCAGGGTGAGGTCTGCTCGGACCTAGGTTTCTGTCCGGATGGTCCAGGAGGCGATCGGCGGGGGCCAGGCACATTGAGGATTTGAGTTTTGAGCCATTCACATGCTTCTTTGGGAGTGTAAAACAGGTGGGTGGCACTCTCATGATGGACCTTGAGTAGTGCCAAGAAGAAAATAGCACGGAGTCGAAGGACTGGCGGGCCTTCTGGACCTCCTTAGTGTAGTCCAGATAGAACCCAACGCAGTATCCATTGTATGCGACGGGGCCTGAGGCGTGGGCCATCTGGAGGATAGCGTCCCAGAAGTTTAAAAGGCATGCGATAATTGTCCTTGGTGGGGCTCTAGGGGTGGGCCGCCCAGTGGGTACTCTCTGCGCCCGTCCAATGGAGAAAAACTTAGACAGCTTTTTGGGAGCAAAGGTATGCGCAAGCCAGCCTTCGAGGAAGAGTTCAATGCTAGGGCCTTCTTCTTTTTCCGGGATCCCGAGAATCCTTAGGTTGTTGCATCGTGCCCTTCCCTCGCTGTCTTCTGCACGGTATTTGAGTTGGTCAACTTTTTAGTAAATTGCTGCCAGTTGCTTCTCCAATTGATGGACTGTGTCTTCTGTGTCCAATATCCTTTATTCTGACTCCCCAACTCTGGGCGACAGGTTCTGTAGGTCTTGGCGGAAGAAGGACACCTCAGAGGACAGCCCTCCTATCTTCAGTTCTAGAGACGTCCTCGAGTCGCCAATCGCCTTCATGACGTCGGTAAGTGAAATTGTAGAGTCTTGGGTTTCTTCCCTGGGTTCTCCACCATGAGGGGTTTGCGTTGTGTGTCGGGGAGGGGCCCCTACCAAGAAAAGGTCCAGTTTGCATTGCAGGGACTGCCTTTGACCTTATCTTTACCCATAGAGCTGTTGCGCGGTCTCACTGAGGCGCCACACTGAGGCGCTAGGTCCAAATGTGCTGTATCAGTCTCTTGATGGGTCCTGGCGTCAGGAGCTGTGTGTGTGTCCAGGTTCTATCAATGCTGAAGTGGGTCGGGAGCGGTGGGACCAACAGGACATGTGGTTGCTCTGGTAGCAAGAAGGCATCCCCCGGTTGCACCAAGGGTAGGTCACTCACCCTCAATCTGTTGGCACCCGAGGGCTGGGCGTCGTGCACAGTGTAGTTGGGTGCGGTCTGGTGCTTCCCGTCAGGTTGGGCGGATATCAAGGGCATCTAGCGTTGAGGTGGGAGGAAGGCTGGTACCCCGGAGGTCAGGAGTCATGGGCAAAGGTCCCGCAGTGTGGGCGACTACCTGTAACCACGGTCTTGTAGAAGGAGATGGGTCTGAGGGTCCACAGTGATGTCAGCCATGCTCTGGGGGAGGGGTCTCCCACCACAGCTTCTCAGGCCTGGAAGCCCGCACACAGCAGAATCTGCATCATCCTGAGGGGAGATCCGAGCTGTGGGAAGAGAGGTAGTACCCTGGGCAATGTCTCGGATCTGGGTGCTGCCGGGATGGGCCCCAGCATGTCAGCGGGCACTCAGGGTAGGGGCAGGCTCAGCCTCCCTTCAACTCAAATGTCCAGGCCCAGGACTGCTACGGGGCGGCCTGCTGTAGTAGGGGGCTCCAGTCAATGGCCAGGGGGCTAGTGATAATCTCCAGTTACACTGGTTCTCCTCCTCCACGTGGCACACTGTTGCAGATCCGATCCCTGGGCCCGTTTCCTCTGTCGTCCCAGCCCAGAGGTCCTGATGTTGGAGATCATCGGGACTCAGCGGGTGCAGAGCACCAAGTGTTTGGGCCCGCTGGAGCAGCTGCGCTCATGTAGGTGGCAGCGCCATGGTGCTGCAGCGTCTCTGCAGGCTCACGGTCCCAGTTCTCCAGTACGGGCGGGGCCGAGGGGGGTCTGTGCGCTCAAGTCCTGCGTCTTTTGGCGTTCAGGCCACCACCTCGCAGGCTCCGCGCTTCGTCTCTGGGGCTTGGGGCAACTAAGAGGCACCGACAGCAGGTGGGCAGCAGGAAAGCCCACAAGAGTCAATGGAGTCACTCTGTAGTCGGCGGGAGACTGAAGGAGGCCAGGCAGTTGTGAGGCGGTACGCAGCTCCATAATTGCTGGGGCCGGAGGCCCGGCAGCGATTACAAGCCCCGAGGGAAGAGATCCCCTCCTGTCACAGCAGACTGTCACACGGCTAATGCTGCATCCATGCAGGCTCGCCGTTGCAGATGTAGGCAGTGTGGAGGGTTGGAGATCAAGTGCCTGATGGGTCTGCTGGTTGCCGAGTGGGGATGGCCCTTGTCCTTCTCGACCACCCGTGTCCCCGGCCTGTCGGGCCGTTCTCTGTGGCAGTTTCTGGGTTCCCCGAGGCTCCAGTGTTAGGCAGGCAGTGAGGCGTGTTGCTGTATGGTCTCGACAACAAGATGGCACGGCAGGCACCTCAGAGGCCCCTCTATGCGTTTATCCGCATCCAACCCCCACTTTCACTTGGGGTTTCAGTAGTTCATTGGTGGGATGGTCCGACGTGAGGGCAGTTGCTTTTCTCCCCAAAATCTGTTCGGGAGGGTCAGGATATTTAAGGTGGTTGTCGGAGGCCGCCGGGAGCTACACTTTTCACATCCACATATGCAGCTCGCGCATGCGCACTCCCTCATAAAAAACATTGTTAAGGAAACTGTCGATAAGACCTTAGTGTAAAGACGCCAGTAAGGGGTGTCTGTACTTCAGCTTTCTATATGGTAGAGGAGAGGCACAGAGGACCCCAGCTAAGATTCTCTATTTGGTAGCTATGGTCGAGTAATCAAGGCCTAGCTTCTCAGGAGGTGATGCGGGCTGGTTTTTAAGTACAGTGTAGTCCCCAAGCACCCACAAAGGAATGTCTGCACACTGTACCAGTTAAAACACAGTCTTTATATAATTGATATTCAAGGTTATATACAATATACCGATAACGCACTTTGTGCTCTGAAAATCAACAATGGTAAATATATACAGTTCTAAAGTGGTACCACAAAGATTATTAGATCTCATTAAAGTGCATCAACTATATGGTCATAATGTCACACAGATCAATAAAGAGGAAACCAGCGGTAGAGAGAGGAAGGAAAGCAAGATGGTTGAACAATTGGCAGAATACTGGTCTCTACCGTTAAACACAGCTCTGAGTGGAGATCCCCCCACCTGGGCAACCTGTAGAAGAAATATACAAGCCCAGTCCATATATTGTTCACACTAGACTTCCCAATAGTTCTGCAACCCCAAAGTACCTGGCGTTGTAGCGTTCCTCGTCAGGGAATCGACAGCCCTTCTTGAGTGCCCTCCCTTTAAGGCAGGAGTCACGGGTCATTGAACGTCCGACGGAGAACAGGTTGAGCTACGACGGTGAAGAGGCCGCGTCGTTCCTAGCGGTGCTCATTGACGGGGAAGCGTGAACATCCTGCAAGGAAGAGGAGTGCGGGGCACCTCGGTGTCGATAGTTCAAGACCACAAAGAGTTTGAAGAACTGTGGCCCTGCAAGGGCGTCAAGTCGTCTGCGTCTCTGTGGCCTTTGTGTGGCGGGAAACCCACCGGCGGATGCTCCTCTGCGCGTCGACGGTCAGACCTTCTCCAGCAGGATACAGCGGCGACGATACGGACGAGAGCGTCCTTGGATCAATGAAGTTCATAGGCAAAACAGGAGCATGGCGGCTCCAGTCAGCGACGGCGGTCGTCGACAGTGGCGGACAACAGTCTGGGCGCTTCTCTTTGAGATTCCGCGGCAGTCCCGGTGTCGGGTCGGCAGCCTGACGAAGGTCTGTCTACCAGGGAGCTTTGGCAAAGGTCTACTGGTCCAAGATGGTCCCTCGTAACTCGGGACGAGGGCGCCTTACCAGGTCCTCTCTGGGTCATTCCTTGTAGACACAGCAGCTTTCAGATTGTGAAGGAGAGCAACAGTAATTCTTCTTGGTCAGCAGGGCTTCAAGGTCAAGCTTCACTCCAGTTACTCGTCGTAGTGGACTTCAGCTTCTGAACACGATTCCTAGCAGTGAGAGGTCCCCAGATATACTGTTGATCTCCCATTTATTCCGCTGGGTCGCACTCAAACATCCAATCACGACTAAGGGCATTCATACAGGCAGGCAGCCAATCAGGCACACGGTGCATTCAGGCCATTCACTTCTCTCCAGACACTCACAACAAGTTATGTGTATTGGGACAAGTACAGAGCCATTCAACACTCCACACTGCATTCGTACCGGTTTCGTATTCGTCACACACTCATTCACCCAGGTCCCATCCACAGGCATACCCACAACATACGGTCATTGAGAAGGCTCCAGCCAGTCTGGTCAGCACTTCTCCACACTACCATATATGGAACTTCCACCCAACAGCCAGTCAGGGGGAAGGGACAGAGGCAGGGCTTCCCGGGACTTCGGGAAGATCAAGGTAACATGCGATGGAAGGCAAGAGGCCATGGTGGCCATTTTGTCTCCATCAGGAATCTACCGATTCCAATGACAGGGCCTCATGGCACCAGTCAATTCAGCATGGAGCTGCCACCAGCCCGTACTCTGCTCTGTGGGTCACACACAGGTGCCCAAAAACATACACTTGGGGCACAGGGTTGCCCCCTTACCCATGGGTGCCATAAGGTTATCCCATGGGTCTGTTCACCAAAATCAAAGGAGAGAGCTGCCCCGCCAGGAGTCCCACATGAACTCCTGCGCGGAAAACACGATAAAAAGCACTAAAGGACAAGGATACGGAGGCCCTGTCCCCCCGATGCATTTCCAGCATCACACTTAGACATGAAATGGATATCAGAACACACCAGTGAATTGCACTTGAAAATATTTCCAGTTGCCCCCGTGTTTTACACGCTACCAAAAATACATAAGAACAGTAGCAACCCACCCTTTAGACCCATTATCGCCGGTACAGAAAGTATCTTCCACCCTTTAGCCATTTATTTGGACAGAGCTCTACAGCCTTTGGTTCAAGAAACATCTATGTACCTGAAGGACACAGCACATTTCCTGGGACTACTTAAAGAGGTATGTATAGATGATCCTAATACAATACTGTTCACACTGGATGTGAACAGTTTGTACACATCTATTCCCCACAATGAAGGGATAGAAAGTCTGGAATGGTTCCTCTTAAGGCACGAAGAAACCTTAATTCGTAAGTTATTTGCCATTGAATTGATCAACCTTATTCTGTATAATAATGACTTCCATTCTGAGGGAAAGTATTACCTACAAACAGCTGGAACGTCAATGGGCTCCTCCGTAGCACCGTCGTATGCTAATATGTTCATGGTCCTTTTTGAACAAACCCATGTACTTCAAGAAAGATCCATGGAAAAATAAAATCAAATTCTGGAAACACTTCATTGACAACATCTTTGGGATTTGGCAGGGGACTTTGGAAGACCTCCAACAATTTCTTGAATACCTCAATGGATGCCATGAGAGAATCACATTTACATTAGAAGTCTGCAAACCAAACATCAATTTTTGGATGTAAACATCGAGAAAGCTGGAGTCCAACTCATCACTAACATCTGCAGAAAGCCCACAAATACTAACAACACGTTGCACTTCAGAGGTTTTCATCCATCACATCTCAAAGACAATTTACCATTCAGTCAACTCTTATGACTAAAGAAAATCACTTCAGACACAACAAATCTACAAGATGAATATGAGGACATGAAACGGATATTCACCAAAAGAGGCTTCCCAGAGGAAATTATAAACAAAGCCATCAGGCGTACTAAACCATTAACAAGAGACATGCTGTTGGAAGAACAACCTAAAAAGGTAAACACGGGACTAATTCACAAATTATATTTTCAAGCCAAAGTTTCCAAATAAAAAGGATCATAAACAAGAATTGTGATGTCATTAAATGTGACCCTAACTTGTACAGACTGATTCAAGAACCGCCAATGTTAGCGTATAAAGGAGGAAAAAACTTTAAGGACAGTATTATTAGGGCTGAAAAAACTAAAAAACCAAACCAGGGACTTTTGAAAACAAGGCACATATGCATGCCTCAACTGTCAAAATTGTGCAAACCTCATCAAAGGAGACTACACCAGACATCCTAATAGTGGCAAGAAAATACCACTCAAAGACTTCTCGACCTGCAAAAGCAAGAATGTGGTGTATGCACTTCGATGCCCATGTGCTAAATATTATGTCGGTAAAAATACTTGCAGAGCTAAAGAACGCTGGACAGATCACAAATCTAACATCAGAACATGTAACATCAAGCTACCTGTATTTAGACACTTCAAAGAGAATGGCCACAACATATCCCAGCTAAGATGGATTATATTGAAAGTGATCCGTCCCCTCCCAAGAGGTGGAGATCTAGCCAAAAGGTTAGCTCAGAGCGAACTATATTGGATACATAAACTAGATACGATGACACCCCATGACCTTAATGAGGAATACTACCTGGGCCCCTTTCTCTAAATTTATAAAAACAGCTTAATAATAGGGTTTTATCTTAGTACTCATTAATAGGATAGTAAAAAGCATATACAAATGTGAACTCCAAACAGGAAACAGATATACAAATACACATCTGTTTACAAATATATGTACAAATTATGGCTTACAAAAGATGTGGAGTTAACAAATTAAGAGAAGGGGAACCTCCTGGAGAATTGAGCGGTTATTTGCTTTACCTCTCCTTGATATTATGAGACGTTTGACAATCATGTTTCTAGAATGGGTTTATAATGCTCTACAGTTGATCCTTAACCCCTTCAGTGCCAAGGATGAGCTATCTCATCCTTGACATTACCTCCGTAGTGCCAAGGACGAGATAGCTTGTCCTTTTGAGCACTCTGTTTTGAGCGATCCCTGCAAAGCAGGGATCGCTCGAAACTGTAATCCAACCCCGGGCTATGTGAGGGGGAGGTCCCCCCTCACTGCCAGGGGGCTGTATTACCTTCAGTTTCACATCAGCGTGCGTAAAGGGGGTGGGGACCGCTAGACACCAGGGATTTTTTTGTGTGGAGGTGTCCTTGGAAAGAGGATATTCATCCCTTTCCAACAACACCCTGTTTGTAAGCTCTGCTGCTCCCGGATCGGGCACAGGGCGCTGAAAGCCTCTAGGGGCATATGAGTGACCATCTGCACCCAGGGGTGGGGAAAAAAAAAAAAATAACCAATTATTATGGCTGGTATTGGGGGGAGTGCTCCCCACTGGACCACCAGGGATTGTCTTTTATGGAAAGGGGTTGTCCCCCCTATCCAAAATGGACTTGTGTCATGATTCCTGCCCCTTGTGTCCCCAGCCCTCCAAGGCTTCCGGCTGGAGCAATGCCACGATCACCTACATGGCCCTCAAGGGCCCCTCCATCTCTCCAAAGACCCACTTGGAGTCAGACTTGGCGCTTGTGGCACCAGACTCACTCACTCCCATAGGATAACATTGAGCATTGGACTTGTAGTGCATAGATGGGGACAAGATGGATGCCCCCACATATTTTGGTTCCTAGAACTGCATATGCAGTCTAGCCTGTTGGGTGTGGTTCAGCCCAGAGACACCTGGGATACCCAAAGACTATTTAAGCCAAGCCCAGGCTGAGAAACACTCTTTGCATTTTCTGCACCTGCAGCGTGACACTCACCATGTTTGGATCGGTCACCAGAGGGCCTGCATCTCTCTTCTGCGCTCAGCTGCTGCAAGAACAAGAACACTGTTAGGAACAGCCTTACCTTGCGGAGCTTCAGCCCATCTTCCATAGCTCCTTTTGTTCTGCAGGCATCTTTGGCGGTGTCATTCCATCCCGGCACGCTGCTTCCTAAGGATAGGGAAAAGAACAGAAAAAAGGCATTAGTAAACATTCTGCAAATCTTCGCTTACTTTAAAGACTGTACGAGATACAAACGCTTACCTGAATCCAGCCGCTCTGGGGGAACTTCTCATCTATCTACAAGAGGGGAAAAACACACCAGGTCAGCGTGGAAATATTTAGAGGCGTCGCATCCGCGCTTACTCACTGCATTTCTTCTTCTTAACCGGCATCCACGCTGAAAACGTCGCGGCACCTAAAAAACACAGAAAAAACTAACTCAGTTCAATACAAATATGAAAGGGTCGTATCGCGCATTGCACTCTCACTCACCTTCAGTTTACTCACCTCAGAAGCACGCCGCCATCCCTGGATGTCAACCATCATCTAAAGGAAAGGAACGAAGGTTAGAGAACTTTTTATAAGACTCATTATACTTACTGGTCGGACTCTCGCCAGTGAAGTAACTAGGCGGCAACGAGCCCGCATCAATCAACACGCGCCCCTGCGCTGAAAGCAGGACGGAGAGCACACCACTTAAGAAAACAAGGTGAGCTGTGGACCAAGGGGAAGGGTTGGACCCCGGGGAAGAAAGGGGTCCAAGCACGCAGTGACAATTGAGAGTTAAACTCTACCAAACCTGTGTTTCAGGCCCAGTCTCCAGTCGAGTAGACTGCAGGGAAGGGTTCAAGGTCGTAGGAGGTCAAAACAGGCTGAGTGACGTCCCCATGGATACCAGGGGAGCGTTACACTTGAGGTCATGTCATGTAGCCCTCCCTAGGGGCAGTTATATGCTCTTAGGAAGGGGCATGTAACCCCAGGGAGGGCTGCATGAGAACCCCCTCTTATCTGCCCCCAGGGAGGGCTGAATGAGATGCCCCCCTACTGCATTTGGTGTGGGGGAGAGGGTCAACCCCCAGTACATTAGAAAATTACCTGGCGGTGTAGGGTGCCCCTCACCCCCTGCTAAAGGGCAGCCTGACATTTTGAATTATTTTCTTTGTTTACCAAACTTGTCTTGGCGCAGAGTGGTACATTGGTGTGCCAATCTGGCCTGGGGTGCCCAAATCTTACTGTCCCACCCACTGGGGGGCCTGTCCCACAATTTTTGGGGGCCCTCTCCCCCCCACCCCAAATGGAGGGGGGGTGCACCTCAACTCATTTGGGGTGAGGGGGCGAGGGCCCCCAAAAATTGTGGGACTGGCCCCCCAGTGGGTGGGCAGTGAGGTTTGGGAACCCCGGGGCCAGATTGGCACACCAATGTTCCCCTCTGCACCAAGGGGAGTTGGGTTACCAAAGGAAAAAAGGGTGGAATGCATTTTAGGGGGGACTGTGGGGAACCCCAAAGGGATGGAGAATTTTCTAATGGGATGGGATGTTGATGCCCCCACCCACAATGGAGTGGGTGCCATGTCATGCAGCCCTCCCTGTGACCAGATATCTGCTCCTAGGAAGGGACGCCTGAGCCCAGGGAGGAGTGCAGGACAGCCGCAGCCCCTTATCTGCCACGGAGGGGGGGGGGCTACATGAGATGCGCCACCCCTCCAATTGGGGTGGGGGTGGAGAGGTGCACTCCCCTACACATTAGAAAATTCCCCAGCGGTGTAGGGTGCCCACCAGCCCCCGCTAAAGGGCAGCCTGCCATTTTGAAATATTTTCTTTGTTTGCCAACCTTGCCTTGGCGCAGAGGGGGACATTGGTGTGCCAATATGGCCCGGGGGTGCCCAAACCTTACTGCTCCACCCACTGGGGGGCCTGTCCCAAAATTTCTGGGTGCCCTCTCACCCCAAATGGGTGGCAGGGGCACCTGATGCAGGCCTACCTGGGGGAAGATATCTGCCCGTAGGAAGCGGCAAATGGGTATTCACTTGGGGTGTGGTTCAGTAGACCACCAGGGATGGCTTGCAAGGGGGGGCATGCTTGAAAAGTATTTATTTGTTTTTGCTCGGTGTGACCGTAGGTAACACATGTTTTTGTTTTGTGCACAGCTTTTTCTATGCGAGCAGCTGCAACGTTATGTGAGTACATATTATTCTATGGTTAGGGCCCACTGTCAGTGGGGCGGGTGAGACTGGGGCTGGATTGTTGGTGGTATGGGTGGGAATGGGTCTTCTGGGCAGATATGTTGGTGGGCTGAGACACAAATGTAGGGGCAGGCCACAAATTGCCCCCCATGCCAGCAGAACATTGGTATTTCCCTGGGAGCGGATCCCTCCTATGTGGGTTGTCCGTCTGCAAGCCCAGGCTCCACCTCTGGCTGTGCTACGTTACAGATGTCACCTCCGGGGAGGAATGGGGATCCTGCCGGGGCTCCCTGGAGCTGCTGAGCTGCTGCTGTGCTTAGGGGACAGTACACCGACATGGTACATGGATGTCCAAGGCCAGGGACATCAACTCCAACCGTCCTGGAGTTGCGGCTGGGCTGTATTCCAGCATTTCCCTTCGGGGAGGTATTGGCACACTGCCGGGACTCCCTGTGGGGAGAAGCTGTAACGCAGGGCAACCAGGGCTCCAGAAAAGTCGGCGGTAATATCCCTGGCCTTGGGCACCCTTCTCCCATGTGGGTCTTAGCCCGGGGTTCTGGGTAATAAATTCTGGGCCGATTTGCATAAGTCAGACCTCTGTGGATTCCCACGGGTGTCCTCAGGGTAGGGTGCACCTACCGGGGTGCCAAGGGAAAAGGGTAACCCACTGGGAACCCCAAGCCTTTCGGCACAGCACATTTTGTTCATGTGGGCAACCTACAGATTTGGGCCTAGGGTGTCGAAGCCAGCAAGGAAAACAGGGAACCCCATGCATTTCCGAAAAGAGGACACCCGTGTGAATGCACAGAGGCCTGACTTGCGCACAGTGGCCCAGAATTTATTACCCAGAACCCCAGACAAAATGAACATTGTGTTTTTCCCTCACCAAATATCACACTTTGTCGGGGATTGTGGATAATAAAAACTGGGGCAATTTGTACAAAGGCAGACCTCTGTGGATTCCCACGGCTGAATTTCACACTTTCTCCAGACGGGCACACCATACAGATATGGGCCTCGGGTGTCCAAGCCACCAAGGAAACCAGGGAACCCGATGCATTTCTGAAAAGAGGACACCCTGAAATTCAGCTGACAGAACAGACTTGGGGGTAGGTGTCTTTTAGGCTTTCCCCTTCACGCCCAGGTAGGTGCACCCACACATGTGAGGTACCGGTTTCATCGGGACACCTGTAGGAACGTGGGACGGATAGGCCATGCGTTGTTGGTGGCGTGTTTCGCTGGGTGAGCTGAGTGATGTGCGGAAAATGCGTTTTTTTGCCAGATTTCGGACTTTGCTGGGGTTTCTGATTAATACATTCTGGGCCAATTTGCGCAAGTCAGACCTCTGCAGATTCCCACGGGTGTCCTCTTTTCGGAAATGAATGGGGTTCCCTGTTTTCCTTGGTGGCTTGGACACCCAAGGCACATATCTGTATGGTGGGCCCGTCTGGAAAAATCGTGAAATTCAGAATTCGGAAAAGGCTTGGGATTAGGGGTGTGTTCGGTTTTCCCCTTGGCGCCCAGGTAGATGCACCCACACATGTGAGGTATCGTTTTCATCGGGACATGTGTGGGAACGCGGGAAGGTATGACATTTTTTGTGTTTGTGTGGTTTTCATAACGTTTTGACCCATTTGCTGTTGCCCTTTGTCACACAACCCTTTCATTTCCCAAATGTGCCCTACATTCAGTCGCTGCTTTAGGAGCCATACACTTTTGTAACCTGCACAAGTCACCTACCCTTGAAAAAGTCTACCTGTGCTCTTTCACAAAACGTATGCTTGCCATTCCTCACCAGATTGGTTTTCCTGATTTACACATGCTAAGTATGGCTGTTCAGGCCGTAAGCATAAAATTCATGTGTACCATGGCTCAGTGTTTGGCTTGTGGTATTGCTTGTTTTGTGAAACACTACAAAAAATGTGTGCTTTCCTAACTGCGAGAGTTGGGGGAATGTAGCGGAGCATTGCTTTTCTCAAAATTCATAGAAGCCATTTCCGTACCAAGCCAACCATGTCCACTACATCCCTTTTTATCCTGTCATTTTCCCGCTTTTTCACCAATCTATGGCATTTTCCCCTATCTAGTTGTTTCCCAACTTGCGCAAATCACCCTTCCCAAACTTGGAATTTTGTCTACTTTTCAGAAATGTATGCCTTTCTGTCCTCCAATTCGGCTTTCCTACCCCTTTCTTCCATTCCGTCCATGCATGTCCAATTGGCAAAAATGGCCAAAATCGGCTACCTCTCACAAAACAGTTGATAACCACATCAAAATAAAAAATAAATTGTTTCCACTCAACCTGTTCTTGAAAGCCAGGAAGTTGGAGAACTCAGCACAGCAAACCATTTGTTCCTAGCTCTTACAAGAGAATAACCACAGGCTTCTTTGTACATCATTTTATTGTCATTTTTTGAAAAAACCCAAAATGTTTGCCCTTTTTGCTTATTTTCTCTCACCCCCCTAAAGCAACCTAGGATTCCTGGGTGGTGTTACGACCGCCTACATGTGGGAAAAAAGGGGCCAAATTTGGCCAAGATATCTCATATAACAGAAAAGTTATAAGACATTGAATGGCCACATACCGAAATCACCAAAAAGGCCTTGGCACTGGGGGGAAATACCCATGGCACTTAAAGGGTTAAAGACTTGAAAACCACTTTAGTGTTTGAACTACATGATTTACTAGTTCATTCTGACATACCATTAATTATGTACACATCTTACTAAACATGCCTTGTAAACAATACCTGTATTTACTTAAGATTGTGAACTTCTAGGAGTCAGTATGTCAATCAGTAATGACAGAACAGTGGGACTTTATACTTGTAATTAATACCTGTATGTAATACCTACATTGTGAAACCGGAATTAATGTAGCTTTGAGGTTGTTGTGAAACCAGCTAAATAGATCATTAGAGGTACAAATTGACTTTTTTTTATGATATGCCCTTTGTCGAATCACAAACCAGTACTAATTTACCCCTAAGATTTTCACGGCCATTAGAACCTTTATGCCTTAACTGTAGTACTATGATATTAGGGGTATTTTATACAGGAACTTAACGATTGAACATAATTGGTGACTTGAGGCCGTTGAAGGTCTTGTTACCTTATTCTCAAATATCCAATAGAAGGATTCTATTTCTTAAATAGCATAAAATAGTATTCAACCATATTTTAAATGGCAGGTTTTCGCACTGGTCATTCTGTATAAACAGATCGAAATAGGTGGTTTCACCCAGTATACTTGGAACCAACCGCATGTAAATGGAATTCTTTATTAGTCAAAATCACTTTTGGTTTACACATCCACAAGATCTCGGCATTTATTAAAAAATATGTCAATTTAGCTTGGGAATTCTTACATTTGTAATCCAACAGAGCAGGGCATGTTCCGTAATAGTACAGTGTAGTCCCCAAGCACCCACAAAGGAATGTCTGCACAGTGTATAGGTTAAAACACAGTCTTTATATAATTAATATTCAGGTTATGTACAATATCACGATAACTCACTTTGTACTCAGTTATCTATAACGGCAAAAATACAGTTCGACGTGGTTCCACAATTACTATTAGATCTCTTTATAGACCATCAACTGTACGGTTAAATGGCACACAAATCAGTTTGTAAAGGAAACCAACTATAGATATAAGAGGAAAGCAGTTGGTTAGAACCATTGGCAGAATACTGGCCTGATACATAGGCACAGTTCTCTGTGGAGATCCCCCCACCTGGGCAACCTGTAGAATAAAGATATATCACACGGCCAGTCCATATATTGTTCACAAGAGACTTTCCAATAGTTCTGCAACCCCAAAGTACCTGGCGTTGTAGCGTTCCTCGTTGGGGAATCGACAGCCCTTCTTGAGTACCCTCCCTTTAAGGCAGGAGTCACAGGTCGTCGAACATCCGATGGAGAACAGGGTGAACTACGACAGTGAAGTGGCAGCTTCTTTCCTAGCGGTGCTCGTTGGCGGGGAATGTGGATTTGGACAAGCACCACGCCATTCAACACTACACACTGAATTCATACCAGTTTCGGGCAGGGCTGTGTCAGTCATTGTGTCAAACACCAGAAACCAGACATCCACAAAAAGACGTGCATATTTGCCACACACTCTATTCACCTAGGTCCCACCCACAGGCATACCCACAACATACGGTCGTTGGGAAGGCTCCAGCCAGTCTGGTTGGCACGTCCCCACACTACCATATATGGAACATCCACCCAACAGTCATTCAGGGGGAAGGGACAAAGTCAGGGCTTCCCAGGACTTCGGGAAGATCAAGGTAACAGGCGATGGAAGGCAAAAGGCCACATGGGCCATCTTGTCTCCATCAGGACTCTACCGATTCCAATGATAGGGCCTCGGCATCCCAAAATGGAGGATACCATACCCGTACCCTGCTCTGTGGGCCACACACAGGTGCCCAACAACTTACACTAGGGGCAGAGGGTTGTACCCCCTACCCATGGGTGCCATAAGGGTATCCCCTGGGTATGTTCACCAAAACCAAAAGAGAGAGCTGCACCGCCAGGAGTCCCACATGAACTCCTGCGCGGAAAACTTGACAAAACACACGATAAAAGGCAATAAAGGACACGGATACGGAAGCCCTGTCCCTCGGATGCATTTCCAGCATCACAATCACCCCCCCCCAGACTGGGGTTAGGGTACCTAATCTCCCACGAGATAGACACCCTCATCCAGACGGTCAACATATCTTCTGGAAAGGCCATCTAAATTATCGTGACTCTTCCCTGGTCTATGCTCTATGGTGAAGTCTAGCCCTTGCAGGCTAATGGAACACCTGAGCAGTTTCAGGTTTTCACCCTTCATGTGCATAAGCCACTTCAGAGGCTTATGATCTGTTTGGACCTTGAAGGTAGACACCGTAAGGTAGGGCCTAAAATGCCTAAGGCTCCAAACTATACTAAAACATTCCTTTTCAGCAGTAGCCCACCTAAATTCCCTAGCCTGAAGCTGTCTACTGATGAATATGATCGGATGTTCTCTTCCTTTGTCATCTAACTGGGACAAGACAGCTCCAATTCCGGTGTCGCAGGCATCAGTTTGAACGATAAAGCGCTTGCTGTAATCAGGTGCAAACAACACGGGTGCCCTAAACAGACTTTCTTTCAAGCCATCAAAGGCCCTCTGACAGTCTTCAGTCCAATTAACCTTCCTAGGTTGTTTGGGAGAAGTCAGAGCTGTCAGTGGTGCAGCTATGGTTCCATAGTCCGCCATGAATTAGCGATAGAACCGAGTGAGGCCCAAAAAGGTTCTCATCTGGGTTTGAGTAGTGGAAGTCTCCCAGTCATGTACATCCTGTACTTTACTGGGGAGAGGTTGGATTCGACCCCCTCCTACCTCATGACCAAGATACGTGACTTTCCCCTGACACTTGGTGGCCTTGATAGTGAGGTTAGCCCTTTTCAAGGCCTGCAAAACCTTATCCAGGTGTGTCAAATGCTCTTCCCAGGTGGAACTGTAGACAGGAATGTCGTCTAGGTAGGCCACACAAAAGGCCTCCAGCCCACTGAGTGCATGATTGAGCAATCTCTGAAAGGTGGCAGGGGCATTCTTCAACCCAAAAGGCATGCCCCTAAACTGGTAGAGTCCCTCTGGTGTTGAGAACGCCGTCTTTTCCCTGGCATGGTCCGTCAGAGCTATTTGCCAATAGCCTGAGGTAAGGTCAAAGGTGCTCACAAAATTGACAGCACCTATGGTGTCCATGAGCTCATCAGCCCTGGGCAATGGGTGCGCGTCAGTTTTGGTGACGGCATTGACTCCGCTGTAGTCCACACAGAACCTCCAATCCTTCGTACCTGCCTGGGAACTTGCCTTCGGGACAGGGACCACTGGACTGGACCAGGGATTGGTTGAGGGCTCAATAACACCCAGATCCTACATCTTGGCAACCTCAGCCTGGATGTGGTTCTTAACTGTATCTGACATACGGTAGCACCTGCTTTTGACAGGCACGCTGTCACCAGTGTCAATTCCGTGTCTACACCACGGTGTAAGGCCTGGTGTCAGTGAAAACAGAGAGGCATACTGTTGGCGCAAAGCCCTGCAGGCCCTCTGCTGCTCTGTTGTCAGATTGAGAGAGAGATGCACTCCCTCCACTGAGCCATCCTGAGGCTTTCTATGCAGCAAATCAGAAAGGAGCTCACTCTCATCTTCTTCTTGCTCTGAAGCTAGCAGGAGACATGAGACATCTGCTCGCCTGTGGAAAGGCTTAAGCCTGTTAACATGGAATACTTGAGGGGCTACCCCAGAGACTCCCATGTCAACCAGATAATTGACCTCGCTCATCTTGGAGATTATCCTGAAGAGTCCAGTCCATTTATCTGACAAAGCTCGAGGCTTGGTAGGCTCCATCACAAGGACCTCCTGCCCCGGAGTCCAATCTATTTGCGATGTTTTAAGGTCATGCCAGTACTCATTCAATTTCTGGCTGTCCTTGAGATTTGCTGTTGCCTGACCCATCATCTGTGTCATCCTCTGTCTGAGGCCTAACACATAGTCCCCCACTTGCTTGGCGGGACCTGGAGGGGTGGCCTCCCAATCTTCTCTGATTAAGGCAAGGGGCCCCCTCACGGGATGTCCAAGGAGTAACGTAAAGGGGCTGAAACCAACACCCTCTTGAGGTACCTCTCTGTAAGCAAACAGCAGGCATGGGAGGAGGAGATCCCATTTCCTCCTTACGGGCTCTTCCAAAGTGCCTAGCGTGCCTTTGAGAGTTTCATTAAATCTCTCAACCAGACCATTGGTCTGGAGATGGTAAGAAGTGGAGAACTTGTAGCTCACCGCGCACTCTTTCCACATGATTTTCATGCAACTAGACATGAAATTGGATCCTCTGTCAGAGGCAACCTCCTTGGGGAATCCAACATGGGTGAAAATGCCCAAGAGAGCCCTGGCAACCACCTTGGCAGTTGCAGTCCGAAGGGGTATAGCCTGGTGGCATGATCAACCAAGACCAGGATAAACCGATGTCCACCTGAAGTGGGAGGGTCAAGGGGACAGAAAATGTCAAGGCCCATCCTCTCAAACGGTGTGCCAACCACTGGCAACCGCTGCAGTGGGGCAATGACACTGCCTCCAGTCTTGCCAGACAACTGACAAGTTGGGCAGGTCCTGCAGTGGGACCCCACTTCTACTCCCATCCGAGGCCAGTAGAAATGGGCAGGGAGCCTCTGCTTCGTCTTCTTGGTACCAAGATGACCAGCTAAGGGCACCTCATGCGCCAACTGTAGCAGGAAGGGCCTGTAAACCTGGGGTACCACCAACCTCTTGAGGGACCAGGTTCAGGCTTAGTGGGTTCACTAACAAGGACCTCACCCTCCCAATAAATCTGGAATGTCCTAGGTACTTCTCCTTGTGCCTGCGACAGGGCCTGTTTCCTCATACCCTCGAGAGAGTGGCACTCTCTCTGCCCCTTATAGAGGTCTCCCTGTGAGGGTCCCCCTTCAGCTAACAAACATTGAAGGTCAGGATGATCCTCCGGGTTGAGTACCTCTCCCACAGGAAAGTCTTCTGGCTCTTCTCCCACAGGAGTTGAGACGGGGTTCACCACTGGACCCTGCCCATCCAGAGCATGGATCCCAATGGGTGCTGTCGGAACAGCAGGAAGATCAGGAGTCCCCTCCACAAAGGTGGCTTTCTTACTCTTCTGTTTCCTTCGCGCCTTGGGTTTCCCTGTCAGCAAGGGTACCGGGCTCGCAGCCGGACCCTGTGTGACCTGCGATTGGGTGACTGCCACAACAGCCATGGGTAGACCATCCGTGATCATCCCCAACTTGACCAAATCGTTTCCTAACAAGATGTTTGCAGGCACGTTGTCCTCAACCAGGACCGGAAGCTTCGTTGTCTTGGCTCCAATCGTAACGTTGACTAAGGCTACAGGCAATAATTTTGGAGGCCCACCAGCTAACCTGGTGGTTCTCAGAGGAGCACCTATATAGTCCTCTGGCTTGAGCAGGGTCCTGTCCACCACTGTCATGCTTGCCCCAGTGTCTCTCAAACCAGTAGAAGGCTGACCGTTTCAGAGGACACTTCTCAAAAACCTACGAGTGTTCTGTGGGATAGTTCCCAGTACTTCTGCATACTGGTCCCAGGCCCCAAGGGACACTAAGGAAATCTCTACGAGATTACAGAAGGTGATCCCAGTAGAGGAGGGGAGGACAGTGGCCTCCACCTCAAGAACGAAGTAGGGGTAGGTCAGGCTGACAGCCTGGACTCCAAGTGCCTTACCCTTACACTTGGGGTCACCCCTTCAGTGATCCAGAGCCCCACAATCCCAACAAGTGCCGGGAGTGCGGGGTACGGTACTGGAACCACTGTGACCCTGCTTTGCAGCAGGCGGACCACTACTCTTACTCCCACCCACAACAGACTTATCCCCTCTAGGTATTTGGGTCTTAGGAGAGGAAGGTTTTGGTTTACCCGACTGTGATTGCTTCTGGGACTCCTCAGCCTTCTGAGAGGTCCTCTTTTCTTTGTCCTTGTCCTTCCCACCAGAGCTCTTAGGGTACACCCGGTGGGAGACCCACTTGTCAGCCAACCTAGCCAGCTAAAAGGGGTTCAAAATGTTCTGGTCAGCAACATACTGACGCAGCTCTGGTAAACAGGCTTCCGAAAAATGCTCAAAAAACAAAAGGTGGAACAATTCAATAAACGTTTTCACTTTGTAACCATCAATCCACCCCATCATGTTCATGTGCGCAGAACTCACCCAGTCAACACATGACACATTCTCTCGTTTCTTAAAATCCCTCATCCTCTTAAGGTATTGGGTAGGTGTCTTGGCAAACTTGGCAATCAAAGCAGACTTCATGCACTCATACTGACCCCTTTCTTCCACACTCAGTTTCAGAATACAGTCATATCCAGTCTCAGGCACTCTGCTTAACAAACACTTATCCCAATCTCGTTTATCTACATCATGAATTGCACAAGACATCTCAAACTCTTCAATCCATTGGAGGATATCAGAACCCTCTGCATACACACCAACCAAATCTTTCATAAACTTGGTTGCTGGGGAACTGACACTCTCAACTGGTTTAGCTGAAGTTTCCACTCAAGCTTTCTCTAACTGGATTCACTGACATTCGGTGTCCCGGTTCTTGAGTTCAAGGTCCTTATTTTTGAGTTGGAGATCCCTCTTTGAGTTTAAGATCCGGATTGTTGAGCTCCACTTGCTGTGCCAACTCCCCTTTCTTAAGCTCAGCATCTATTTCCAACTTGCTATATTCAAAGGCCAATTTCATCCTCAATAACTCAAGTTCCAAGGAATTGCTGGGGTTTGGAACATAGGCAGCAGGAATGGTGGTATTCCCAGCATCAGATTCAGCGACAAATCTCGGGGCAGAGTCCTCATTGGTTGCACCCCCCCCTAAAGAGTTTCACCATCAGTCTGGTAGTCCACGAGGGCAGCTATCAGCTCAGACCTAGACTTATCCACAAAGTCTAACTCCCTGGATTCACAAGCATCTTGGAGAGCCTCTAAGCTCATCTGAATCAATTTACCAAGTGCAATAGATTCCATTGCTTGTAATGCAGTTATCTTGTACACAACTAAACCTTAATTTAACAAAGTGCAGATATCCTTGTAAGTGGCACGGTTATACACTGATTCTTAAAACCATAACCTCCCACCGCTGCTACCAGTGTGAAGGACCGGAGAGGGGTGTCTGTACTTCTGCTCTCTATATGTTAGAGGAGAGGCACAGAGGACCTCAGCCAAGATTCTCTATTGTTGGGAGCAATGGACGAGCAATCAGGGCCTAGTTTCTCAGGAGATGATGTGGGCTGGTTCTGAAGTACAGTATAGTCCCAAAGCACCCACAAAGGAATGTCTGCACACTGTATCGGTTAAAACACAGTCTTTATATAATTAATATTCAGGTTATGTACAGCATCACAATAACTCACTTTGTACTCAGTTATCTATAATGGCAAATATACAGTTCTACTTGGTACCGCAATTACTATTAGATCTCTTTAAAGTACATCAATTGTACGGTTAAATGGCACACAAATCAGTTTGTAAAGGAAACCAACAATAGATATAAGAGCAAAGCAGTTGGCTAGAACAATTGGCAGAATACTGGCCCCGATACCTAGAGAAAGTTGTGTGTGGAGATCCCCCCATCTGGGCAACCTGTAGAATAAAGATATATCACAAGCCCAGTCCACATATTGCTCACAAGAGACTTTCCAATAGTTCTGAAACCCCAAACTACCTGGCGTTGTTGCGTTCCTTGTCAGGGAATCGACAGCCCTTCTTAAGCGCCCTCCCTTTAAGGCAGGAGTCACGGGTCGTCGAACGTCCGATGGAGAACAGAGTGAGCTACAACGGTGACGTGGCAGCTTCTTTCCTAGCGGTGCTTGTCGGCCCGAAAGCGTAAACGTCGCGCAAGGAAGAGGCGTGTGGGGCACCTCGATGTCGAAAGTTCTGGACCGCAAAGAGTTTGAAGAACTGTGGCCCAGCAAGGGCGTTGAGTTGTCGGCGTCTCGGTGGTCTTTGGGTGGCAGAAAACCCACTGGTGGAGGCTCCATGGCGCGTCGATGGCATGGCCTTCTCCAGCGGGATCAGACGGGCGATGATGCAGACGAGAGCGTTCTTGGATCAAGATTTCTTAGGCAACCGGAGGCTTATGATCTGTTTTAACCTTGAAGGTAGACCCCGTAAGGTAGGGCCTAAAATGCCTAAGGCTCCAAACTATACTAAAACATTCCTTTTCAGCAGTAGCCCACCTAAATTCCCTACCCTGAAGTTGTCTACTGATGAATATGATCGGATGTTCTCTTCCTTTGTCATCTAACTGGGACAAGACAGCTCCAATTTCGGTGTCGCAGGCGTCAGTTTGAACGAGAAAGGGCTTGCTGTAATCAGGTGCAAACAACACGGGTGCCCTACACAGACTTTCTTTCAAGCCATCAAAGGCCCTCTGACAGTCTTCAGTCCAATTAACCTTCGTAGGTTGTTTGGGAGAAGTCAGAGCTGTCAGTGGTGCAGCTATGGTTCCATAGCCCGCCATGAATTAGCGATAGTACCCAGTGAGGCCCAAAAAGGCTCTCACCTGGGTTTGAGTAGTGGAAGTCTCCCAGTCATGTACATCCTGTACTTTACTGGGGAGAGGTTGGATTCGACTCCCTCCTACCTCATGACCAAGATACGTGACTTTCCCCTGACACTTGGTGGCCTTGATAGTGAGGTAAGCCCTTTTCAAGGGCTGCAAAACCTTATCCAGGTGTGTCAAATGCTCTTCCCAGGTGGAACTGTAGACAGAAATGTCGTCTAGGTAGGCCACACAAAAGGCCTCCAGCCCACTGAGTGCATGATTGAGCAATCTCTGGAAGGTGGCAGGGGCATTCTTCAACCCAAAAGGCATGACCCTAAACTGGTAGAGTCCCTCTGGTGTTGAGAACACTGTCTTTTCCATAGCATGGTCCGTCAGAGCTATTTGCCAATAGCCTGAGGTAAGGTCAAAGGTGCTCACAAAATTGACAGCACCTATGGTGTCCATGAGCTCATCAGCCCTGGGCAATGGGTGTGCGTCAGTTTTGGTGACGGCATTGACTCCGCTGTAGTCCACACAGAACCTCCAATCCTTCGTACCTGCCTGGGAACTTGTCTTCGGGACAGGGACCACTGGACTGGACCAGGGATTGGCTGAGGGCTCAATAACACCCAGATCCTACATCTTGGCAACCTCAGCCTGGATGTGGTTCTTAACTGTATCTGACATACGGTAGCACCTGCTTTTGACAGGCACGCTGTCAACAGTGTCAATTTCGTGTCTACACCACGGTGTAAGGCCTGTATGTCAGTGAAACCAGAGAGGCATACTGTTGGAGCAAAGCCCTGCAGGCTCTCTGCTGCTCTGTTGTCAGATTGGGAGAGAGATGCACTGCCTCCACTGAGCCATCCTGAGGGTTTCTATGCAGAAAATCAGAAAGGAGCTCACTCTCATCCTCTTCTTGCTCTGAAGCTAGCAACAGACATGAGACATCTGCTCGCCTGTGGAAAGGCTTAAGCCTGTTAACATGGAATACTTGAGGGGCTACCCCAGAGACTCCCATGTCAACCAGATAATTGACCTCGCTCATCTTGGAGATTATCCTGAAGAGTCCAGTCCATTTATCTGCCAAAGCTCGAGGCTTGGTAGGCTCCATCACGAGGACCTCCTGTCCCAGAGTCCAATCTATTAGCGATGCTTTAAGGTCATGCCAGTACTTATTCAATTCTTGGCTGTCCTTGAGATTTGCTGTTGCCTGACCCATCATCTGTGTCATCCTCTGCCTGAGGCCTAACACATAGTCCCCCACTTGCTTGGCGGGACCTGGAGGGGTAGCTTCCCAATCTTCTCTGATTAAGGCAAGGGGCCCCCTCACGGGATGTCCAAAGAGTAACTCAAAGGGGCTGAAACCAACACCCTCTTGAGGTACCTCTCTGTAAGCAAACAGCAGGCATGGCAGGAGGAGATCCCATTTCCTCCTTAGGGGCTCTTCCAAAGTGCCTAGCGTGCCTTTGAGAGTTTTATTAAACCTCTCAACCAGACCACTGGTCTGGAGATGGTAAGAGGTGGAGAACTTGTAGCTCACCGCGCACTCTTTCCACATGATTTTCATGCAACTCGACATGAAATTGGATCCTCTGTCAGAGGCAACCTCCTTGGGGAATCCAACATGGGTGAAAATGCCCAGGAGAGCCCTGGCAACCACCTTGGCAGTTGCAGTCCAAAGGGGTATAGCCTGGTGGCATGATCAACAAAGACCAGGATGAACCGATGTCCACCTGAAGTGGGAGGGTCAAGGGGACCGAAAATGTCAATGCCCATCCTCTCAAACGGTGTACCAACCACTGGCAACGGCTGCAGTGGGGCAATGACACTGCCTCCAGTCTTGCCAGACAACTGACAAGTTGGGCAGGTCCTGCAGTGGGACTCCACTTCTACTCCCATCCGAGGCCAGTAGAAATGGGCAGGGAGCCTCTGCTTCGTCTTCTTGGTACCAAGATGACCAGCTAAGGGCACCTCATGCGCCAACTGTAGCAGGAAGGGCCTGTAAACCTGGGGTACCACCAACCTCTTGAGGGCACCAGGTTCAGGCTTTGTGGGTTCACTAACAAGGACCTCACCCTCCCAATAAATCTGGAATGTCCTAGGTACTTCTCCTTGTGCCTGGGACAGACCCTGTTTCCTCATACCCTCGAGAGAGTGGCACTCTCTCTGTCCCTTACAGAAGTCCGACCGGGAGGGTCCCCCTTCAGCTAACAAACATTGAAGGTCGGGATGATCCTCCGGGTTGAGTACCTCTCCCATAGGAACGTTTTCTGGCTCTTCTCCCATAGGAGTTGAGACGGGGTTCACCACTGGACCCGGCCCATCCAGAGCATGGATCCCAATGGGTGCTGTCGGAACAGCAGGAAGATCAGGAGTCCCCTCCACAGAGGTGGCCTTCTTACTCTTCTGTTTCCTTCACGCCTTGGGTTTCCCTGTCAGCAAGGGTACCGGGCTCGCAGCCAGACCCTGTGTGACCTGCGATTGGGCGACTGCCACAACAGCCATGGGTAGACCATCCGTGATCATCCCCAACTTGACCAAATCGTTTCCTAACAAGATGTTTGCAGGCACGTTGTCCTGAACCAGGACCGGAAGCTTTGTTGTCTCTGCTCCAATCGTAACGTTGACTAAGGCTACAGGCAATAATTTGGGAGGCCCACCAGCTAACCTGGTGGTTCTCAGAGGAGCACCTACATAGTCCTCTGGCTTGAGCCGGGTCCTGTCCACCACTGTCATGCTTGCCCCAGTGTCTCTCAAACCAGTAGAAGGCTGGCCGTTTAAGAGGACACTTGTCAAAAACCTACGAGTCTTCTGTGGGATAACTCCCAGTACTTCTGCATACTGGTCCCAGGCCCCAAGGGACACTAAGGAAATCTCTACAGGAGCACAGAAGGTGATCCCAATAGAGGAGGGGAGGACAGTGGCTTCCACCTCAAGAACGAAGTAGGGGTAGGTCAGGCTGACAGCCTGGACTCCAAGTGCCTTACCCTTACACTTGGGGTCACCCCTTCAGTGATCCAGAGCCCCACAATCCCAACAAGTGCCGGGAGTGCGGGGTACAGTACAGGAACCACTGTGACCCTGCTTTGCAGCAGGCAGATCACTACTCTTACCCCCACCCACAACAGACTTATCCCCTCCAGGTTTTTGGGTCTTAGGAGAGGAAGGTTTTGGTTTACCCGACTGTGATTGCTTCTGGGACTCCTCAGCCTTCTGAGAGGTCCTCTTTTCTTTGTCCTTGTCCTTCCCACCGGAGTCCTTAGGGGACACCCGGTGGGAGACCCACTTGTCAGCCAACCTAGCCAGCTTAAAGGGGTCCAAAATGTTCTGGTCAGCAACATACTGACGCAGCTCTGGTAAACAGGCTTCTGAAAAATGCTCAAAAAACAAAAGGTGGAACAATTCAATAAACGTTTTCACTTTGTAACCATCAATCCACCCAATCATGTTCATGTGCGCAGAACTCACCCAGTCAACACATGACACATTCTCTCGTTTCTTAAAATCCCTGAACCTCTCAAGGTATTGGGTAGGTGTCTTGGCAAACTTGGCAATCAAAGCAGACTTCATGCACTCATACTGACCCCTTTCTTCCACACTCAGTTTCAGAATACAGTCATATCCAGTCTGAGGCACTCTGCTTAACAAACACTTATCCCAATCTCTTTTATCTACATCATGAATTGCACAAGACATCTCAAACTCTTCAATCCATTGGAGGATATCAGAACCCTCTGCATACACACCAACCAAATCTTTCATAAACTTGGTTGCTGGGGAACTGACACTCTCAACTGGTTTAGCTGAAGTTTCCACTCAAGCTTTCTCTAACTGGATTCGCTGACATTCGGTGTCCCGGTTCTTGAGTTCAAGGTCCTTATTTTTGAGTTGGAGATCCCTCTTTGAGTTTAAGATCTGGATTCTTGAGCTCCACTTGCTGTGCCAACTCCCCTTTCTTAAGATCAGCATCTATTTCCAACTTGCTATATTCAAAGGCCAATTTCATCCTCAATAACTCAAGTTCCAAGGAATTGCTGGGGTTTGGAACAGAGGCAGCGGGAATGGTGGTATTCCCAGCATCAGATTCAGTGACAAATCTCGGGGCAGAGTCCTCATTGGTTGCACCCCCACCACCCCCCTTAAAGAGTTTCACCATCAGTCTGGTAGTCCACGAGGGCAGCTATCAGCTCAGACCTAGACTTATCCACAAAGTCTAACTCCCTGGATTCACAAGCATCTCGGAGAGCCTCTAAGCTCATCTGATTCAATTTAGCAAGTGCAATAGATTCCATTGCTTGTAATGCAGTTATCTTGTACACAACTAAACCTTAATTTAACAAAGTGCAGATATCCTTGTAAGTGGCACGGTTATACACTGATTCTTAAAACCATAACCTCCCACCGCTGCTACCAATGTGAAGGACCGGAGGGGGGTGTCTGTACTTCTACTCTCTATATGTTAGAGGAGAGGCACAGAGGACCTCAGGCAAGATTCTCTATTGTTGGGAGCAATGGACGAGCAATCAGGGCCTAGTTTCTCAGTAGATGATGTGGGCTGGTTCTGAAGTACAGTATAGTCCCAAAGCACCCACAAAGGAATGTCTGCACACTGTATCGGTTAAAACACAGTCTTTATATAATTAATATTCAGGTTATGTACAACATCACAATAACTCACTTTGTACTCAGTTATCTATAATGGCAAATATACAGTTCTACGTGGTACCGCAATTACTATTAGATCTCTTTAAAGTGCATCAATTGTACGGTTAAATGGCACACAAATCAGTTTGTAAAGGAAACCAACAATAGATATAAGAGGAAAGCAGTTGGCTAGAACAATTGGCAGAATACTGGCCCCGATACCTAGAGAAAGTTCTGTGTGGAGATCCCCCCACCTGGGCAACCTGTAGAATAAAGATATATCACAAGCCCAGTCCATATATTGCTCACAAGAGACTTTCCAATACTTCTGCAACCCCAAACTATCTGGCGTTGTTGCGTTCCTTGTCAGGGAATCGACAGCCCTTCTTGAGCGCCCTCCCTTTAAGGCAGGAGTCATGGGTCGTTGAACGTCCGATGGAGAACAGAGTGAGCTACAACGGTGAAGTGGCAGCTTCTTTCCTAGCGGTGCTTGTCGGCCCGGAAGCGTAAACGTCGCGCAAGGAAGAGGCGCGCGGGGCACCTTGATGTCGATAGTTCTGGACCGCAAAGAGTTTGAAGAACTGTGGCCCAGCAAGGGTGTTGAGTTGTCGGCGTCTCTGTGGTCTTTGGGTGGCAGAAAAACCACCGGTGGAGGCTCCACGGAGTGTCGATGGCATGGCCTTCTCAAGCGGGATCAGACGGCCGATGATGCAGACAAGAGCGTTCTTGGATCAAGAGTTCTTAGGCAATGGGAGGCTTATGATCTGTTTTAACCTTGAAGGTAGACCCCGTAAGGTAGGGCCTAAAATGCCTAAGGCTCCAAACTATACTAAAACATTCCTTTTCAGCAGTAGCCCACCTAAATTCCCTACCCTGAAGTTGTCTACTGATGAATATGATCGGATGTTCTCTTCCTTTGTCATCTAACTGGGACAAGACAGCTCCAATTCCGGTGTCGCAGGCGTCACTTTGAACGATAAAGGGCTTGCTGTAATCAGGTGCAAACAACACGGGTGCCCTACACAGACTTTCTTTCAAGCCATCAAAGGCCCTCTGACAGTCTTCAGTCCAATTAACCTTCCTAGGTTGTTTGGGAGAAGTCAGAGCTGTCAGTGGTGCAGCTATGGTTCCATAGTCCGCCATGAATTAGCGATAGTACCCAGTGAGGCCCAAAAAGGCTCTCACCTGGGTTTGAGTAGTGGAAGTCTCCCAGTCATGTACATCCTGTACTTTACTGGGGAGAGGTTGGATTCGACCCCCTCCTACCTCATGACCAAGATACGTGACTTTCCCCTGACACTTGGTGGCCTTGATAGTGAGGTTAGCCCTTTTCAAGGCCTGCAAAACCTTATCCAGGTGTGTCAAATGTTCTTCCCAGGTGGAACTGTAGACAGAAATGTCGTCTAGGTAGGCCACACAAAAGGCCTCCAGCCCACTGAGTGCATGACTGAGCAATCTCTGGAAGGTGGCAGGGGCATTCTTCAACACAAAAGGCATGACCCTAAACTGGTAGAGTCCCTCTGGTGTTGAGAATGCTGTCTTTTCCCTAGCATGGTCCGTCAGAGCTATTTGCCAATAGCCTGAGGTCAGGTCAGACATCTGCTCGCCTGTGGAAAGGCTTAAGCCTGTTAACATGGAATACTTGAGGGGCTACCCCAGAGACTCCCATGTCAACCAGATAATTGACCTCGCTCATCTTGGAGATTATCCTGAAGAGTCCAGTCCATTTATCTGCCAAAGCTCGAGGCTTGGTAGGCTCCATCACGAGGACCTCCTGTCCCGGAGTCCAATCTATTTGTGATGCTTTAAGGTCATGCCAGTACTTATTCAATTCCTGGCTGTCCTTGAGATTTGCTGTTGCCTGACCCATCATCTGTGTCATCCTCTGCCTGAGGCCTAACACATAGTCCCCCACTTGCTTGGTGGGACCTGGAGGGGTAGCTTCCCAATCTTCTCTGATTAAGGCAAGGGGCCCCCTCACGGGATGTCCAAAGAGTAACTCAAAGGGGCTGAAACCAACACCCTCTTGATGTACCTCTCTGTAAGCAAACAGCAGGCATGACAGGAGGAGATCCCATTTCCTCCTTAGGGGCTCTTCCAAAGTGCCTAGCATGCCTTTGAGAGTTTTATTAAACCTCTCTTCCAGACCACTGGTCTGGGGATGGTAAGAGGTGGAGAACTTGTAGCTCACCGCGCACTCTTTCCACATGATTTTCATGCAACTAGACATGAAATTGGATCCTCTGTCAAAGGCAACCTCCTTGGGGAATCCAACATGGGTGAAAATGCCCAGGAGAGCCCTGGCAACCACTTTGGCAGTTGCAGTCCGAAGGGGTATAGCCTGGTGGCATGATCAACCAAGACCAGGATGAACCGATGTCCACCTGAACTGGGAGGGTCAGGGGGACCGAAAATGTCAAGGCCCATCCTCTCAAACGGTGTGCCAACCACTGGCAACGGCTGCAGTGGGGCAATGACACTGCCTCCAGTCTTGCCAGACAACTGACAAGTTGGGCAGGTCTTGCAGTGGGACTCCACTTCTACTCCCATCCGAGGCCAGTAGAAATGGGCAGGGAGCCTCTGCTTCATCTTCTTGGTACCAAGATGACCAGCTAAGGGCACCTCATGCGCCAAATGTAGCAGGAAGGGCCTGTAAACCTGGGGTACCACCAACCTCTTGAGGGCACCAGGTTCAGGCTTTGTGGGTTCACTAACAAGGACCTCACCCTGCCAATAAATCTGGAATGTCCTAGGTACTTCTCCTTGTGCCTGGGGCAGAGCCTGTTTCCTCATACCCTCGAGAGAGTGGCACTCTCTCTGCCCCTTATAGAGGTCCGCCTGTGAGGGTCCCCCTTCAGCTAACAAACATTGAAGGTCGGGATGATCCTCCGGAATGAGTACCTCTCCCATAGGAACGTTTTCTGGCTCTTCTCCCACAGGAGTTGAGACGGGGTTCACCACTGGACCCAACCCATCCAGAGCATGGATCCCAATGGGTGCTGTCGGAACAGCAGGAAGATCAGGAGTCCCCTCCACAGAGGTGGCCTTCTTACTCTTCCGTTTCCTTCACGCCTTGGGTTTCCCTGTCAGCAAGGGTACCAGGCTCGCAGCTGGACCCTGTGTGACCTGCGATTGGGCGACTGCCACAACAGCCATGGGTAGACCATCCGTGATCATACCCAACTTGACCAAATCGTTTCCTAACAAGATGTTTGCAGGCACGTTGTCCTGAACCAGGACCGGAAGCTTCGTTGTCTCTACTCCAATCGTAACGTTGACTAAGGCTACAGGCAATAATTTGGGAGGCCCACCAGCTAACCTGGTGGTTCTCAGAGGAGCACCTACATAGTCCTCTGGCTTGAGCCGGGTCCTGTCCACCACTGTCATGCTTGCCCCAGTGTCTCTCAAACCAGTAGAAGGCTGGCCGTTTAAGAGGACACTTGTCAAAAACCTACGAGTCTTCTGTGGGATAATTCCCAGTACTTCTGCATACTGGTCGCAGGCCCCAAGGGACACTAAGGAAATCACTACAGGAGCACAGAAGGTGATCCCAATAGAGGAGGGGAGGACAGTGGCTTCCACCTCAAGAACGAAGTAGGGATAGGTCGGGCTCCAAGTGCCTTACCCTTACACTTGGGGTCACCCCTTCAGTGATCCAGAGCCCCACAATCCCAACAAGTGCCGGGAGTGCGGGGTACAGTACAGGAACCACTGTGACCCTGCTTTGCAGCAGGCAGATCACTACTCTTACCTCCACCCACAACAGACTTATCCCCTCCAGGTTTTTGGGTCTTAGGAGAGGAAGGTTTTGGTTTACCCGACTGTGATTGCTTCTGGGACTCCTCAGCCTTCTGAGAGGTCCTCTTTTCTTTGTCCTTGTCCTTCCCACCGGAGTCCTTAGGGGACACCCGGTGGGAGACCCACTTGTCAGCCAACCTAGCCAGCTTAAAGGGGTCCAAAATGTTCTGGTCAGCAACATACTGACGCAGCTCTGGTAAACAGGCTTCTGAAAAATGCTCAAAAAACAAAAGGTGGAACAATTCAATAAACGTTTTCACTTTGTAACCATCAATCCACCCAATCATGTTCATGTGCGCAGAACTCACCCAGTCAACACATGACACATTCTCTCGTTTCTTAAAATCCCTGAACCTCTCAAGGTATTGGGTAGGTGTCTTGGCAAACTTGGCAATCAAAGCAGACTTCATGCACTCATACTGACCCCTTTCTTCCACACTCAGTTTCAGAATACAGTCATATCCAGTCTGAGGCACTCTGCTTAACAAACACTTATCCCAATCTCTTTTATCTACATCATGAATTGCACAAGACATCTCAAACTCTTCAATCCATTGGAGGATATCAGAACCCTCTGCATACACACCAACCAAATCTTTCATAAACTTGGTTGCTGGGGAACTGACACTCTCAACTGGTTTAGCTGAAGTTTCCACTCAAGCTTTCTCTAACTGGATTCGCTGACATTCGGTGTCCCGGTTCTTGAGTTCAAGGTCCTTATTTTTGAGTTGGAGATCCCTCTTTGAGTTTAAGATCTGGATTCTTGAGCTCCACTTGCTGTGCCAACTCCCCTTTCTTAAGATCAGCATCTATTTCCAACTTGCTATATTCAAAGGCCAATTTCATCCTCAATAACTCAAGTTCCAAGGAATTGCTGGGGTTTGGAACAGAGGCAGCGGGAATGGTGGTATTCCCAGCATCAGATTCAGTGACAAATCTCGGGGCAGAGTCCTCATTGGTTGCACCCCCCACCCCCCTTAAAGAGTTTCACCATCAGTCTGGTAGTCCACGAGGGCAGCTATCAGCTCAGACCTAGACTTATCCACAAAGTCTAACTCCCTGGCTTCACGAGCATCTTGGAGAGGCTCTAAGCTCATCTGAGTCAATTTACCAAGTGCAATAGATTCCATTGCTTGTAATGCAGTTATCTTGTACACAACTAAACCTTAATTTAACAAAGTGCAGATATCCTTGTAAGTGGCACGGTTATACACTGATTCTTAAAACCATAACCTCCCACCGCTGCTACCAATGTGAAGGACCGGAGGGGGGTGTCTGTACTTCTGCTCTCTATATGTTAGAGGAGAGGCACAGAGGACCTCAGGCAAGATTCTCTATTGTTGGGAGCAATGGACGAGCAATCAGGGCCTAGTTTCTCAGTAGATGATGTGGGCTGGTTCTGAAGTACAGTATAGTCCCAAAGCACCCACAAAGGAATGTCTGCACACTGTATCGGTTAAAACACAGTCTTTATATAATTAATATTCAGGTTATGTACAACAGCACAATAACTCACTTTGTACTCAGTTATCTATAATGGCAAATATACAGTTCTACGTGGTACCGCAATTACTATTAGATCTCTTTAAAGTGCATCAATTGTACGGTTAAATGGCACACAAATCAGTTTGTAAAGGAAACCAACAATAGATATAAGAGGAAAGCAGTTGGCTAGAACAATTGGCAGAATACTGGCCCCGATACCTAGAGAAAGTTCTGTGTGGAGATCCCCCCACCTGGGCAACCTGTAGAATAAAGATATATCACAAGCCCAGTCCATATATTGCTCACAAGAGACTTTCCAATACTTCTGCAACCCCAAACTATCTGGCGTTGTTGCGTTCCTCGTCAGGGAATCGACAGCCCTTCTTGAGCGCCCTCCCTTTAAGGCAGGAGTCATGGGTCGTCGAACGTCCGATGGAGAACAGAGTGAGCTACAACGGTGAAGTGGCAGCTTCTTTCCTAGCGGTGCTTGTCGGCCCGGAAGCGTAAACGTCGCGCAAGGAAGAGGCGCGCGGGGCACCTTGATGTCGATAGTTCTGGACCGCAAAGAGTTTGAAGAACTGTGGCCCAGCAAGGGTGTTGAGTTGTCGGCGTCTCTGTGGTCTTTGGGTGGCAGAAAACCCACCGGTGGAGGCTCCACGGCGTGTCGATGGCATGGCCTTCTCAAGCGGGATCAGACGGCCGATGATGCAGACAAGAGCGTTCTTGGATCAAGAGTTCTTAGGCAATGGGAGGCTTATGATCTGTTTTAACCTTGAAGGTAGACCCCGTAAGGTAGGGCCTAAAATGCCTAAGGCTCCAAGCTATACTAAAACATTCCTTTTCAGCAGTAGCCCACCTAAATTCCCTACCCTGAAGTTGTCTACTGATGAATATGATCGGATGTTCTCTTCCTTTGTCATCTAACTGGGACAAGACAGCTCCAATTCCGGTGTCGCAGGCGTCACTTTGAACGATAAAGGGCTTGCTGTAATCAGGTGCAAACAACACGGGTGCCCTACACAGACTTTCTTTCAAGCCATCAAAGGCCCTCTGACAGTCTTCAGTCCAATTAACCTTCCTAGGTTGTTTGGGAGAAGTCAGAGCTGTCAGTGGTGCAGCTATGGTTCCATAGTCCGCCATGAATTAGCGATAGTACCCAGTGAGGCCCAAAAAGGCTCTCACCTGGGTTTGAGTAGTGGAAGTCTCCCAGTCATGTACATCCTGTACTTTACTGGGGAGAGGTTGGATTCGACCCCCTCCTACCTCATGACCAAGATACGTGACTTTCCCCTGACACTTGGTGGCCTTGATAGTGAGGTTAGCCCTTTTCAAGGCCTGCAAAACCTTATCCAGGTGTGTCAAATGTTCTTCCCAGGTGGAACTGTAGACAGAAATGTCGTCTAGGTAGGCCACACAAAAGGCCTCCAGCCCACTGAGTGCATGACTGAGCAATCTCTGGAAGGTGGCAGGGGCATTCTTCAACACAAAAGGCATGACCCTAAAGTGGTAGAGTCCCTCTGGTGTTGAGAATGCTGTCTTTTCCCTAGCATGGTCCGTCAGAGCTATTTGCCAATAGCCTGAGATAAGGTCAAAGGTGCTCACAAAATTGACAGCACCTATGGTGTCCATGAGCTCATCAGCCCTGGGCAATGGGTGCGCGTCAGTTTTGGTGACGGCATTGACTCCGCTGTAGTCCACACAGAACCTCCAATCCTTCGTACCTGCCTGGGAACTTGTCTTCGGGACAGGGACCACTGGACTGGACCAGGGATTGGCTGAGGGCTCAATAACACCCAGATCCTACATCTTGGCAACCTCAGCCTGGATGTGGTTCTTAACTGTATCTGACATACGGTAGCACCTGCTTTTGACAGGCACGCTGTCACCAGTGTCAATTTCGTGTCTACACCACAGTGTAAGGCCTGGTGTCAGTGAAACCAGAGAGGCATACTGTTGGAGCAAATCCCTGCAGGCTCTCTGCTGCTCTGTTGTCAGATTGGGAGAGAGATGCACTCCCTCCACTGAGCCATCCTGAGGGTTTCTATGCAGCAAATCAGAAAGGAGCTCACTCTCATCCTCTTCTTGCTGTGAAGCTAGCAAGAGACATGAGACATCTGCTCGCCTGTGGAAAGGCTTAAGCCTGTTAACATGGAATACTTGAGGGGCTACCCCAGAGACTCCCATGTCAACCAGATAATTGACCTCGCTCATCTTGGAGATTATCCTGAAGAGTCCAGTCCATTTATCTGCCAAAGCTCGAGGCTTGGTAGGCTCCATCACGAGGACCTCCTGTCCCGGAGTCCAATCTATTTGCGATGCTTTAAGGTCATGCCAGTACTTATTCAATTCCTGGCTGTCCTTGAGATTTGCTGTTGCCTGACCCATCATCTGTGTCATCCTCTGCCTGAGGCCTAACACATAGTCCCCCACTTGCTTGGTGGGACCTGGAGGGGTAGCTTCCCAATCTTCTCTGATTAAGGCAAGGGGCCCCCTCACGGGATGTCCAAAGAGTAACTCAAAGGGGCTGAAACCAACACCCTCTTGATGTACCTCTCTGTAAGCAAACAGCAGGCATGACAGGAGGAGATCCCATTTCCTCCTTAGGGGCTCTTCCAAAGTGCCTAGCATGCCTTTGAGAGTTTTATTAAACCTCTCATCCAGACCACTGGTCTGGGGATGGTAAGAGGTGGAGAACTTGTAGCTCACCGCGCACTCTTTCCACATGATTTTCATGCAACTAGACATGAAATTGGATCCTCTGTCAGAGGCAACCTCCTTGGGGAATCCAACATGGGTGAAAATGCCCAGGAGAGCCCTGGCAACCACTTTGGCAGTTGCAGTCCGAAGGGGTATAGCCTGGTGGCATGATCAACCAAGACCAGGCTGAACCGATGTCCACCTGAACTGGGAGGGTCAGGGGGACCGAAAATGTCAAGGCCCATCCTCTCAAACGGTGTGCCAACCACTGGCAACGGCTGCAGTGGGGCAATGACACTGCCTCCAGTCTTGCCAGACAACTGACAAGTTGGGCAGGTCTTGCAGTGGGACTCCACTTCTACTCCCATCCGAGGCCAGTAGAAATGGGCAGGGAGCCTCTGCTTCGTCTTCTTGGT
This sequence comes from Ambystoma mexicanum, assembly GCF_040938575.1. NCBI lineage: Eukaryota > Metazoa > Chordata > Amphibia > Caudata > Ambystomatidae > Ambystoma > Ambystoma mexicanum. Next base: position 880,185,658 of record NC_090941.1, on the reverse strand, counting down.
ACCAAGATGACCAGCTAAGGGCACCTCATGCGCCAAATGTAGCAGGAAGGGCCTGTAAACCTGGGGTACCACCAACCTCTTGAGGGCACCAGGTTCAGGCTTTGTGGGTTCACTAACAAGGACCTCACCCTGCCAATAAATCTGGAATGTCCTAGGTACTTCTCCTTGTGCCTGGGGCAGAGCCTGTTTCCTCATACCCTCGAGAGAGTGGCATTCTCTCTGCCCCTTATAGAGGTCCGCCTGTGAGGGTCCCCCTTCAGCTAACAAACATTGAAGGTCGGGATGATCCTCCGGAATGAGTACCTCTCCCATAGGAACGTTTTCTGGCTCTTCTCCCACAGGAGTTGAGACGGGGTTCACCACTGGACCCAACCCATCCAGAGCATGGATCCCAATGGGTGCTGTCGGAACAGCAGGAAGATCAGGAGTCCCCTCCACAGAGGTGGCCTTCTTACTCTTCCGTTTCCTTCACGCCTTGGGTTTCCCTGTCAGCAAGGGTACCGGGCTCGCAGCTGGACCCTGTGTGACCTGCGATTGGGCGACTGCCACAACAGCCATGGGTAGACCATCCGTGATCATACCCAACTTGACCAAATCGTTTCCTAACAAGATGTTTGCAGGCACGTTGTCCTGAACCAGGACCGGAAGCTTCGTTGTCTCTACTCCAATCGTAACGTTGACTAAGGCTACAGGCAATAATTTGGGAGGCCCACCAGCTAACCTGGTGGTTCTCAGAGGAGCACCTACATAGTCCTCTGGCTTGAGCCGGGTCCTGTCCACCACTGTCATGCTTGCCCCAGTGTCTCTCAAACCAGTAGAAGGCTGGCCGTTTAAGAGGACACTTGTCAAAAACCTACGAGTCTTCTGTGGGATAATTCCCAGTACTTCTGCATACTGGTCCCAGGCCCCAAGGGACACTAAGGAAATCACTACAGGAGCACAGAAGGTGATCCCAATAGAGGAGGGGAGGACAGTGGCTTCCACCTCAAGAACGAAGTAGGGGTAGGTCAGGCTGACAGCCTGGACTCCAAGTGCCTTACCTTTACACTTGGGGTCACCCCTTCAGTGATCCAGAGCCCCACAATCCCAACAAGTGCCGGGAGTGCGGGGTACAGTACTGGAACCACTGTGACCCTGCTTTGCAGCAGGCGGATCACTACTCTTACTCCCACCCACAACAGACTTATCCCCTCTAGGTTTTTGGGTCTTAGGAGAGGAAGGTTTTGGTTTACCCGACTGTGATTGCTTCTGGGACTCCTCAGCCTTCTGGGAGGTCCTCTTTTCTTTGTCCTTGTCCTTCCCACCGGAGTCCTTAGGGGACACCCGGTGGGAGACCCACTTGTCAGCCAACCTAGCCAGCTTAAAGGGGTCCAAAATGTTCTGGTCAGCAACATACTGACGCAGCTCTGGTAAACAGGCTTCCGAAAAATGCTCAAAAAACAAAAGGTGGAACAATTCAATTAACGTTTTCACTTTGTAACCATCAATCCACCCAATCATGTTCATGTGCGCAGAACTCACCCAGTCAACACATGACACATTCTCTCGTTTCTTAAAATCCCTGAACCTCTTAAGGTATTGGGTAGGTGTCTTGGCAAACTTGCCAATCAAAGCAGACTTCATGCAGTCATACTGACCCCTTTCTTCCACACTCAGTTTCAGAATACAGTCATATCCAGTCTGAGGCACTCTGCTTAACAAACACTTATCCCAATCTCTTTTATCTACATCATGAATTGCACAAGACATCTCAAACTCTTCAATCCATTGGAGGATATCAGAACCCTCTGCATACACACCAACCAAATCTTTCATAAACTTGGTTGCTGGGGAACTGACACTCTCAACTGGTTTAGCTGAAGTTTCCACTCAAGCTTTCTCTAACTGGATTCACTGACATTCGGTGTCAAGGTTCTTGAGTTCAAGGTCCTTATTTTTGAGTTGGAGATCCCTCTTTGAGTTTAAGATCCGGATTCTTGAGCTCCACTTGCTGTGCCAACTCCCCTTTCTTAAGATCATCATCTATTTCCAACTTGCTATATTCAAAGGCCAATTTCATCCTCAATGACTCAAGTTCCAAGGAAAGGAATTGCTGGGGTTTGGAACAGAGGCAGCAGGAATGGTAGAATTCCCAGCATCAGATTCAGTGACAAATCTCGGGGCAGAGTCCTCATTGGTTGCACCCCCGCACCCCCCTTAAAGAGTTTCACCATCAGTCTGGTAGTCCACGAGGGCAGCTATCAGCTCAGACCTAGACTTATCCACAAAGTCTAACTCCCTGGATTCACAAGCATCTCGGAGAGCCTCTAAGCTCATCTGAGTCAATTTACCAAGTGCAATAGATTCCATTGCTTGTAAAGCAGTTATCTTGTACACAACTAAACCTTAATTTAACAAAGTGCAGATATCCTTGTAAGTGGCACGGTTATACACTGATTCTTAAAACCATAACCTCCCACCGCTGCTACCAGTGTGAAGGACCGGAGGGCGGTGTCTGTACTTCTGCTCTCTATATGTTAGAGGAGAGGCACAGAGGACCTCAGCCAAGATTCTCTATTGTTGGGAGCAATGGACGAGCAATCAGGGCCTAGTTTCTCAGGGGATGATGTGGGCTGGTTCTGAAGTACAGTATAGTCCCAAAGCACCCACAAAGGAATGTCTGCACACTGTATCGGTTAAAACACAGTCTTTATATAATTAATATTCAGGTTATGTACAACATCACAATAACTCACTTTGTACTCAGTTATCTATAATGGCAAATATACAGTTCTACGTGGTACCACAATTACTATTAGATCTCTTTAAAGTGCATCAATTGTACGGTTAAATGGCACACAAATCAGTTTGTAAAGGAAACCAACAATAGATATAAGAGGAAAGCAGTTGGCTAGAACAATTGGCAGAATACTGGCCCCGATACCTAGAGAAAGTTCTGTGTGGAGATCCCCCCACCTGGGCAACCTGTAGAATAAAGATATATCACAAGCCCAGTCCATATATTGCTCACAAGAGACTTTCCAATACTTCTGCAACCCCAAACTATCTGGCGTTGTTGCGTTCCTCGTCAGGGAATCGACAGCCCTTCTTGAGCGCCCTCCCTTTAAGGCAGGAGTCATGGGTCGTCGAACGTCCGATGGAGAACAGAGTGAGCTACAACGGTGAAGTGGCAGCTTCTTTCCTAGCGGTGCTTGTCGGCCCGGAAGCGGAAACGTCGCGCAAGGAAGAGGCATGCGAGGCACCTCGATGTCGATAGTTCTGGACCGCAAAGAGTTTGAAGAACTATGGCCCAGCAAGGGCGTTGAGTTGTCGGCGTCTCTGTGGTCTTTGGGTGGCAGAAAACCCACCGGTGGAAGCTCCACGGCGCATCGATGGCATGGCCTTCTCAAGCGGAATCAGACGGGCGATGATGCAGACGAGAGCGTTCTTGGATCAAGAGTTCTTAGGCAACGGGAGGCTTATGATCTGTTTTAACCTTGAAGGTAGACCCCGTATATAGGGCCTAAAATGCCTAAGGCTCCAAACTATACTAAAACATTCATTTTCAGCAGTAGCCCACCTAAATTCCCTACCCTGAAGTTGTCTACTGATGAATATGATCGGATGTTCTCTTCCTTTGTCATCTAACTGGGACAAGACAGCTCCAATTCCGGTGTCGCAGGCGTCAGTTTGAACGATAAAGGGCTTGCTGTAATCAGGTGCAAACAACACGGGTGCCCTACACAGACTTTCTTTCAAGCCATCAAAGGTCCTCTGACAGTCTTCAGTCCAATTAACCTTCCTAGGTTGTTTGGGAGATGTCAGAGCTGTCAGTGGTGCAGCTATGGATCCATATTCCGCCATGAATTAGCGATAGTACCCAGTGAGGCCCAAAAAGGCTCTCACCTGGGTTTGAGTAGTGGAAGTCTCCCAGTCATGTACATCCTGTAATTTACTGGGGAGAGGTTGGATTCGACCCCCTCCTACCTCATGACCAAGATACGTGGCTTTCCCCTGACACTTGGTGGCCTTGATAGTGAGGTTAGTCCTTTTCAAGGCCTGCAAAACCTTATCCAGGTGTGTCAAATGCTCTTCCCAGGTGGAACTGTAGACAGAAATGTCGTCTAGGTAGGCCACACAAAAGGCCTCCAGCCCACTGAGTGCATGATTGAGCAATCTCTGGAAGGTGGCAGGGGCATTCTTCAACACAAAAGGCATGAGCCTAAACTGGTAGAGTCCCTCTGGTGTTGAGAAGGCTGTCTTTTCCCTAGCATGGTCCGTCAGAGCTATTTGCCAATAGCCTGAGGTCAGGTCAAAGGTGCTAACAAAATTGACAGCACCTATGGTGTCCATGAGCTCATCAGCCCTGGGCAATGGGTGCGCGTCAGTTTTGGTGACGGCATTGACTCCGCTGTAGTCCACACAGAACCTCCAATCCTTCGTACCTGCCTGGGAACTTGTCTTCGGGACAGGGACCACTGGACTGGACCAGGGATTGGCTGAGGGCTCAATAACACCCAGATCCTACATCTTGGCAACCTCAGCCTGGATGTGGTTCTTAACTGTATCTGACATACGGTAGCACCTGCTTTTGACAGGCACTCTGTCACCAGTGTCAATTTCGTGTCTACACCACGGTGTAAGGCCTGGTGTCAGTGAAACCAGAGAGGCATACTGTTGGGGCAAATCCCTGCAGGCTCTCTGCTGCTCTGTTGTCAGATTGGGAGAGAGATGCACTCCCTCCACTGAGCCATCCTGAGGGTTTCTATGCAGCAAATCAGAAAGGAGCTCACTCTCATCCTCTTCTTGCTCTGAAGCTAGCAAGAGACATGAGACATCTGCTCGCCTGTGGAAAGGCTTAAGCCTGTTAACATGGAATACTTGAGGGACTACCCCAGAGACTCCCATGTCAACCAGATAATTGACCTCGCTCATCTTGGAGATTATCCTGAAGAGTCCAGTCCATTTATCTGCCAAAGCTCGAGGCTTGGTAGGCTCCATCACGAGGACCTCCTGTCCCGGAGTCCAATCTATTTGCGATGCTTTAAGGTCATGCCAGTACTTATTCAATTCCTGGCTGTCCTTGAGATTTGCTGTTGCCTGACCCATCATCTGTGTCATCCTCTGCCTGAGGCCTAACACATAGTCCCCCACTTGCTTGGTGGGACCTGGAGGGGTAGCTTCCCAATCTTCTCTGATTAAGGCAAGGGGCCCCCTCACGGGATGTCCAAAGAGTAACTCAAAGGGGCTGAAACCAACACCCTCTTGATGTACCTCTCTGTAAGCAAACAGCAGGCATGACAGGAGGAGATCCCATTTCCTCCTTAGGGGCTCTTCCAAAGTGCCTAGCATGCCTTTGAGAGTTTTATTAAACCTCTCATCCAGACCACTGGTCTGGGGATGGTAAGAGGTGGAGAACTTGTAGCTCACCGCGCACTCTTTCCACATGATTTTCATGCAACTAGACATGAAATTGGATCCTCTGTCAGAGGCAACCTCCTTGGGGAATCCAACATGGGTGAAAATGCCCAGGAGAGCCCTGGCAACCACTTTGGCAGTTGCAGTCCGAAGGGGTATAGCCTGGTGGCATGATCAACCAAGACCAGGATGAACCGATGTCCACCTGAACTGGGAGGGTCAGGGGGACCGAAAATGTCAAGGCCCATCCTCTCAAACGGTGTGCCAACCACTGGCAACGGCTGCAGTGGGGCAATGACACTGCCTCCAGTCTTGCCAGACAACTGACAAGTTGGGCAGGTCTTGCAGTGGGACTCCACTTCTACTCCCATCCGAGGCCAGTAGAAATGGGCAGGGAGCCTCTGCTTCGTCTTCTTGGTACCAAGATGACCAGCTAAGGGCACCTCATGCGCCAAATGTAGCAGGAAGGGCCTGTAAACCTGGGGTACCACCAACCTCTTGAGGGCACCAGGTTCAGGCTTTGTGGGTTCACTAACAAGGACCTCACCCTGCCAATAAATCTGGAATGTCCTAGGTACTTCTCCTTGTGCCTGGGGCAGAGCCTGTTTCCTCATACCCTCGAGAGAGTGGCATTCTCTCTGCCCCTTATAGAGGTCCGCCTGTGAGGGTCCCCCTTCAGCTAACAAACATTGAAGGTCGGGATGATCCTCCGGAATGAGTACCTCTCCCATAGGAACGTTTTCTGGCTCTTCTCCCACAGGAGTTGAGACGGGGTTCACCACTGGACCCAACCCATCCAGAGCATGGATCCCAATGGGTGCTGTCGGAACAGCAGGAAGATCAGGAGTCCCCTCCACAGAGGTGGCCTTCTTACTCTTCCGTTTCCTTCACGCCTTGGGTTTCCCTGTCAGCAAGGGTACCGGGCTCGCAGCTGGACCCTGTGTGACCTGCAATTGGGCGACTGCCACAACAGCCATGGGTAGACCATCCGTGATCATACCCAACTTGACCAAATCGTTTCCTAACAAGATGTTTGCAGGCACGTTGTCCTGAACCAGGACCGGAAGCTTCGTTGTCTCTACTCCAATCGTAACGTTGACTAAGGCTACAGGCAATAATTTGGGAGGCCCACCAGCTAACCTGGTGGTTCTCAGAGGAGCACCTACATAGTCCTCTGGCTTGAGCCGGGTCCTGTCCACCACTGTCATGCTTGCCCCAGTGTCTCTCAAACCAGTAGAAGGCTGGCCGTTTAAGAGGACACTTGTCAAAAACCTACGAGTCTTCTGTGGGATAATTCCCAGTACTTCTGCATACTGGTCCCAGGCCCCAAGGGACACTAAGGAAATCACTACAGGAGCACAGAAGGTGATCCCAATAGAGGAGGGGAGGACAGTGGCTTCCACCTCAAGAACGAAGTAGGGGTAGGTCAGGCTGACAGCCTGGACTCCAAGTGCCTTACCTTTACACTTGGGGTCACCCCTTCAGTGATCCAGAGCCCCACAATCCCAACAAGTGGCGGGAGTGCGGGGTACAGTACTGGAACCACTGTGACCCTGCTTTGCAGCAGGCGGATCACTACTCTTACTCCCACCCACAACAGACTTATCCCCTCTAGGTTTTTGGGTCTTAGGAGAGGAAGGTTTTGGTTTACCCGACTGTGATTGCTTCTGGGACTCCTCAGCCTTCTGAGAGGTCCTCTTTTCTTTGTCCTTGTCCTTCCCACCGGAGTCCTTAGGGGACACCCGGTGGGAGACCCACTTGTCAGCCAACCTAGCCAGCTTAAAGGGGTCCAAAATGTTCTGGTCAGCAACATACTGATGCAGCTCTGGTAAACAGGCTTCCGAAAAATGCTCAAAAAACAAAAGGTGGAACAATTCAATAAACGTTTTCACTTTGTAACCATCAATCCACCCAATCATGTTCATGTGCGCAGAACTCACCCAGTCAACACATGACACATTCTCTCGTTTCTTAAAATCCCTGAACCTCTCAAGGTATTGGGTAGGTGTCTTGGCAAACTTGGCAATCAAAGCAGACTTCATGCACTCATACTGACCCCTTTCTTCCACACTCAGTTTCAGAATACAGTCATATCCAGTCTGAGGCACTCTGCTTAACAAACACTTATCCCAATCTCTTTTATCTACATCATGAATTGCACAAGACATCTCAAACTCTTCAATCCATTGGAGGATATCAGAACCCTCTGCATACACACCAACCAAATCTTTCATAAACTTGGTTGCTGGGGAACTGACACTCTCAACTGGTTTAGCTGAAGTTTCCACTCAAGCTTTCTCTAACTGGATTCGCTGACATTCGGTGTCCCGGTTCTTGAGTTCAAGGTCCTTATTTTTGAGTTGGAGATCCCTCTTTGAGTTTAAGATCTGGATTCTTGAGCTCCACTTGCTGTGCCAACTCCCCTTTCTTAAGATCAGCATCTATTTCCAACTTGCTATATTCAAAGGCCAATTTCATCCTCAATAACTCAAGTTCCAAGGAATTGCTGGGGTTTGGAACAGAGGCAGCGGGAATGGTGGTATTCCCAGCATCAGATTCAGTGACAAATCTCGGGGCAGAGTCCTCATTGGTTGCACCCCCCCACCCCCCTTAAAGAGTTTCACCATCAGTCTGGTAGTCCACGAGGGCAGCTATCAGCTCAGACCTAGACTTATCCACAAAGTCTAACTCCCTGGCTTCACGAGCATCTTGGAGAGGCTCTAAGCTCATCTGAGTCAATTTACCAAGTGCAATAGATTCCATTGCTTGTAATGCAGTTATCTTGTACACAACTAAACCTTAATTTAACAAAGTGCAGATATCCTTGTAAGTGGCACGGTTATACACTGATTCTTAAAACCATAACCTCCCACCGCTGCTACCAATGTGAAGGACCGGAGGGGGGTGTCTGTACTTCTGCTCTCTATATGTTAGAGGAGAGGCACAGAGGACCTCAGGCAAGATTCTCTATTGTTGGGAGCAATGGACGAGCAATCAGGGCCTAGTTTCTCAGTAGATGATGTGGGCTGGTTCTGAAGTACAGTATAGTCCCAAAGCACCCACAAAGGAATGTCTGCACACTGTATCGGTTAAAACACAGTCTTTATATAATTAATATTCAGGTTATGTACAACAGCACAATAACTCACTTTGTACTCAGTTATCTATAATGGCAAATATACAGTTCTACGTGGTACCGCAATTACTATTAGATCTCTTTAAAGTGCATCAATTGTACGGTTAAATGGCACACAAATCAGTTTGTAAAGGAAACCAACAATAGATATAAGAGGAAAGCAGTTGGCTAGAACAATTGGCAGAATACTGGCCCCGATACCTAGAGAAAGTTCTGTGTGGAGATCCCCCCACCTGGGCAACCTGTAGAATAAAGATATATCACAAGCCCAGTCCATATATTGCTCACAAGAGACTTTCCAATACTTCTGCAACCCCAAACTATCTGGCGTTGTTGCGTTCCTCGTCAGGGAATCGACAGCCCTTCTTGAGCGCCCTCCCTTTAAGGCAGGAGTCATGGGTCGTCGAACGTCCGATGGAGAACAGAGTGAGCTACAACGGTGAAGTGGCAGCTTCTTTCCTAGCGGTGCTTGTCGGCCCGGAAGCGGAAACGTCGCGCAAGGAAGAGGCATGCGAGGCACCTCGATGTCGATAGTTCTGGACCGCAAAGAGTTTGAAGAACTGTGGCCCAGCAAGGGCGTTGAGTTGTCGGCGTCTCTGTGGTCTTTGGGTGGCAGAAAACCCACCGGTGGAAGCTCCACGGCGCATCGATGGCATGGCCTTCTCAAGCGGAATCAGACGGGCGATGATGCAGACGAGAGCGTTCTTGGATCAAGAGTTCTTAGGCAACGGGAGGCTTATGATCTGTTTTAACCTTGAAGGTAGACCCCGTATATAGGGCCTAAAATGCCTAAGGCTCCAAACTATACTAAAACATTCATTTTCAGCAGTAGCCCACCTAAATTCCCTACCCTGAAGTTGTCTACTGATGAATATGATCGGATGTTCTCTTCCTTTGTCATCTAACTGGGACAAGACAGCTCCAATTCCGGTGTCGCAGGCGTCAGTTTGAACGATAAAGGGCTTGCTGTAATCAGGTGCAAACAACACGGGTGCCCTACACAGACTTTCTTTCAAGCCATCAAAGGTCCTCTGACAGTCTTCAGTCCAATTAACCTTCCTAGGTTGTTTGGGAGATGTCAGAGCTGTCAGTGGTGCAGCTATGGATCCATATTCCGCCATGAATTAGCGATAGTACCCAGTGAGGCCCAAAAAGGCTCTCACCTGGGTTTGAGTAGTGGAAGTCTCCCAGTCATGTACATCCTGTAATTTACTGGGGAGAGGTTGGATTCGACCCCCTCCTACCTCATGACCAAGATACGTGGCTTTCCCCTGACACTTGGTGGCCTTGATAGTGAGGTTAGTCCTTTTCAAGGCCTGCAAAACCTTATCCAGGTGTGTCAAATGCTCTTCCCAGGTGGAACTGTAGACAGAAATGTCGTCTAGGTAGGCCACACAAAAGACCTCCAGCCCACTGAGTGCATGATTGAGCAATCTCTGGAAGGTGGCAGGGGCATTCTTCAACACAAAAGGCATGAGCCTAAACTGGTAGAGTCCCTCTGGTGTTGAGAAGGCTGTCTTTTCCCTAGCATGGTCCGTCAGAGCTATTTGCCAATAGCCTGAGGTCAGGTCAAAGGTGCTAACAAAATTGACAGCACCTATGGTGTCCATGAGCTCATCAGCCCTGGGCAATGGGTGCGCGTCAGTTTTGGTGACGGCATTGACTCCGCTGTAGTCCACACAGAACCTCCAATCCTTCGTACCTGCCTGGGAACTTGTCTTCGGGACAGGGACCACTGGACTGGACCAGGGATTGGCTGAGGGCTCAATAACACCCAGATCCTACATCTTGGCAACCTCAGCCTGGATGTGGTTCTTAACTGTATCTGACATACGGTAGCACCTGCTTTTGACAGGCACTCTGTCACCAGTGTCAATTTCGTGTCTACACCACGGTGTAAGGCCTGGTGTCAGTGAAACCAGAGAGGCATACTGTTGGGGCAAATCCCTGCAGGCTCTCTGCTGCTCTGTTGTCAGATTGGGAGAGAGATGCACTCCCTCCACTGAGCCATCCTGAGGGTTTCTATGCAGCAAATCAGAAAGGAGTTCACTCTCATCCTCTTCTTGCTCTGAAGCTAGCAAGAGACATGAGACATCTGCTCGCCTGTGGAAAGGCTTAAGCCTGTTAACATGGAATACTTGAGGGACTACCCCAGAGACTCCCATGTCAACCAGATAATTGACCTCGCTCATCTTGGAGATTATCCTGAAGAGTCCAGTCCATTTATCTGCCAAAGCTCGAGGCTTGGTAGGCTCCATCACGAGGACCTCCTGTCCCGGAGTCCAATCTATTTGCGATGCTTTAAGGTCATGCCAGTACTTATTCAATTCCTGGCTGTCCTTGAGATTTGCTGTTGCCTGACCCATCATCTGTGTCATCCTCTGCCTGAGGCCTAACACATAGTCCCCCACTTGCTTGGTGGGACCTGGAGGGGTAGCTTCCCAATCTTCTCTGATTAAGGCAAGGGGCCCCCTCACGGGATGTCCAAAGAGTAACTCAAAGGGGCTGAAACCAACACCCTCTTGATGTACCTCTCTGTAAGCAAACAGCAGGCATGACAGGAGGAGATCCCATTTCCTCCTTAGGGGCTCTTCCAAAGTGCCTAGCATGCCTTTGAGAGTTTTATTAAACCTCTCATCCAGACCACTGGTCTGGGGATGGTAAGAGGTGGAGAACTTGTAGCTCACCGCGCACTCTTTCCACATGATTTTCATGCAACTAGACATGAAATTGGATCCTCTGTCAGAGGCAACCTCCTTGGGGAATCCAACATGGGTGAAAATGCCCAGGAGAGCCCTGGCAACCACTTTGGCAGTTGCAGTCCGAAGGGGTATAGCCTGGTGGCATGATCAACCAAGACCAGGATGAACCGATGTCCACCTGAACTGGGAGGGTCAGGGGGACCGAAAATGTCAAGGCCCATCCTCTCAAACGGTGTGCCAACCACTGGCAACGGCTGCAGTGGGGCAATGACACTGCCTCCAGTCTTGCCAGACAACTGACAAGTTGGGCAGGTCTTGCAGTGGGACTCCACTTCTACTCCCATCCGAGGCCAGTAGAAATGGGCAGGGAGCCTCTGCTTCGTCTTCTTGGTACCAAGATGACCAGCTAAGGGCACCTCATGCGCCAAATGTAGCAGGAAGGGCCTGTAAACCTGGGGTACCACCAACCTCTTGAGGGCACCAGGTTCAGGCTTTGTGGGTTCACTAACAAGGACCTCACCCTGCCAATAAATCTGGAATGTCCTAGGTACTTCTCCTTGTGCCTGGGGCAGAGCCTGTTTCCTCATACCCTCGAGAGAGTGGCATTCTCTCTGCCCCTTATAGAGGTCCGCCTGTGAGGGTCCCCCTTCAGCTAACAAACATTGAAGGTCGGGATGATCCTCCGGAATGAGTACCTCTCCCATAGGAACGTTTTCTGGCTCTTCTCCCACAGGAGTTGAGACGGGGTTCACCACTGGACCCAACCCATCCAGAGCATGGATCCCAATGGGTGCTGTCGGAACAGCAGGAAGATCAGGAGTCCCCTCCACAGAGGTGGCCTTCTTACTCTTCCGTTTCCTTCACGCCTTGGGTTTCCCTGTCAGCAAGGGTACCGGGCTCGCAGCTGGACCCTGTGTGACCTGCGATTGGGCGACTGCCACAACAGCCATGGGTAGACCATCCGTGATCATACCCAACTTGACCAAATCGTTTCCTAACAAGATGTTTGCAGGCACGTTGTCCTGAACCAGGACCGGAAGCTTCGTTGTCTCTACTCCAATCGTAACGTTGACTAAGGCTACAGGCAATAATTTGGGAGGCCCACCAGCTAACCTGGTGGTTCTCAGAGGAGCACCTACATAGTCCTCTGGCTTGAGCCGGGTCCTGTCCACCACTGTCATGCTTGCCCCAGTGTCTCTCAAACCAGTAGAAGGCTGGCCGTTTAAGAGGACACTTGTCAAAAACCTACGAGTCTTCTGTGGGATAATTCCCAGTACTTCTGCATACTGGTCCCAGGCCCCAAGGGACACTAAGGAAATCACTACAGGAGCACAGAAGGTGATCCCAATAGAGGAGGGGAGGACAGTGGCTTCCACCTCAAGAACGAAGTAGGGGTAGGTCAGGCTGACAGCCTGGACTCCAAGTGCCTTACCTTTACACTTGGGGTCACCCCTTCAGTGATCCAGAGCCCCACAATCCCAACAAGTGCCGGGAGTGCGGGGTACAGTACTGGAACCACTGTGACCCTGCTTTGCAGCAGGCGGATCACTACTCTTACTCCCACCCACAACAGACTTATCCCCTCTAGGTTTTTGGGTCTTAGGAGAGGAAGGTTTTGGTTTACCCGACTGTGATTGCTTCTGGGACTCCTCAGCCTTCTGGGAGGTCCTCTTTTCTTTGTCCTTGTCCTTCCCACCGGAGTCCTTAGGGGACACCCGGTGGGAGACCCACTTGTCAGCCAACCTAGCCAGCTTAAAGGGGTCCAAAATGTTCTGGTCAGCAACATACTGACGCAGCTCTGGTAAACAGGCTTCCGAAAAATGCTCAAAAAACAAAAGGTGGAACAATTCAATTAACGTTTTCACTTTGTAACCATCAATCCACCCAATCATGTTCATGTGCGCAGAACTCACCCAGTCAACACATGACACATTCTCTCGTTTCTTAAAATCCCTGAACCTCTTAAGGTATTGGGTAGGTGTCTTGGCAAACTTGCCAATCAAAGCAGACTTCATGCAGTCATACTGACCCCTTTCTTCCACACTCAGTTTCAGAATACAGTCATATCCAGTCTGAGGCACTCTGCTTAACAAACACTTATCCCAATCTCTTTTATCTACATCATGAATTGCACAAGACATCTCAAACTCTTCAATCCATTGGAGGATATCAGAACCCTCTGCATACACACCAACCAAATCTTTCATAAACTTGGTTGCTGGGGAACTGACACTCTCAACTGGTTTAGCTGAAGTTTCCACTCAAGCTTTCTCTAACTGGATTCACTGACATTCGGTGTCAAGGTTCTTGAGTTCAAGGTCCTTATTTTTGAGTTGGAGATCCCTCTTTGAGTTTAAGATCCGGATTCTTGAGCTCCACTTGCTGTGCCAACTCCCCTTTCTTAAGATCATCATCTATTTCCAACTTGCTATATTCAAAGGCCAATTTCATCCTCAATGACTCAAGTTCCAAGGAAAGGAATTGCTGGGGTTTGGAACAGAGGCAGCAGGAATGGTAGAATTCCCAGCATCAGATTCAGTGACAAATCTCGGGGCAGAGTCCTCATTGGTTGCACCCCCGCACCCCCCTTAAAGAGTTTCACCATCAGTCTGGTAGTCCACGAGGGCAGCTATCAGCTCAGACCTAGACTTATCCACAAAGTCTAACTCCCTGGATTCACAAGCATCTCGGAGAGCCTCTAAGCTCATCTGAGTCAATTTACCAAGTGCAATAGATTCCATTGCTTGTAAAGCAGTTATCTTGTACACAACTAAACCTTAATTTAACAAAGTGCAGATATCCTTGTAAGTGGCACGGTTATACACTGATTCTTAAAACCATAACCTCCCACCGCTGCTACCAGTGTGAAGGACCGGAGGGCGGTGTCTGTACTTCTGCTCTCTATATGTTAGAGGAGAGGCACAGAGGACCTCAGCCAAGATTCTCTATTGTTGGGAGCAATGGACGAGCAATCAGGGCCTAGTTTCTCAGGGGATGATGTGGGCTGGTTCTGAAGTACAGTATAGTCCCAAAGCACCCACAAAGGAATGTCTGCACACTGTATCGGTTAAAACACAGTCTTTATATAATTAATATTCAGGTTATGTACAACATCACAATAACTCACTTTGTACTCAGTTATCTATAATGGCAAATATACAGTTCTACGTGGTACCACAATTACTATTAGATCTCTTTAAAGTGCATCAATTGTACGGTTAAATGGCACACAAATCAGTTTGTAAAGGAAACCAACAATAGATATAAGAGGAAAGCAGTTGGCTAGAACAATTGGCAGAATACTGGCCCCGATACCTAGAGAAAGTTCTGTGTGGAGATCCCCCCACCTGGGCAACCTGTAGAATAAAGATATATCACAAGCCCAGTCCATATATTGCTCACAAGAGACTTTCCAATAGTTCTGCAACCCCAAACTATCTGGCGTTGTTGCGTTCCTCGTCAGGGAATCGACAGCCCTTCTTGAGCGCCCCCCCTTTAAGGCAGGAGTCACGGGTCGTCAAACGTCCGATGGAGAACAGAGTGAGCTACAACGGTGAAGTGGCAGCTTCTTTCCTAGCGGTGCTTGTCGGCCCGGAAGCGGAAACGTCGCGCAAGGAAGAGGCATGCGAGGCACCTCGATGTCGATAGTTCTGGACCGCAAAGAGTTTGAAGAACTGTGGCCCAGCAAGGGCGTTGAGTTGTCGGCGTCTCTGTGGTCTTTGGGTGGCAGAAAACCCACCGGTGGAAGCTCCACGGCGCATCGATGGCATGGCCTTCTCAAGCGGAATCAGACGGGCGATGATGCAGACGAGAGCGTTCTTGGATCAAGAGTTCTTAGGCAACGGGAGGCTTATGATCTGTTTTAACCTTGAAGGTAGACCCCGTATATAGGGCCTAAAATGCCTAAGGCTCCAAACTATACTAAAACATTCATTTTCAGCAGTAGCCCACCTAAATTCCCTACCCTGAAGTTGTCTACTGATGAATATGATCGGATGTTCTCTTCCTTTGTCATCTAACTGGGACAAGACAGCTCCAATTCCGGTGTCGCAGGCGTCAGTTTGAACGATAAAGGGCTTGCTGTAATCAGGTGCAAACAACACGGGTGCCCTACACAGACTTTCTTTCAAGCCATCAAAGGTCCTCTGACAGTCTTCAGTCCAATTAACCTTCCTAGGTTGTTTGGGAGATGTCAGAGCTGTCAGTGGTGCAGCTATGGATCCATATTCCGCCATGAATTAGCGATAGTACCCAGTGAGGCCCAAAAAGGCTCTCACCTGGGTTTGAGTAGTGGAAGTCTCCCAGTCATGTACATCCTGTAATTTACTGGGGAGAGGTTGGATTCGACCCCCTCCTACCTCATGACCAAGATACGTGGCTTTCCCCTGACACTTGGTGGCCTTGATAGTGAGGTTAGTCCTTTTCAAGGCCTGCAAAACCTTATCCAGGTGTGTCAAATGCTCTTCCCAGGTGGAACTGTAGACAGAAATGTCGTCTAGGTAGGCCACACAAAAGGCCTCCAGCCCACTGAGTGCATGATTGAGCAATCTCTGGAAGGTGGCAGGGGCATTCTTCAACACAAAAGGCATGAGCCTAAACTGGTAGAGTCCCTCTGGTGTTGAGAAGGCTGTCTTTTCCCTAGCATGGTCCGTCAGAGCTATTTGCCAATAGCCTGAGGTCAGGTCAAAGGTGCTAACAAAATTGACAGCACCTATGGTGTCCATGAGCTCATCAGCCCTGGGCAATGGGTGCGCGTCAGTTTTGGTGACGGCATTGACTCCGCTGTAGTCCACACAGAACCTCCAATCCTTCGTACCTGCCTGGGAACTTGTCTTCGGGACAGGGACCACTGGACTGGACCAGGGATTGGCTGAGGGCTCAATAACACCCAGATCCTACATCTTGGCAACCTCAGCCTGGATGTGGTTCTTAACTGTATCTGACATACGGTAGCACCTGCTTTTGACAGGCACTCTGTCACCAGTGTCAATTTCGTGTCTACACCACGGTGTAAGGCCTGGTGTCAGTGAAACCAGAGAGGCATACTGTTGGGGCAAATCCCTGCAGGCTCTCTGCTGCTCTGTTGTCAGATTGGGAGAGAGATGCACTCCCTCCACTGAGCCATCCTGAGGGTTTCTATGCAGCAAATCAGAAAGGAGCTCACTCTCATCCTCTTCTTGCTCTGAAGCTAGCAAGAGACATGAGACATCTGCTCGCCTGTGGAAAGGCTTAAGCCTGTTAACATGGAATACTTGAGGGACTACCCCAGAGACTCCCATGTCAACCAGATAATTGACCTCGCTCATCTTGGAGATTATCCTGAAGAGTCCAGTCCATTTATCTGCCAAAGCTCGAGGCTTGGTAGGCTCCATCACGAGGACCTCCTGTCCCGGAGTCCAATCTATTTGCGATGCTTTAAGGTCATGACAGTACTTATTCAATTCCTGGCTGTCCTTGAGATTTGCTGTTGCCTGACCCATCATCTGTGTCATCCTCTGCCTGAGGCCTAACACATAGTCCCCCACTTGCTTGGCGGGACCTGGAGGGGTAGCTTCCCAATCTTCTCTGATTAAGGCAAGGGGCCCCCTCACGGGATGTCCAAGGAGTAACTCAAAGGAGCTGAAACCAACACCCTCTTGAGGTACCTCTCTGTAAGCAAACAGCAGGCATGGCAGGAGGAGATCCCATTTCCTCCTTAGGGGCTCTTCCAAAGTGCCTAGCATGCCTTTGAGAGTTTTATTAAACCTCGCAACCAGACCACTGGTCTGGGGATGGTAAGAGGTGGAGAACTTGTAGCTCACCACGCACTCTTTCCACATGATTTTCATGCAACTAGACATGAAATTGGATCCTCTGTCAGAGGCAACCTCCTTGGGGAATCCAACATGGGTGAAAATGCCCAGGAGAGCCCTGGCAACCAACTTGGCAGTTGCAGTCCGAAGGGGTATAGCCTGGTGGCATGATCAACAAAGACCAGGATGAACCGATGTCCACCTGAAGTGGGAGGGTCAAGGGGACCGAAAATGTCAATGCCCATCCTCTCAAACGGTGTGCCAACCACTGGCAACGGCTGCAGTGGGGCAATGACACTGCCTCCAGTCTTGCCAGACAACTGATAAGTTGGGCAGGTCCTGCAGTGGGACTCCACTTCTACTCCCATCCGAGGCCAGTAGAAATGAGCAGGGAGCCTCTGCTTCATCTTCTTGGTACCAAGATGACCAGCTAAGGGCACCTCATGCGCCAACTGTAGCAGGAAGGGCCTGTAAACCTGAGGTACCACCAACCTCTTGAGGGCACCAGGTTCAGGCTTTGTGGGTTCACTAACAAGGACCTCACCCTCCCAATAAATCTGGAATGTCCTAGGTACTTCTCCTTGTGCCTGGGACAGAGCCTGTTTCCTCATACCCTCGAGAGAGTGGCACTCTCTCTGCCCCTTACAGAAGGCAGCCCGGGAGGGTCCCCCTTCAGCTAACAAACATTGAAGGTCGGGATGATCCTCCGGGTTGAGTACCTCTCCCATAGGAACGTTTTCTGGCTCTTCTCCCACAGGAGTTGAGACGGGGTTCACCACTGGACCCGGCCCATCCAGAGCATGGATCCCAATGGGTGCTGTCGGAACAGCAGGAAGATCAGGAGTCCCCTCCACAGAGGTGGCCTTCTTACTCTTCCGTTTCCTTCACGCCTTGGGTTTCCCTGTCAGCAAGGGTACCGGGCTCGCAGCCGGACCCTGTGTGACCTGCGATTGGGCGACTGCCACAACAGCCATGGGTAGACCATCCGTGATCATCCCCAACTTGACCAAATCGTTTCCTAACAAGATGTTTGCATGCACGTTGTCCTGAACCAGGACCGGAAGCTTCGTTGTCTCTGCTCCAATCGTAACGTTGACTAAGGCTACAGGCAATCATTTGGGAGGCCCACCAGCTAACCTGGTGGTTCTCAGAGGAGCACCTACATAGTCCTCTGGCTTGAGCCGGGTCCTGCCCACCACTGTCATGCTTGCCCCAGTGTCTCTCAAACCAGTAGAAGGCTGGCCGTTTAAGAGGACACTTGTCAAAAACCTACGAGTCTTCTGTGGGATAATTTCCAGTACTTCTGCATACTGGTCCCAGGCCCCAAGGGACACTAAGGAAATCTCTACAGGAGCACAGAAGGTGATCCCAATAGAGGAGGGGAGGACAGTGGCTTCCACCTCAAGAACGAAGTAGGGGTAGGTCAGGCTGACAGCCTGGACTCCAAGTGCCTTACCCTTACACTTGGGGTCACCCCTTCAGTGATCCAGAGCCCCACAATCCCAACAAGTGCCGGGAGTGCGGGGTACAGTACTGGAACCACTGTGACCCGGCTTTGCAGCAGGCGGATCACTACTCTTACTCCCACCCACAACAGACTTATCCCCTCTAGGTTTTTGGGTCTTAGGAGAGGAAGGTTTTGGTTTACCCGACTGTGATTGCTTCTGGGACTCCTCAGCCTTCTGAGAGGTCCTCTTTTCTTTGTCCTTGTCCTTCCCACCGGAGTCCTTAGGGGACACCCGGTGGGAGACCCACTTGTCAGCCAACCTAGCCAGCTTAAAGGGGTCCAAAATGTTCTGGTCAGCAACATACTGATGCAGCTCTGGTAAACAGGCTTCCGAAAAATGCTCAAAAAACAAAAGGTGGAACAATTCAATAAACGTTTTCACTTTGTAACCATCAATCCACCCAATCATGTTCATGTGCGCAGAACTCACCCAGTCAACACATGACACATTCTCTCGTTTCTTAAAATCCCTGAACCTCTTAAGGTATTGGGTAGGTGTCTTGGCAAACTTGGCAATAAAAGCAGACTTCATGCACTCATACTGACCCCTTTCTTCCACACTCAGTTTCAGAATACAGTCATATCCAGTCTGAGGCACTCTGCTTAACAAACACTTATCCCAATCTCTTTTATCTACATCATGAATTGCACAAGACATCTCAAACTCTTCAATCCATTGGAGGATATCAGAACCCTCTGCATACACACCAACCAAATATTTCATAAACTTGGCTGCTGGGGAACTGACACTGTCAATTGGTTTAGCTGAAGTTTCCACTCAAGCTTTCTCTAACTGGATTCACTGACATTCGGTGTCCCGGTTCTTGAGTTCAAGGTCCTTATTTTTGAGTTGGAGATCCCTCTTTGAGTTTAAGATCTGGATTCTTGAGCTCCACTTGCTGTGCCAACTCCCCTTTCTTAAGATCAGCATCTATTTCCAACTTGCTATATTCAAAGGACAATTTCATCCTCAATAACTCAAGTTCCAAGGAATTGCTGGGGTTTGGAACAGAGGCAGCAGGAATTGTGGTATTCCCAGCATCAGATTCAGTGACAAATCTCGGGGCAGAATCCTCATTGGTTGCACCCCTCCGCCCACCTTAAAGAGTTTCACCATCAGTCTGGTAGTCCATGAGGGCAGCTATCAGCTCAGACCTAGACTTATCCACAAAGTCTAACTCCCTGGATTCACAAGCATCTCGGAGAGCCTCTAAGCTCATCTGAGTCAATTTACCAAGTGCAATAGATTCCATTGCTTGTAATGCCGTTATCTTGTACACAACTAAACCTTAATTTAACA
The DNA here is from genome assembly GCF_040938575.1 of Ambystoma mexicanum. Taxonomy (NCBI): domain Eukaryota; kingdom Metazoa; phylum Chordata; class Amphibia; order Caudata; family Ambystomatidae; genus Ambystoma; species Ambystoma mexicanum. The sequence continues at coordinate 880,165,824 of NC_090941.1, read as the reverse complement.
AAGTGCAGATATCCTTGTAAGTGGCACGGTTATACACTGATTCTTAAAACCATAACCTCCCACCGCTGCTTCCAGTGTGAAGGACCGGAGGGGGGTGTCTGTACTTCTGCTCTCTATATGTGTCACGCTCGGCGACCGCGGCCGCGGCCGCGATCGCTGGTGCTTATGGAGACGCTGGCGCTGGAGCGGCCATTGACATGGCCGCTACGCTGCCGCACGTTCTCCGGCAGCGTTCTAGCGTTCGGACGTCTTTCCAACGGCGCACTTTATCAGGAGCGCCAACCCGGAAGTCCGCGCGTTGCAACCCATTCGCGTTAGGCTTCCGGGTTAGTACGCTCCTGTCTCTGTCCTCCGTGTTCCACTTACCTCTCCCCGATTATCCCTTAGTCTTGGCTCTTCTCTACTAGCCTTGGCTTTGCTCTGCTTGCCGTCTAGTACTTCTCCTCGTGGTATTCAACTCCCTCTCCTTCCCTTACCCTCTTAATCCTCCAAGCTTCTCTTCTTTCCTTGTATTCCGCTTCAGTTTGTCCTCAGCCATTCCACTGGTCTTCCCTTCCTGGTCGGATGGTCTTGGCCTGCATATCATTTCAATCCGGTATCCAGCCTGCGTACTCCATCAAAAGGGGTTTTTTTATGCCGGTTGGCTTTTTCCCCTGCATTGGTCTGCCCCGGTTCGGGGGCCCCCCTTAGGCCCCGAGTCAGAGGGGCAGGGTGGCTTCCTCTCGAGGCAGACCCCATCTGCTTTCCAGAGAAGAAGCTTTGAGAAGGAGGAGATTTGGACTCCAGACTAAAGAAGAGTCAGCAGGTGAGCAGGAGGGCATAAGGGACACCGTGGTTGGAAAGGAATCCGTTAATTCAGGGAGCAAATCTGACAGTTTGCAACGCCAAAGAAGCAATATGGCCTCCCCTGAGCAGATCCAAGAATTAGTGGCCGCGGTCCAGGCCATGAATGTGGAATTGCAGAATGTTAAAGCCGATAATGCAGTTCTGCGGCAGATGATCTCCAATCGGGAAGCTAGAGATTCCGACCTACCTCCTATGTCGTTATCCACAGGCAAATTCGATGGTACCCCCAAACGCTTAAAAGAATTCTTGGAAGCATGTTCCGTTTACTTTGCATTCCGACCGCTGATGTTTTCCAATGACCAGGCCAAGGTGGGGTACATGATATCTAACATGAGCGGAAATGCCTTGGCTTGGGCCACCCCCTTTGTGACCAACAATAACCCTATTATTAGAGATTATGGGGGTTTTCTGGCCTTATTGCGTCAGGCCTTTGAACAACCTGAAGTAACCCAAGTAGCTGCAGAGGAACTTTTGGATGTACAGCAGGGCCCCCAGGATCTGTTGACTTACATCCCCACCTTTAAACGTTTGGCCTCGGACGCTGGATGGCCAGAAAGGGCCCAATATACTATTTTCCGTCGTGGATTGAAGGAGGAGATAAAGGATGAGCTGGCCAGAATAGCCCGTCCTACTACTTTGTCAGACTTATTCTCAATAGTAACACAGATCGACTACCGCCTTAGTGAACGCAAGGCAGAGAAGAAGAAGCAGAAGGGGTATCACAACCCTCCATCCAATGTCTACCCTATGCCCTCACTGTCTCATTCCAGTAATAAGGAGGAACCCATGCAAGTTGGATCCGCTCGGTCCCCGTTAACCTCCGAAGAAAGAAGACGTCGGAGAGATGCAGGTCTCTGCATGTACTGTGGATCCGGCTCACACTTGCTTCGGAATTGTACGGAAGTACCTCCTAGACGCTCGGGAAACGAACGACCTCGGAACTGAAGGGGACAAGTAACCGAGGTCCGACAACCAGTCCCTATGTTACAGTGACAGTAGCATCTCAGTCATCCACCATGGACTCTCGCCTCATGGCAATATCTATCCGTTTGGAAACCCCAACAAAGGTCTTCACCACTACGGCGCTTTTGGATTGTGGAGCCGCAGGAATGTTCATGGACACTGAGTGGGCACACGAGCATGGTCTCCCACTACAAAAACTGGATGAAGTCCAGAAAGTTGAAGGAGTGGATGGTTCTCCCCTGTCGTCGGGGCCCATCACCCATTCCACTATCTCCTTGAAGATGTGCATTCTTCAGCATACCGAACAGATCCAATTTGATCTAATTCGAGCAGCCCATTTTCCGGTTATCCTGGGTATTCCGTGGTTAAGGAGACACAACCCGCTCATCGACTGGACCCAAAATACCCTGGCTTTCACCTCCTCTTCTTGTAAGCAAAACTGTCTACTCCATGCCTCCGAAGAATTGGTACAGGTATTCACTCCTCAACAAGAAGGAGTACATGAAGTTTGTAAGATACCTTCGGAATTGGCCGAGTTCCAAGCTGTCTTCAGAGATAATCCGATTTTGGATCTCCCACCTCATCGCCCAGAAGACTGTGCCATTGAGCTGGTAGAGAACGCTTTAGTTCCATTTAGTCGGATGTTTTCCTTATCTCTGTTAGAGAAGAAGGCGCTCAGAAAGTACTTGGACTCTCATCTGACTAACGGTCTCATTCGTCCCTCTAAGTCACCGGCTGGAGCCTCACTTTTCTTCATACCAAAGAAAGATTCCTCAGAGTTAAGGCCCTGTATCGACTATAGAGGTCTTAATAAGGTCACGGTACGCGACCGATATCCAATGCCTTTAATAGCAGACATACTGGAAGCTGTACAAGGGTCAACCATCTTCTCAAAACTGGATCTCCGGAGTGCTTACCACCTTCTCCGGATAAGAGATGGTGATGAATGGAAGACTGCCTTTCGGACACCCTTTGGCCTTTTCGAATATCGGGTGATGCCATTTGGTTTGGTTAATGCTCCAGCCATATTCCAGCATTTTATGGATCTCTTATTTTCTGATCTACTATTCCTCAATGTCATTGTCTACTTAGATGACATCTTGGTTTTCTCAAAATCCTTCTCGGAACATACCTCCCATCTTCAGACAGTGTTTCATCGTCTACAGATCCAACATCTATTAATCAAACCGGAAAAGTGCCTTTTCTACGCATCCTCTGTTCCTTATTTGGGATATGTCTTATCTCTGAAAGGCATAACCATGGATCCCAGAAAGGTGTCTTCCATTCTAAGTTGGCCAGCACCCACGTCGTTGAAGGAGGTCCAACGATTCTTGGGATTAGCCAACTTCTATAGGAAGTTTATAGGACATTTTTCTCAAATAGTACTGCCCATTACTTCATTGCTCAAGAAGGATGCCAAGCCTTTCCAATGGTCGGAAACGGCCAACCATGCCTTTATGGACTTAAAGAAGAGATTCTGTTCCGCACCTATTCTGGCACAACCTGATCAGCATCAGCCCTTTATAGTAGAGGCGGATGCTTCCGCAAGCGCCTTGGGAGCGGTACTTCTTCAACTCAAGGACGGACTGGAACACCCTATTGCATATCTTTCTAAGACTCTATCCGCGAGTCAACTGAACTACTCTGTAATTGAAAAGGAACTTCTAGCTCTCAAGGTGGCCTGCGAAGAGTGGAGACATCTACTTCAAGGCGGTTCACATCCTTTCACTCTACGTACAGATCATAAGAATTTAAAAATTCTTCGAAACATGGAATGTGTAAACTCCAGACAGGTTCGCTGGGCACATTTCTTCAGCCAATATGACTTTTCTATTTCCTATATTCCAGGCACTCAGAACAGCTTGGCGGACGCTCTATCGAGGTGTCAGTCCTCCGATTATCACTCTTCGTCTTCTGGTCAGAAGATGTTTTTTCGGAACCGAATAGTGGGAATAGTCTCGTCATTTCTTCAAGAAGTTAAGACCGCTACTCATCCCGATTTGGCAACCTCGGTGCCGGGCGTCTTACATCCTCAACTTCGTTGGTCTGAAGGACTTTTACTGGTGGGGCAACGGTTGTACATACCTTCTAAACCCCTACAATTGAAGATTCTGGAATGGGGTCACGACCATGTTACAGCCGGTCATAGAGGGGTCAAAGGTACATTGGAATTAATCTCTCGCTCCTTCTTTTGGCCTTCTCTTTCTCACGACGTGAAACAACACTGTAAGTCGTGTATGATCTGCGCCCAAAACAAGAACCCCACTCATAAGCCTTATGGGTTGTTGATGCAACCAGTATTACCAAGCCAACCATGGTCTCAAATATCCACAGACTTTATAGTTGACCTGCCCCGATCCCAGGGGCTGACATGTCTCATGGTAACCGTTGATTCATTCACTAAGCTGGCCCACTTCTCGGCACTTAAAGGAGTACCATCCGCTACAGAAATGGCAGAAGTATTCCTTAGGGACATATTCAGAATCCACGGACTTCCGGATAAAATTATTTCTGATCGGGGCTCTCAATATACCTCTCGATTTTGGGGAGCATTATGTCAACGGTTGGGTATCGAGAGAGCCTTGTCATCCGGTTTCCATCCTCAGACGAATGGTCAGACAGAACGCCTCAATGCATCCCTGGAACAATACCTTCGATGTTATGTCAACAAGAATCAAGACAATTGGGTGAGCCTTCTACCCACCGCCGAATTCGCGTATAACAACGCTGTACATTCGGCAACTGGACTCAGCCCTTTCTTTTGTTCTTATGGCTTTCACCCGAGAAGCATACTACCAGTCTTCTCTTCTCCCTCTAATATACCCACCATCGAATCCTCATTGGATCAACTAACTACAGCTCACTCTACCGCCCAACGAAGTCTGGTATCCGCCAGACGCCGGTATAAGGAAGTGTCTGATCGAGCTTGTTTACCGGGTCCTGATTGGAAGGAAGGAGAGCGAGTCTGGTTGTCCACCAGATATTTGCCTAAATGGGTCCACCCAACCAAACTTACACCCCGGTTTATCGGACCTTTCAAGATACTCAAGAAGATTAACCCAGTGGCTTATCGACTACAACTCCCCAAGTCCATGTCTCGGATTCACCCAGTCTTTCACTCCTCTCTCTTCCGTCTAGTGGACCCAAACACTCCTGTTAAAAGGACCACTAGACTTATGTGCAATCCACAGTCTATCCCTGAAGAATATGAAGTGTCTGACATATTAGATTCCAGATATCGCAGAGGCAGATTGGAATACCTTGTGTCGTGGAAGAACTACCCTAGTTCAGAGAATTCTTGGGAACCCTGGTCATATGTTCATGCTCCTAGACTGTTAAAAAGTTTTCACCGAACTCATCCGGGGAAGCCCGGTGGGTTGGGGTCTGGAGGGAGGCATACTGTCACGCTCGGCGGCCGCGGCCGCGATCGCTGGTGCTTATGGAGACGCTGGCGCTGGAGCGGCCATTGACATGGCCGCTACGCTGCCGCACGTTCTCCAGCAGCGTTCTAGCGTTCGGACGTCTTTCCAACGGCGCACTTTATCAGGAGCGCCAACCCGGAAGTCCGCGCGTTGCAACCCATTCGCGTTAGGCTTCCGGGTTAGTACGCTCCTGTCTCTGTCCTCCGTGTTCCACTTACCTCTCCCCGATTATCCCTTAGTCTTGGCTCTTCTCTACTAGCCTTGGCTTTGCTCTGCTTGCCGTCTAGTACTTCTCCTCGTGGTATTCAACTCCCTCTCCTTCCCTTACCCTCTTAATCCTCCAAGCTTCTCTTCTTTCCTTGTATTCCGCTTCAGTTTGTCCTCAGCCATTCCACTGGTCTTCCCTTCCTGGTCGGATGGTCTTGGCCTGCATATCATTTCAATCCGGTATCCAGCCTGCGTACTCCATCAAAAGGGTTTTTTTTATGCCGGTTGGCTTTTTCCCCTGCATTGGTCTGCCCCGGTTCGGGGGCCCCCCTTAGGCCCCGAGTCAGAGGGGCAGGGTGGCTTCCTCTCGAGGCAGACCCCATCTGCTTTCCAGAGAAGAAGCTTTGAGAAGGAGGAGATTTGGACTCCAGACTAAAGAAGAGTCAGCAGGTGAGCAGGAGGGCATAAGGGACACCGTGGTTGGAAAGGAATCCGTTAATTCAGGGAGCAAATCTGACAATATGTTAGAGGAGAGGCACAGAGGACCTCATCCAAGATTCTCTATTGTTGGGAGCAATGGACGAGCAATCAAGGCCTAGTTTCTCAGGAGATGATGTGGGCTGGTTCTGAAGTACAGTATAGTCCCAAAGCACCCACAAAGGAATGTCTGCACACTGTATCGGTTAAAACACAGTCTTTATATAATTAATATTCAGGTTATGTACAACATCACAATAACTCACTTTGTACTCAGTTATCTATAATGGCAAATATACAGTTCTACGTGGTACCGCAATTACTATTAGATCTCTTTAAAGTGCATCAATTGTACGGTTAAATGGCACACAAATCAGTTTGTAAAGGAAACCAACAATAGATATAAGAGGAAAGCAGTTGGCTAGAACAATTGGCAGAATACTGGCCCCGATACCTAGAGAAAGTTCTGTGTGGAGATCCCCCCACCTGGGCAACCTGTAGAATAAAGATATATCACAAGCCCAGTCCATGTATTGCTCACAAGAGACTTTCCAATAGTTCTGCAACCCCAAACTATCTGGCGTTGTTGCGTACCTCGTCAGGGAATCGACAGCCCTTCTTGAGTGCCCTCCCTTTAAGGCAGGAGTCACGGGTCGTCGAACGTCCGATGGGGAACAGAGTGAGCTACAACGGTGAAGTGGCAGCTTCTTTCCTAGCGGTGCTTGTCGGCCCGGAAGCGTAAACGTCGTGCAAGGAAGAGGCGTGCGGGGCACCTCGATGTCGATAGTTCTGGACCGCAAAGAGTTTGAAGAACTGTGGCCCAGCAAGGGCGTTGAGTTGTCGGCGTCTCTGTGGTCTTTGGGTGGCAGAAAACCCACCGGTGGAGGCACCACGGCGCGTCGATGGCATGGCCTTCTCCAGCGGGATCAGACGGGCGATGATGATGACGAGAGCGTTCTTCGATCAGGAGTTCTTAGGCAACGGGGGGCTTATGATCTGTTTTAACCTTGAAGGTAGACCCCGTAAGGTAGGGCCTAAAATGCCTAAGGCTCCAAACTATACTAAAACATTCCTTTTCAGCAGTAGCCCACCTAAATTCCCTACCCTGAAGTTGTCTACTGATGAATATGATCGGATGTTCTCTTCCTTTGTCATCTAACTGGGACAAGACAGCTCCAATTCCGGTCTCGCAGGCGTCAGTTTGAACGATAAAGGGCTTGCTGTAATCAGGTGCAAACAACACGGGTGCCCTACACAGACTTTCTTTCAAGCCATCAAAGGCCCTCTGACAGTCTTCAGTCCAATTAACCTTCCTAGGTTGTTTGGGAGAAGTCAGAGCTGTCAGTGGTGCAGCTATGGTTCCATAGTCCGCCATGAATTAGCGATAGTACCCAGTGAGGCCCAAAAAGGCTCTCACCTGGGTTTGAGTAGTGGAAGTCTCCCAGTCATGTACATCCTGTACTTTACTGGGGAGAGGTTGGATTCGACCCCCTCCTACCTCATGACCAAGATACGTGACTTTCCCCTGACACTTGGTGGCCTTGATAGTGAGGTTAGCCCTTTTCAAGGCCTGCAAAACCTTATCCAGGTGTGTCAAATGTTCTTCCCAGGTGGAACTGTAGACAGAAATGTCGTCTAGGTAGGCCACACAAAAGGCCTCCAGCCCACTGAGTGCATGACTGAGCAATCTCTGGAAGGTGGCAGGGGCATTCTTCAACACAAAAGGCATGACCCTAAACTGGTAGAGTCCCTCTGGTGTTGAGAATGCTGTCTTTTCCCTAGCATGGTCCGTCAGAGCTATTTGCCAATAGCCTGAGGTCAGGTCAGACATCTGCTCGCCTGTGGAAAGGCTTAAGCCTGTTAACATGGAATACTTGAGGGGCTACCCCAGAGACTCCCATGTCAACCAGATAATTGACCTCGCTCATCTTGGAGATTATCCTGAAGAGTCCAGTCCATTTATCTGCCAAAGCTCGAGGCTTGGTAGGCTCCATCACGAGGACCTCCTGTCCCGGAGTCCAATCTATTTGTGATGCTTTAAGGTCATGCCAGTACTTATTCAATTCCTGGCTGTCCTTGAGATTTGCTGTTGCCTGACCCATCATCTGTGTCATCCTCTGCCTGAGGCCTAACACATAGTCCCCCACTTGCTTGGTGGGACCTGGAGGGGTAGCTTCCCAATCTTCTCTGATTAAGGCAAGGGCCCCCCTCACGGGATGTCCAAAGAGTAACTCAAAGGGGCTGAAACCAACACCCTCTTGATGTACCTCTCTGTAAGCAAACAGCAGGCATGACAGGAGGAGATCCCATTTCCTCCTTAGGGGCTCTTCCAAAGTGCCTAGCATGCCTTTGAGAGTTTTATTAAACCTCTCATCCAGACCACTGGTCTGGGGATGGTAAGAGGTGGAGAACTTGTAGCTCACCGCGCACTCTTTCCACATGATTTTCATGCAACTAGACATGAAATTGGATCCTCTGTCAAAGGCAACCTCCTTGGGGAATCCAACATGGGTGAAAATGCCCAGGAGAGCCCTGGCAACCACTTTGGCAGTTGCAGTCCGAAGGGGTATAGCCTGGTGGCATGATCAACCAAGACCAGGATGAACCGATGTCCACCTGAACTGGGAGGGTCAGGGGGACCGAAAATGTCAAGGCCCATCCTCTCAAACGGTGTGCCAACCACTGGCAACGGCTGCAGTGGGGCAATGACACTGCCTCCAGTCTTGCCAGACAACTGACAAGTTGGGCAGGTCTTGCAGTGGGACTCCACTTCTACTCCCATCCGAGGCCAGTAGAAATGGGCAGGGAGCCTCTGCTTCATCTTCTTGGTACCAAGATGACCAGCTAAGGGCACCTCATGCGCCAAATGTAGCAGGAAGGGCCTGTAAACCTGGGGTACCACCAACCTCTTGAGGGCACCAGGTTCAGGCTTTGTGGGTTCACTAACAAGGACCTCACCCTGCCAATAAATCTGGAATGTCCTAGGTACTTCTCCTTGTGCCTGGGGCAGAGCCTGTTTCCTCATACCCTCGAGAGAGTGGCACTCTCTCTGCCCCTTATAGAGGTCCGCCTGTGAGGGTCCCCCTTCAGCTAACAAACATTGAAGGTCGGGATGATCCTCCGGAATGAGTACCTCTCCCATAGGAACGTTTTCTGGCTCTTCTCCCACAGGAGTTGAGACGGGGTTCACCACTGGACCCAACCCATCCAGAGCATGGATCCCAATGGGTGCTGTCGGAACAGCAGGAAGATCAGGAGTCCCCTCCACAGAGGTGGCCTTCTTACTCTTCCGTTTCCTTCACGCCTTGGGTTTCCCTGTCAGCAAGGGTACCAGGCTCGCAGCTGGACCCTGTGTGACCTGCGATTGGGCGACTGCCACAACAGCCATGGGTAGACCATCCGTGATCATACCCAACTTGACCAAATCGTTTCCTAACAAGATGTTTGCAGGCACGTTGTCCTGAACCAGGACCGGAAGCTTCGTTGTCTCTACTCCAATCGTAACGTTGACTAAGGCTACAGGCAATAATTTGGGAGGCCCACCAGCTAACCTGGTGGTTCTCAGAGGAGCACCTACATAGTCCTCTGGCTTGAGCCGGGTCCTGTCCACCACTGTCATGCTTGCCCCAGTGTCTCTCAAACCAGTAGAAGGCTGGCCGTTTAAGAGGACACTTGTCAAAAACCTACGAGTCTTCTGTGGGATAATTCCCAGTACTTCTGCATACTGGTCCCAGGCCCCAAGGGACACTAAGGAAATCACTACAGGAGCACAGAAGGTGATCCCAATAGAGGAGGGGAGGACAGTGGCTTCCACCTCAAGAACGAAGTAGGGATAGGTCGGGCTCCAAGTGCCTTACCCTTACACTTGGGGTCACCCCTTCAGTGATCCAGAGCCCCACAATCCCAACAAGTGCCGGGAGTGCGGGGTACAGTACAGGAACCACTGTGACCCTGCTTTGCAGCAGGCAGATCACTACTCTTACCCCCACCCACAACAGACTTATCCCCTCCAGGTTTTTGGGTCTTAGGAGAGGAAGGTTTTGGTTTACCCGACTGTGATTGCTTCTGGGACTCCTCAGCCTTCTGAGAGGTCCTCTTTTCTTTGTCCTTGTCCTTCCCACCGGAGTCCTTAGGGGACACCCGGTGGGAGACCCACTTGTCAGCCAACCTAGCCAGCTTAAAGGGGTCCAAAATGTTCTGGTAAGCAACATACTGACGCAGCTCTGGTAAACAGGCTTCTGAAAAATGCTCAAAAAACAAAAGGTGGAACAATTCAATAAACGTTTTCACTTTGTAACCATCAATCCACCCAATCATGTTCATGTGCGCAGAACTCACCCAGTCAACACATGACACATTCTCTCGTTTCTTAAAATCCCTGAACCTCTCAAGGTATTGGGTAGGTGTCTTGGCAAACTTGGCAATCAAAGCAGACTTCATGCACTCATACTGACCCCTTTCTTCCACACTCAGTTTCAGAATACAGTCATATCCAGTCTGAGGCACTCTGCTTAACAAACACTTATCCCAATCTCTTTTATCTACATCATGAATTGCACAAGACATCTCAAACTCTTCAATCCATTGGAGGATATCAGAACCCTCTGCATACACACCAACCAAATCTTTCATAAACTTGGTTGCTGGGGAACTGACACTCTCAACTGGTTTAGCTGAAGTTTCCACTCAAGCTTTCTCTAACTGGATTCGCTGACATTCGGTGTCCCGGTTCTTGAGTTCAAGGTCCTTATTTTTGAGTTGGAGATCCCTCTTTGAGTTTAAGATCTGGATTCTTGAGCTCCACTTGCTGTGCCAACTCCCCTTTCTTAAGATCAGCATCTATTTCCAACTTGCTATATTCAAAGGCCAATTTCATCCTCAATAACTCAAGTTCCAAGGAATTGCTGGGGTTTGGAACAGAGGCAGCGGGAATGGTGGTATTCCCAGCATCAGATTCAGTGACAAATCTCGGGGCAGAGTCCTCATTGGTTGCACCCCCCCACCCCCCTTAAAGAGTTTCACCATCAGTCTGGTAGTCCACGAGGGCAGCTATCAGCTCAGACCTAGACTTATCCACAAAGTCTAACTCCCTGGCTTCACGAGCATCTTGGAGAGGCTCTAAGCTCATCTGAGTCAATTTACCAAGTGCAATAGATTCCATTGCTTGTAATGCAGTTATCTTGTACACAACTAAACCTTAATTTAACAAAGTGCAGATATCCTTGTAAGTGGCACGGTTATACACTGATTCTTAAAACCATAACCTCCCACCGCTGCTACCAATGTGAAGGACCGGAGGGGGGTGTCTGTACTTCTGCTCTCTATATGTTAGAGGAGAGGCACAGAGGACCTCAGGCAAGATTCTCTATTGTTGGGAGCAATGGACGAGCAATCAGGGCCTAGTTTCTCAGTAGATGATGTGGGCTGGTTCTGAAGTACAGTATAGTCCCAAAGCACCCACAAAGGAATGTCTGCACACTGTATCGGTTAAAACACAGTCTTTATATAATTAATATTCAGGTTATGTACAACAGCACAATAACTCACTTTGTACTCAGTTATCTATAATGGCAAATATACAGTTCTACGTGGTACCGCAATTACTATTAGATCTCTTTAAAGTGCATCAATTGTACGGTTAAATGGCACACAAATCAGTTTGTAAAGGAAACCAACAATAGATATAAGAGGAAAGCAGTTGGCTAGAACAATTGGCAGAATACTGGCCCCGATACCTAGAGAAAGTTCTGTGTGGAGATCCCCCCACCTGGGCAACCTGTAGAATAAAGATATATCACAAGCCCAGTCCATATATTGCTCACAAGAGACTTTCCAATACTTCTGCAACCCCAAACTATCTGGCGTTGTTGCGTTCCTCGTCAGGGAATCGACAGCCCTTCTTGAGCGCCCTCCCTTTAAGGCAGGAGTCATGGGTCGTCGAACGTCCGATGGAGAACAGAGTGAGCTACAACGGTGAAGTGGCAGCTTCTTTCCTAGCGGTGCTTGTCGGCCCGGAAGCGTAAACGTCGCGCAAGGAAGAGGCGCGCGGGGCACCTTGATGTCGATAGTTCTGGACCGCAAAGAGTTTGAAGAACTGTGGCCCAGCAAGGGTGTTGAGTTGTCGGCGTCTCTGTGGTCTTTGGGTGGCAGAAAACCCACCGGTGGAGGCTCCACGGCGTGTCGATGGCATGGCCTTCTCAAGCGGGATCAGACGGCCGATGATGCAGACAAGAGCGTTCTTGGATCAAGAGTTCTTAGGCAATGGGAGGCTTATGATCTGTTTTAACCTTGAAGGTAGACCCCGTAAGGTAGGGCCTAAAATGCCTAAGGCTCCAAGCTATACTAAAACATTCCTTTTCAGCAGTAGCCCACCTAAATTCCCTACCCTGAAGTTGTCTACTGATGAATATGATCGGATGTTCTCTTCCTTTGTCATCTAACTGGGACAAGACAGCTCCAATTCCGGTGTCGCAGGCGTCACTTTGAACGATAAAGGGCTTGCTGTAATCAGGTGCAAACAACACGGGTGCCCTACACAGACTTTCTTTCAAGCCATCAAAGGCCCTCTGACAGTCTTCAGTCCAATTAACCTTCCTAGGTTGTTTGGGAGAAGTCAGAGCTGTCAGTGGTGCAGCTATGGTTCCATAGTCCGCCATGAATTAGCGATAGTACCCAGTGAGGCCCAAAAAGGCTCTCACCTGGGTTTGAGTAGTGGAAGTCTCCCAGTCATGTACATCCTGTACTTTACTGGGGAGAGGTTGGATTCGACCCCCTCCTACCTCATGACCAAGATACGTGACTTTCCCCTGACACTTGGTGGCCTTGATAGTGAGGTTAGCCCTTTTCAAGGCCTGCAAAACCTTATCCAGGTGTGTCAAATGTTCTTCCCAGGTGGAACTGTAGACAGAAATGTCGTCTAGGTAGGCCACACAAAAGGCCTCCAGCCCACTGAGTGCATGACTGAGCAATCTCTGGAAGGTGGCAGGGGCATTCTTCAACACAAAAGGCATGACCCTAAAGTGGTAGAGTCCCTCTGGTGTTGAGAATGCTGTCTTTTCCCTAGCATGGTCCGTCAGAGCTATTTGCCAATAGCCTGAGATAAGGTCAAAGGTGCTCACAAAATTGACAGCACCTATGGTGTCCATGAGCTCATCAGCCCTGGGCAATGGGTGCGCGTCAGTTTTGGTGACGGCATTGACTCCGCTGTAGTCCACACAGAACCTCCAATCCTTCGTACCTGCCTGGGAACTTGTCTTCGGGACAGGGACCACTGGACTGGACCAGGGATTGGCTGAGGGCTCAATAACACCCAGATCCTACATCTTGGCAACCTCAGCCTGGATGTGGTTCTTAACTGTATCTGACATACGGTAGCACCTGCTTTTGACAGGCACGCTGTCACCAGTGTCAATTTCGTGTCTACATCACAGTGTAAGGCCTGGTGTCAGTGAAACCAGAGAGGCATACTGTTGGAGCAAATCCCTGCAGGCTCTCTGCTGCTCTGTTGTCAGATTGGGAGAGAGATGCACTCCCTCCACTGAGCCATCCTGAGGGTTTCTATGCAGCAAATCAGAAAGGAGCTCACTCTCATCCTCTTCTTGCTGTGAAGCTAGCAAGAGACATGAGACATCTGCTCGCCTGTGGAAAGGCTTAAGCCTGTTAACATGGAATACTTGAGGGGCTACCCCAGAGACTCCCATGTCAACCAGATAATTGACCTCGCTCATCTTGGAGATTATCCTGAAGAGTCCAGTCCATTTATCTGCCAAAGCTCGAGGCTTGGTAGGCTCCATCACGAGGACCTCCTGTCCCGGAGTCCAATCTATTTGCGATGCTTTAAGGTCATGCCAGTACTTATTCAATTCCTGGCTGTCCTTGAGATTTGCTGTTGCCTGACCCATCATCTGTGTCATCCTCTGCCTGAGGCCTAACACATAGTCCCCCACTTGCTTGGTGGGACCTGGAGGGGTAGCTTCCCAATCTTCTCTGATTAAGGCAAGGGGCCCCCTCACGGGATGTCCAAAGAGTAACTCAAAGGGGCTGAAACCAACACCCTCTTGATGTACCTCTCTGTAAGCAAACAGCAGGCATGACAGGAGGAGATCCCATTTCCTCCTTAGGGGCTCTTCCAAAGTGCCTAGCATGCCTTTGAGAGTTTTATTAAACCTCTCATCCAGACCACTGGTCTGGGGATGGTAAGAGGTGGAGAACTTGTAGCTCACCGCGCACTCTTTCCACATGATTTTCATGCAACTAGACATGAAATTGGATCCTCTGTCAGAGGCAACCTCCTTGGGGAATCCAACATGGGTGAAAATGCCCAGGAGAGCCCTGGCAACCACTTTGGCAGTTGCAGTCCGAAGGGGTATAGCCTGGTGGCATGATCAACCAAGACCAGGCTGAACCGATGTCCACCTGAACTGGGAGGGTCAGGGGGACCGAAAATGTCAAGGCCCATCCTCTCAAACGGTGTGCCAACCACTGGCAACGGCTGCAGTGGGGCAATGACACTGCCTCCAGTCTTGCCAGACAACTGACAAGTTGGGCAGGTCTTGCAGTGGGACTCCACTTCTACTCCCATCCGAGGCCAGTAGAAATGGGCAGGGAGCCTCTGCTTCGTCTTCTTGGTACCAAGATGACCAGCTAAGGGCACCTCATGCGCCAAATGTAGCAGGAAGGGCCTGTAAACCTGGGGTACCACCAACCTCTTGAGGGCACCAGGTTCAGGCTTTGTGGGTTCACTAACAAGGACCTCACCCTGCCAATAAATCTGGAATGTCCTAGGTACTTCTCCTTGTGCCTGGGGCAGAGCCTGTTTCCTCATACCCTCGAGAGAGTGGCATTCTCTCTGCCCCTTATAGAGGTCCGCCTGTGAGGGTCCCCCTTCAGCTAACAAACATTGAAGGTCGGGATGATCCTCCGGAATGAGTACCTCTCCCATAGGAACGTTTTCTGGCTCTTCTCCCACAGGAGTTGAGACGGGGTTCACCACTGGACCCAACCCATCCAGAGCATGGATCCCAATGGGTGCTGTCGGAACAGCAGGAAGATCAGGAGTCCCCTCCACAGAGGTGGCCTTCTTACTCTTCCGTTTCCTTCACGCCTTGGGTTTCCCTGTCAGCAAGGGTACCGGGCTCGCAGCTGGACCCTGTGTGACCTGCGATTGGGCGACTGCCACAACAGCCATGGGTAGACCATCCGTGATCATACCCAACTTGACCAAATCGTTTCCTAACAAGATGTTTGCAGGCACGTTGTCCTGAACCAGGACCGGAAGCTTCGTTGTCTCTACTCCAATCGTAACGTTGACTAAGGCTACAGGCAATAATTTGGGAGGCCCACCAGCTAACCTGGTGGTTCTCAGAGGAGCACCTACATAGTCCTCTGGCTTGAGCCGGGTCCTGTCCACCACTGTCATGCTTGCCCCAGTGTCTCTCAAACCAGTAGAAGGCTGGCCGTTTAAGAGGACACTTGTCAAAAACCTACGAGTCTTCTGTGGGATAATTCCCAGTACTTCTGCATACTGGTCCCAGGCCCCAAGGGACACTAAGGAAATCACTACAGGAGCACAGAAGGTGATCCCAATAGAGGAGGGGAGGACAGTGGCTTCCACCTCAAGAACGAAGTAGGGGTAGGTCAGGCTGACAGCCTGGACTCCAAGTGCCTTACCTTTACACTTGGGGTCACCCCTTCAGTGATCCAGAGCCCCACAATCCCAACAAGTGCCGGGAGTGCGGGGTACAGTACTGGAACCACTGTGACCCTGCTTTGCAGCAGGCGGATCACTACTCTTACTCCCACCCACAACAGACTTATCCCCTCTAGGTTTTTGGGTCTTAGGAGAGGAAGGTTTTGGTTTACCCGACTGTGATTGCTTCTGGGACTCCTCAGCCTTCTGGGAGGTCCTCTTTTCTTTGTCCTTGTCCTTCCCACCGGAGTCCTTAGGGGACACCCGGTGGGAGACCCACTTGTCAGCCAACCTAGCCAGCTTAAAGGGGTCCAAAATGTTCTGGTCAGCAACATACTGACGCAGCTCTGGTAAACAGGCTTCCGAAAAATGCTCAAAAAACAAAAGGTGGAACAATTCAATTAACGTTTTCACTTTGTAACCATCAATCCACCCAATCATGTTCATGTGCGCAGAACTCACCCAGTCAACACATGACACATTCTCTCGTTTCTTAAAATCCCTGAACCTCTTAAGGTATTGGGTAGGTGTCTTGGCAAACTTGCCAATCAAAGCAGACTTCATGCAGTCATACTGACCCCTTTCTTCCACACTCAGTTTCAGAATACAGTCATATCCAGTCTGAGGCACTCTGCTTAACAAACACTTATCCCAATCTCTTTTATCTACATCATGAATTGCACAAGACATCTCAAACTCTTCAATCCATTGGAGGATATCAGAACCCTCTGCATACACACCAACCAAATCTTTCATAAACTTGGTTGCTGGGGAACTGACACTCTCAACTGGTTTAGCTGAAGTTTCCACTCAAGCTTTCTCTAACTGGATTCACTGACATTCGGTGTCAAGGTTCTTGAGTTCAAGGTCCTTATTTTTGAGTTGGAGATCCCTCTTTGAGTTTAAGATCCGGATTCTTGAGCTCCACTTGCTGTGCCAACTCCCCTTTCTTAAGATCATCATCTATTTCCAACTTGCTATATTCAAAGGCCAATTTCATCCTCAATGACTCAAGTTCCAAGGAAAGGAATTGCTGGGGTTTGGAACAGAGGCAGCATGAATGGTAGAATTCCCAGCATCAGATTCAGTGACAAATCTCGGGGCAGAGTCCTCATTGGTTGCACCCCCGCACCCCCCTTAAAGAGTTTCACCATCAGTCTGGTAGTCCACGAGGGCAGCTATCAGCTCAGACCTAGACTTATCCACAAAGTCTAACTCCCTGGATTCACAAGCATCTCGGAGAGCCTCTAAGCTCATCTGAGTCAATTTACCAAGTGCAATAGATTCCATTGCTTGTAAAGCAGTTATCTTGTACACAACTAAACCTTAATTTAACAAAGTGCAGATATCCTTGTAAGTGGCACGGTTATACACTGATTCTTAAAACCATAACCTCCCACCGCTGCTACCAGTGTGAAGGACCGGAGGGCGGTGTCTGTACTTCTGCTCTCTATATGTTAGAGGAGAGGCACAGAGGACCTCAGCCAAGATTCTCTATTGTTGGGAGCAATGGACGAGCAATCAGGGCCTAGTTTCTCAGGGGATGATGTGGGCTGGTTCTGAAGTACAGTATAGTCCCAAAGCACCCACAAAGGAATGTCTGCACACTGTATCGGTTAAAACACAGTCTTTATATAATTAATATTCAGGTTATGTACAACATCACAATAACTCACTTTGTACTCAGTTATCTATAATGGCAAATATACAGTTCTACGTGGTACCACAATTACTATTAGATCTCTTTAAAGTGCATCAATTGTACGGTTAAATGGCACACAAATCAGTTTGTAAAGGAAACCAACAATAGATATAAGAGGAAAGCAGTTGGCTAGAACAATTGGCAGAATACTGGCCCCGATACCTAGAGAAAGTTCTGTGTGGAGATCCCCCCACCTGGGCAACCTGTAGAATAAAGATATATCACAAGCCCAGTCCATATATTGCTCACAAGAGACTTTCCAATAGTTCTGCAACCCCAAACTATCTGGCGTTGTTGCGTTCCTCGTCAGGGAATCGACAGCCCTTCTTGAGCGCCCCCCCTTTAAGGCAGGAGTCACGGGTCGTCAAACGTCCGATGGAGAACAGAGTGAGCTACAACGGTGAAGTGGCAGCTTCTTTCCTAGCGGTGCTTGTCGGCCCGGAAGCGGAAACGTCGCGCAAGGAAGAGGCATGCGAGGCACCTCGATGTCGATAGTTCTGGACCGCAAAGAGTTTGAAGAACTGTGGCCCAGCAAGGGCGTTGAGTTGTCGGCGTCTCTGTGGTCTTTGGGTGGCAGAAAACCCACCGGTGGAAGCTCCACGGCGCATCGATGGCATGGCCTTCTCAAGCGGAATCAGACGGGCGATGATGCAGACGAGAGCGTTCTTGGATCAAGAGTTCTTAGGCAACGGGAGGCTTATGATCTGTTTTAACCTTGAAGGTAGACCCCGTATATAGGGCCTAAAATGCCTAAGGCTCCAAACTATACTAAAACATTCATTTTCAGCAGTAGCCCACCTAAATTCCCTACCCTGAAGTTGTCTACTGATGAATATGATCGGATGTTCTCTTCCTTTGTCATCTAACTGGGACAAGACAGCTCCAATTCCGGTGTCGCAGGCGTCAGTTTGAACGATAAAGGGCTTGCTGTAATCAGGTGCAAACAACACGGGTGCCCTACACAGACTTTCTTTCAAGCCATCAAAGGTCCTCTGACAGTCTTCAGTCCAATTAACCTTCCTAGGTTGTTTGGGAGATGTCAGAGCTGTCAGTGGTGCAGCTATGGATCCATATTCCGCCATGAATTAGCGATAGTACCCAGTGAGGCCCAAAAAGGCTCTCACCTGGGTTTGAGTAGTGGAAGTCTCCCAGTCATGTACATCCTGTAATTTACTGGGGAGAGGTTGGATTCGACCCCCTCCTACCTCATGACCAAGATACGTGGCTTTCCCCTGACACTTGGTGGCCTTGATAGTGAGGTTAGTCCTTTTCAAGGCCTGCAAAACCTTATCCAGGTGTGTCAAATGCTCTTCCCAGGTGGAACTGTAGACAGAAATGTCGTCTAGGTAGGCCACACAAAAGGCCTCCAGCCCACTGAGTGCATGATTGAGCAATCTCTGGAAGGTGGCAGGGGCATTCTTCAACACAAAAGGCATGAGCCTAAACTGGTAGAGTCCCTCTGGTGTTGAGAAGGCTGTCTTTTCCCTAGCATGGTCCGTCAGAGCTATTTGCCAATAGCCTGAGGTCAGGTCAAAGGTGCTAACAAAATTGACAGCACCTATGGTGTCCATGAGCTCATCAGCCCTGGGCAATGGGTGCGCGTCAGTTTTGGTGACGGCATTGACTCCGCTGTAGTCCACACAGAACCTCCAATCCTTCGTACCTGCCTGGGAACTTGTCTTCGGGACAGGGACCACTGGACTGGACCAGGGATTGGCTGAGGGCTCAATAACACCCAGATCCTACATCTTGGCAACCTCAGCCTGGATGTGGTTCTTAACTGTATCTGACATACGGTAGCACCTGCTTTTGACAGGCACTCTGTCACCAGTGTCAATTTCGTGTCTACACCACGGTGTAAGGCCTGGTGTCAGTGAAACCAGAGAGGCATACTGTTGGGGCAAATCCCTGCAGGCTCTCTGCTGCTCTGTTGTCAGATTGGGAGAGAGATGCACTCCCTCCACTGAGCCATCCTGAGGGTTTCTATGCAGCAAATCAGAAAGGAGCTCACTCTCATCCTCTTCTTGCTCTGAAGCTAGCAAGAGACATGAGACATCTGCTCGCCTGTGGAAAGGCTTAAGCCTGTTAACATGGAATACTTGAGGGACTACCCCAGAGACTCCCATGTCAACCAGATAATTGACCTCGCTCATCTTGGAGATTATCCTGAAGAGTCCAGTCCATTTATCTGCCAAAGCTCGAGGCTTGGTAGGCTCCATCACGAGGACCTCCTGTCCCGGAGTCCAATCTATTTGCGATGCTTTAAGGTCATGACAGTACTTATTCAATTCCTGGCTGTCCTTGAGATTTGCTGTTGCCTGACCCATCATCTGTGTCATCCTCTGCCTGAGGCCTAACACATAGTCCCCCACTTGCTTGGCGGGACCTGGAGGGGTAGCTTCCCAATCTTCTCTGATTAAGGCAAGGGGCCCCCTCACGGGATGTCCAAGGAGTAACTCAAAGGAGCTGAAACCAACACCCTCTTGAGGTACCTCTCTGTAAGCAAACAGCAGGCATGGCAGGAGGAGATCCCATTTCCTCCTTAGGGGCTCTTCCAAAGTGCCTAGCATGCCTTTGAGAGTTTTATTAAACCTCGCAACCAGACCACTGGTCTGGGGATGGTAAGAGGTGGAGAACTTGTAGCTCACCACGCACTCTTTCCACATGATTTTCATGCAACTAGACATGAAATTGGATCCTCTGTCAGAGGCAACCTCCTTGGGGAATCCAACATGGGTGAAAATGCCCAGGAGAGCCCTGGCAACCACCTTGGCAGTTGCAGTCCGAAGGGGTATAGCCTGGTGGCATGATCAACAAAGACCAGGATGAACCGATGTCCACCTGAAGTGGGAGGGTCAAGGGGACCGAAAATGTCAATGCCCATCCTCTCAAACGGTGTGCCAACCACTGGCAACGGCTGCAGTGGGGCAATGACACTGCCTCCAGTCTTGCCAGACAACTGATAAGTTGGGCAGGTCCTGCAGTGGGACTCCACTTCTACTCCCATCCGAGGCCAGTAGAAATGAGCAGGGAGCCTCTGCTTCATCTTCTTGGTACCAAGATGACCAGCTAAGGGCACCTCATGCGCCAACTGTAGCAGGAAGGGCCTGTAAACCTGAGGTACCACCAACCTCTTGAGGGCACCAGGTTCAGGCTTTGTGGGTTCACTAACAAGGACCTCACCCTCCCAATAAATCTGGAATGTCCTAGGTACTTCTCCTTGTGCCTGGGACAGAGCCTGTTTCCTCATACCCTCGAGAGAGTGGCACTCTCTCTGCCCCTTACAGAAGGCAGCCCTGGAGGGTCCCCCTTCAGCTAACAAACATTGAAGGTCGGGATGATCCTCCGGGTTGAGTACCTCTCCCATAGGAACGTTTTCTGGCTCTTCTCCCACAGGAGTTGAGACGGGGTTCACCACTGGACCCGGCCCATCCAGAGCATGGATCCCAATGGGTGCTGTCGGAACAGCAGGAAGATCAGGAGTCCCCTCCACAGAGGTGGCCTTCTTACTCTTCCGTTTCCTTCACGCCTTGGGTTTCCCTGTCAGCAAGGGTACCGGGCTCGCAGCCGGACCCTGTGTGACCTGCGATTGGGCGACTGCCACAACAGCCATGGGTAGACCATCCGTGATCATCCCCAACTTGACCAAATCGTTTCCTAACAAGATGTTTGCATGCACGTTGTCCTGAACCAGGACCGGAAGCTTCGTTGTCTCTGCTCCAATCGTAACGTTGACTAAGGCTACAGGCAATCATTTGGGAGGCCCACCAGCTAACCTGGTGGTTCTCAGAGGAGCACCTACATAGTCCTCTGGCTTGAGCCGGGTCCTGCCCACCACTGTCATGCTTGCCCCAGTGTCTCTCAAACCAGTAGAAGGCTGGCCGTTTAAGAGGACACTTGTCAAAAACCTACGAGTCTTCTGTGGGATAATTCCCAGTACTTCTGCATACTGGTCCCAGGCCCCAAGGGACACTAAGGAAATCTCTACAGGAGCACAGAAGGTGATCCCAATAGAGGAGGGGAGGACAGTGGCTTCCACCTCAAGAACGAAGTAGGGGTAGGTCAGGCTGACAGCCTGGACTCCAAGTGCCTTACCCTTACACTTGGGGTCACCCCTTCAGTGATCCAGAGCCCCACAATCCCAACAAGTGCCGGGAGTGCGGGGTACAGTACTGGAACCACTGTGACCCGGCTTTGCAGCAGGCGGATCACTACTCTTACTCCCACCCACAACAGACTTATCCCCTCTAGGTTTTTGGGTCTTAGGAGAGGAAGGTTTTGGTTTACCCGACTGTGATTGCTTCTGGGACTCCTCAGCCTTCTGAGAGGTCCTCTTTTCTTTGTCCTTGTCCTTCCCACCGGAGTCCTTAGGGGACACCCGGTGGGAGACCCACTTGTCAGCCAACCTAGCCAGCTTAAAGGGGTCCAAAATGTTCTGGTCAGCAACATACTGATGCAGCTCTGGTAAACAGGCTTCCGAAAAATGCTCAAAAAACAAAAGGTGGAACAATTCAATAAACGTTTTCACTTTGTAACCATCAATCCACCCAATCATGTTCATGTGCGCAGAACTCACCCAGTCAACACATGACACATTCTCTCGTTTCTTAAAATCCCTGAACCTCTTAAGGTATTGGGTAGGTGTCTTGGCAAACTTGGCAATAAAAGCAGACTTCATGCACTCATACTGACCCCTTTCTTCCACACTCAGTTTCAGAATACAGTCATATCCAGTCTGAGGCACTCTGCTTAACAAACACTTATCCCAATCTCTTTTATCTACATCATGAATTGCACAAGACATCTCAAACTCTTCAATCCATTGGAGGATATCAGAACCCTCTGCATACACACCAACCAAATATTTCATAAACTTGGCTGCTGGGGAACTGACACTGTCAATTGGTTTAGCTGAAGTTTCCACTCAAGCTTTCTCTAACTGGATTCACTGACATTCGGTGTCCCGGTTCTTGAGTTCAAGGTCCTTATTTTTGAGTTGGAGATCCCTCTTTGAGTTTAAGATCTGGATTCTTGAGCTCCACTTGCTGTGCCAACTCCCCTTTCTTAAGATCAGCATCTATTTCCAACTTGCTATATTCAAAGGACAATTTCATCCTCAATAACTCAAGTTCCAAGGAATTGCTGGGGTTTGGAACAGAGGCAGCAGGAATTGTGGTATTCCCAGCATCAGATTCAGTGACAAATCTCGGGGCAGAATCCTCATTGGTTGCACCCCTCCGCCCACCTTAAAGAGTTTCACCATCAGTCTGGTAGTCCATGAGGGCAGCTATCAGCTCAGACCTAGACTTATCCACAAAGTCTAACTCCCTGGATTCACAAGCATCTCGGAGAGCCTCTAAGCTCATCTGAGTCAATTTACCAAGTGCAATAGATTCCATTGCTTGTAATGCCGTTATCTTGTACACAACTAAACCTTAATTTAACAAAGTGCAGATATCCTTGTAAGTGGCACGGTTATACACTGATTCTTAAAACCATAACCTCCCACCGCTGCTTCCAGTGTGAAGGACCGGAGGGGGGTGTCTGTACTTCTGCTCTCTATATGTGTCACGCTCGGCGACCGCGGCCGCGATCGCTGGTGCTTATGGAGACGCTGGCGCTGGCGCGGCCATTGACATGGCCGCTACGCTGCCGCACGTTCTCCGGCAGCGTTCTAGCGTTCGGACGTCTTTCCAACGGCGCACTTTATCAGGAGCGCCAACCCGGAAGTCCGCGCGTTGCAACCCATTCGCGTTAGGCTTCCGGGTTAGTACGCTCCTGTCTCTGTCCTCCGTGTTCCACTTACCTCTCCCCGATTATCCCTTAGTCTTGGCTCTTCTCTACTAGCCTTGGCTTTGCTCTGCTTGCCGTCTAGTACTTCTCCTCGTGGTATTCAACTCCCTCTCCTTCCCTTACCCTCTTAATCCTCCAAGCTTCTCTTCTTTCCTTGTATTCCGCTTCAGTTTGTCCTCAGCCATTCCACTGGTCTTCCCTTCCTGGTCGGATGGTCTTGGCCTGCATATCATTTCAATCCGGTATCCAGCCTGCGTACTCCATCAAAAGGGGTTTTTTTATGCCGGTTGGCTTTTTCCCCTGCATTGGTCTGCCCCGGTTCGGGGGCCCCCCTTAGGCCCCGAGTCAGAGGGGCAGGGTGGCTTCCTCTCGAGGCAGACCCCATCTGCTTTCCAGAGAAGAAGCTTTGAGAAGGAGGAGATTTGGACTCCAGACTAAAGAAGAGTCAGCAGGTGAGCAGGAGGGCATAAGGGACACCGTGGTTGGAAAGGAATCCGTTAATTCAGGGAGCAAATCTGACAGTTTGCAACGCCAAAGAAGCAATATGGCCTCCCCTGAGCAGATCCAAGAATTAGTGGCCGCGGTCCAGGCCATGAATGTGGAATTGCAGAATGTTAAAGCCGATAATGCAGTTCTGCGGCAGATGATCTCCAATCGGGAAGCTAGAGATTCCGACCTACCTCCTATGTCGTTATCCACAGGCAAATTCGATGGTACCCCCAAACGCTTAAAAGAATTCTTGGAAGCATGTTCCGTTTACTTTGCATTCCGACCGCTGATGTTTTCCAATGACCAGGCCAAGGTGGGGTACATGATATCTAACATGAGCGGAAATGCCTTGGCTTGGGCCACCCCCTTTGTGACCAACAATAACCCTATTATTAGAGATTATGGGGGTTTTCTGGCCTTATTGCGTCAGGCCTTTGAACAACCTGAAGTAACCCAAGTAGCTGCAGAGGAACTTTTGGATGTACAGCAGGGCCCCCAGGATCTGTTGACTTACATCCCCACCTTTAAACGTTTGGCCTCGGACGCTGGATGGCCAGAAAGGGCCCAATATACTATTTTCCGTCGTGGATTGAAGGAGGAGATAAAGGATGAGCTGGCCAGAATAGCCCGTCCTACTACTTTGTCAGACTTATTCTCAATAGTAACACAGATCGACTACCGCCTTAGTGAACGCAAGGCAGAGAAGAAGAAGCAGAAGGGGTATCACAACCCTCCATCCAATGTCTACCCTATGCCCTCACTGTCTCATTCCAGTAATAAGGAGGAACCCATGCAAGTTGGATCCGCTCGGTCCCCGTTAACCTCCGAAGAAAGAAGACGTCGGAGAGATGCAGGTCTCTGCATGTACTGTGGATCCGGCTCACACTTGCTTCGGAATTGTACGGAAGTACCTCCTAGACGCTCGGGAAACGAACGACCTCGGAACTGAAGGGGACAAGTAACCGAGGTCCGACAACCAGTCCCTATGTTACAGTGACAGTAGCATCTCAGTCATCCACCATGGACTCTCGCCTCATGGCAATATCTATCCGTTTGGAAACCCCAACAAAGGTCTTCACCACTACGGCGCTTTTGGATTGTGGAGCCGCAGGAATGTTCATGGACACTGAGTGGGCACACGAGCATGGTCTCCCACTACAAAAACTGGATGAAGTCCAGAAAGTTGAAGGAGTGGATGGTTCTCCCCTGTCGTCGGGGCCCATCACCCATTCCACTATCTCCTTGAAGATGTGCATTCTTCAGCATACCGAACAGATCCAATTTGATCTAATTCGAGCAGCCCATTTTCCGGTTATCCTGGGTATTCCGTGGTTAAGGAGACACAACCCGCTCATCGACTGGACCCAAAATACCCTGGCTTTCACCTCCTCTTCTTGTAAGCAAAACTGTCTACTCCATGCCTCCGAAGAATTGGTACAGGTATTCACTCCTCAACAAGAAGGAGTACATGAAGTTTGTAAGATACCTTCGGAATTGGCCGAGTTCCAAGCTGTCTTCAGAGATAATCCGATTTTGGATCTCCCACCTCATCGCCCAGAAGACTGTGCCATTGAGCTGGTAGAGAACGCTTTAGTTCCATTTAGTCGGATGTTTTCCTTATCTCTGTTAGAGAAGAAGGCGCTCAGAAAGTACTTGGACTCTCATCTGACTAACGGTCTCATTCGTCCCTCTAAGTCACCGGCTGGAGCCTCACTTTTCTTCATACCAAAGAAAGATTCCTCAGAGTTAAGGCCCTGTATCGACTATAGAGGTCTTAATAAGGTCACGGTACGCGACCGATATCCAATGCCTTTAATAGCAGACATACTGGAAGCTGTACAAGGGTCAACCATCTTCTCAAAACTGGATCTCCGGAGTGCTTACCACCTTCTCCGGATAAGAGATGGTGATGAATGGAAGACTGCCTTTCGGACACCCTTTGGCCTTTTCGAATATCGGGTGATGCCATTTGGTTTGGTTAATGCTCCAGCCATATTCCAGCGTTTTATGGATCTCTTATTTTCTGATCTACTATTCCTCAATGTCATTGTCTACTTAGATGACATCTTGGTTTTCTCAAAATCCTTCTCGGAACATACCTCCCATCTTCAGACAGTGTTTCATCGTCTACAGATCCAACATCTATTAATCAAACCGGAAAAGTGCCTTTTCTACGCATCCTCTGTTCCTTATTTGGGATATGTCTTATCTCTGAAAGGCATAACCATGGATCCCAGAAAGGTGTCTTCCATTCTAAGTTGGCCAGCACCCACGTCGTTGAAGGAGGTCCAACGATTCTTGGGATTAGCCAACTTCTATAGGAAGTTTATAGGACATTTTTCTCAAATAGTACTGCCCATTACTTCATTGCTCAAGAAGGATGCCAAGCCTTTCCAATGGTCGGAAACGGCCAACCATGCCTTTATGGACTTAAAGAAGAGATTCTGTTCCGCACCTATTCTGGCACAACCTGATCAGCATCAGCCCTTTATAGTAGAGGCGGATGCTTCCGCAAGCGCCTTGGGAGCGGTACTTCTTCAACTCAAGGACGGACTGGAACACCCTATTGCATATCTTTCTAAGACTCTATCCGCGAGTCAACTGAACTACTCCGTAATTGAAAAGGAACTTCTAGCTCTCAAGGTGGCCTGCGAAGAGTGGAGACATCTACTTCAAGGCGGTTCACATCCTTTCACTCTACGTACAGATCATAAGAATTTAAAAATTCTTCGAAACATGGAATGTGTAAACTCCAGACAGGTTCGCTGGGCACATTTCTTCAGCCAATATGACTTTTCTATTTCCTATATTCCAGGCACTCAGAACAGCTTGGCGGACGCTCTATCGAGGTGTCAGTCCTCCGATTATCACTCTTCGTCTTCTGGTCAGAAGATGTTTTTTCGGAACCGAATAGTGGGAATAGTCTCGTCATTTCTTCAAGAAGTTAAGACCGCTACTCATCCCGATTTGGCAACCTCGGTGCCGGGCGTCTTACATCCTCAACTTCGTTGGTCTGAAGGACTTTTACTGGTGGGGCAACGGTTGTACATACCTTCTAAACCCCTACAATTGAAGATTCTGGAATGGGGTCACGACCATGTTACAGCCGGTCATAGAGGGGTCAAAGGTACATTGGAATTAATCTCTCGCTCCTTCTTTTGGCCTTCTCTTTCTCACGACGTGAAACAACACTGTAAGTCGTGTATGATCTGCGCCCAAAACAAGAACCCCACTCATAAGCCTTATGGGTTGTTGATGCAACCAGTATTACCAAGCCAACCATGGTCTCAAATATCCACAGACTTTATAGTTGACCTGCCCCGATCCCAGGGGCTGACATGTCTCATGGTAACCGTTGATTCATTCACTAAGCTGGCCCACTTCTCGGCACTTAAAGGAGTACCATCCGCTACAGAAATGGCAGAAGTATTCCTTAGGGACATATTCAGAATCCACGGACTTCCGGATAAAATTATTTCTGATCGGGGCTCTCAATATACCTCTCGATTTTGGGGAGCATTATGTCAACGGTTGGGTATCGAGAGAGCCTTGTCATCCGGTTTCCATCCTCAGACGAATGGTCAGACAGAACGCCTCAATGCATCCCTGGAACAATACCTTCGATGTTATGTCAACAAGAATCAAGACAATTGGGTGAGCCTTCTACCCACCGCCGAATTCGCGTATAACAACGCTGTACATTCGGCAACTGGACTCAGCCCTTTCTTTTGTTCTTATGGCTTTCACCCGAGAAGCATACTACCAGTCTTCTCTTCTCCCTCTAATATACCCACCATCGAATCCTCATTGGATCAACTAACTACAGCTCACTCTACCGCCCAACGAAGTCTGGTATCCGCCAGACGCCGGTATAAGGAAGTGTCTGATCGAGCTTGTTTACCGGGTCCTGATTGGAAGGAAGGAGAGCGAGTCTGGTTGTCCACCAGATATTTGCCTAAATGGGTCCACCCAACCAAACTTACACCCCGGTTTATCGGACCTTTCAAGATACTCAAGAAGATTAACCCAGTGGCTTATCGACTACAACTCCCCAAGTCCATGTCTCGGATTCACCCAGTCTTTCACTCCTCTCTCTTCCGTCTAGTGGACCCAAACACTCCTGTTAAAAGGACCACTAGACTTATGTGCAATCCACAGTCTATCCCTGAAGAATATGAAGTGTCTGACATATTAGATTCCAGATATCGCAGAGGCAGATTGGAATACCTTGTGTCGTGGAAGAACTACCCTAGTTCAGAGAATTCTTGGGAACCCTGGTCATATGTTCATGCTCCTAGACTGTTAAAAAGTTTTCACCGAACTCATCCGGGGAAGCCCGGTGGGTTGGGGTCTGGAGGGAGGCATACTGTCACGCTCGGCGACCGCGGCCGCGGCCGCGATCGCTGGTGCTTATGGAGACGCTGGCGCTGGAGCGGCCATTGACATGGCCGCTACGCTGCCGCACGTTCTCCAGCAGCGTTCTAGCGTTCGGACGTCTTTCCAACGGCGCACTTTATCAGGAGCGCCAACCCGGAAGTCCGCGCGTTGCAACCCATTCGCGTTAGGCTTCCGGGTTAGTACGCTCCTGTCTCTGTCCTCCGTGTTCCACTTACCTCTCCCCGATTATCCCTTAGTCTTGGCTCTTCTCTACTAGCCTTGGCTTTGCTCTGCTTGCCGTCTAGTACTTCTCCTCGTGGTATTCAACTCCCTCTCCTTCCCTTACCCTCTTAATCCTCCAAGCTTCTCTTCTTTCCTTGTATTCCGCTTCAG
This sequence comes from Ambystoma mexicanum, assembly GCF_040938575.1. NCBI lineage: Eukaryota > Metazoa > Chordata > Amphibia > Caudata > Ambystomatidae > Ambystoma > Ambystoma mexicanum. The sequence goes on along the minus strand of NC_090941.1, from coordinate 880,137,467 downwards.
TTTGTCCTCAGCCATTCCACTGGTCTTCCCTTCCTGGTCGGATGGTCTTGGCCTGCATATCATTTCAATCCGGTATCCAGCCTGCGTACTCCATCAAAAGGGTTTTTTTTATGCCGGTTGGCTTTTTCCCCTGCATTGGTCTGCCCCGGTTCGGGGGCCCCCCTTAGGCCCCGAGTCAGAGGGGCAGGGTGGCTTCCTCTCGAGGCAGACCCCATCTGCTTTCCAGAGAAGAAGCTTTGAGAAGGAGGAGATTTGGACTCCAGACTAAAGAAGAGTCAGCAGGTGAGCAGGAGGGCATAAGGGACACCGTGGTTGGAAAGGAATCCGTTAATTCAGGGAGCAAATCTGACAATATGTTAGAGGAGAGGCACAGAGGACCTCATCCAAGATTCTCTATTGTTGGGAGCAATGGACGAGCAATCAAGGCCTAGTTTCTCAGGAGATGATGTGGGCTGGTTCTGAAGTACAGTATAGTCCCAAAGCACCCACAAAGGAATGTCTGCACACTGTATCGGTTAAAACACAGTCTTTATATAATTAATATTCAGGTTATGTACAACATCACAATAACTCACTTTGTACTCAATTATCTATAATGGCAAATATACAGTTCTACGTGGTACCGCAATTACTATTAGATCTCTTTAAAGTGCATCAATTGTACGGTTAAATGGCACACAAATCAGTTTGTAAAGGAAACCAACAATAGATATAAGAGGAAAGCAGTTGGCTAGAACAATTGGCAGAATACTGGCCCCGATACCTAGAGAAAGTTCTGTGTGGAGATCCCCCCACCTGGGCAACCTGTAGAATAAAGATATATCACAAGCCCAGTCCATGTATTGCTCACAAGAGACTTTCCAATAGTTCTGCAACCCCAAACTATCTGGCGTTGTTGCGTACCTCGTCAGGGAATCGACAGCCCTTCTTGAGTGCCCTCCCTTTAAGGCAGGAGTCACGGGTCGTCGAACGTCCGATGGGGAACAGAGTGAGCTACAACGGTGAAGTGGCAGCTTCTTTCCTAGCGGTGCTTGTCGGCCCGGAAGCGTAAACGTCGTGCAAGGAAGAGGCGTGCGGGGCACCTCGATGTCGATAGTTCTGGACCGCAAAGAGTTTGAAGAACTGTGGCCCAGCAAGGGCGTTGAGTTGTCGGCGTCTCTGTGGTCTTTGGGTGGCAGAAAACCCACCGGTGGAGGCACCACGGCGCGTCGATGGCATGGCCTTCTCCAGCGGGATCAGACGGGCGATGATGCTGACGAGAGCGTTCTTCGATCAGGAGTTCTTAGGCAACGGGGGGCTTATGATCTGTTTTAACCTTGAAGGTAGACCCCGTAAGGTAGGGCCTAAAATGCCTAAGGCTCCAAACTATACTAAAACATTCCTTTTCAGCAGTAGCCCACCTAAATTCCCTACCCTGAAGTTGTCTACTGATGAATATGATCGGATGTTCTCTTCCTTTGTCATCTAACTGGGACAAGACAGCTCCAATTCCGGTCTCGCAGGCGTCAGTTTGAACGATAAAGGGCTTGCTGTAATCAGGTGCAAACAACACGGGTGCCCTACACAGACTTTCTTTCAAGCCATCAAAGGCCCTCTGACAGTCTTCAGTCCAATTAACCTTCCTAGGTTGTTTGGGAGAAGTCAGAGCTGTCAGTGGTGCAGCTATGGTTCCATAGTCCGCCATGAATTAGCGATAGTACTCAGTGAGGTCCAAAAAGGCTCTCACCTGGGTGTGAGTAGTGGAAGTCTCCCAGTCATGTACATCCTGTACTTTACTGGGGAGAGGTTGGATTCGACCCCCTGCTACCTCATGACCAAGATACGTGACTTTCCCCTGACACTTGGTGGCCTTGATAGTGAGGTTAGCCTTTTTCAAGGCCTGCAAAACCTTATCCAGGTGTGTCAAATGCTCTTGAACTGTAGACAGAAATGTCGTTTAGGTAGGCCACACAAAAGGCCTCCAGCCCACTGAGTGCATGACTGAGCTATCTCTGGACGGTGGCAGGGGCATTCTTCAACCCAAAAGGCATGACCCTAAAGTGGTAGAGTCCCTCTGGTGTTGAGAACGCTGTCTTTTCCCTAGCATGGTCCGTCAGAGCTATTTGTCAATAGCCTGAGGTAAGGTCAAAGGTGCTCACAAAATTGACAGCACCTATGGTGTCCATGAGCTCATCAGCCCTGGGCAATGGGTGTGCGTCAGTTTTGGTGACGGCATTGACTCCGCTGTAGTCCACACAGAACCTCCAATCCTTCGTACCTGCCTGGGAACTTGCCTTCGGGACAGGGACCACTGGATTGGACCAGGGATTGGCTGAGGGCTCAATAACACCCAGATCCTACATCTTGGCAACCTCAGCCTGGATGTGGTTCTTAACTGTATCTGACAAACGGTAGAACCTGCTTTTGACAGGCACGCTGTCACCAGTGTCAATTTCGTGTCTACACCACGGTGTAAGGCCTGGTGTCAGTGAAACCAGAGAGGCATACTGTTGGAGCAAAGCCCTGCAGGCTCTCTGCTGCTCTGTTGTCAGATTGGGAGAGAGATGCACTCCCTCCACTGAGCCATCATGAGGGTTTCTATGCAGCAAATCAGAAAGGAGCTCACTCTCATCCTCTTCTTGCTCTGAAGCTAGCAAGAGACATGAGACATCTGCTCGCCTGTGGAAAGGCTTAAGCCTGTCAACATGGAATACTTGAGGGGCTACCCCAGAGACTCCCATGTCAACCAGATAATTGACCTCGCTCATCTTGGAGATTATCCTGAAGAGTCCAGTCCATTTATCTGCCAAAGCTCGAGGCTTGGTAGGCTCCATCATGAGGACCTCCTGTCCCGGAGTCCAATCTATTTGCGATGCTTTAAGGTCATGCCAGTATTTATTCAATTCCTGGCTGTCCTTGAGATTTGCTGTTGCCTGACCCATCATCTGTGTCATCCTCTGCCTGAGGCCTAACACATAGTCCCCCACTTGCTTGGCGGGACCTGGAGGGGTAGCTTCCCAATCTTCTCTGATTAAGGCAAGGGGCCCCCTCACGGGATGTCCAAAGAGTAACTCAAAGGGGCTGAAACCAACACCATCTTGAGGTACCTCTCTGTAAGCAAACAGCAGGCATGGCAGGAGGAGATCCCATTTCCTCCTTAGGGGCTCTTCCAAAGTGCCTAGCATGCCTTTGAGAGTTTTATTAAACCTCTCATCCAGACCACTGGTCTGGGGATGGTAAGAGGTGGAGAACTTGTAGCTCACCGCACACTCTTTCCACATGATTTTCATGCAACTAGACATGAAATTGGATCCTCTGTCAGAGGCAACCTCCTTGGGGAATCCAACATGGGTGAAAATGCCCAGGAGAGCCCTGGCAACCACCTTGGCAGTTGCAGTCCGAAGGGGTATAGCCTGGTGGCATGATCAACCAAGACCAGGATGAACCGATGTCCACCTGAACTGGGAGGGTCAAGGGGACCGAAAATGTCAAGGCCCATCCTCTCAAACGGTGTGCCAACCACTGGCAACGGCTGCAGTGGGGCAATGACACTGCCTCCAGTCTTGCCAGACAACTGACAAGTTGGGCAGGTCTTGCAGTGGGACTCCACTTCTACTCCCATCCGAGGCCAGTAGAAATGGGCAGGGAGCCTCTGCTTCGTCTTCTTGGTACCAAGATGACCAGCTAAGGGCACCTCATGCGCCAAATGTAGCAGGAAGGGCCTGTAAACCTGGGGTACCACCAACCTCTTGAGGGCACCAGGTTCAGGCTTTGTGGGTTCACTAACAAGGACCTCACCCTGCCAATAAATCTGGAATGTCCTAGGTACTTCTCCTTGTGCCTGGGACAGAGCCTGTTTCCTCATACCCTCGAGAGAGTGGCGCTCTCTCTGCCCCTTATAGAGGTCCGCCTGTGAGGGTCCCCCTTCAGCTAACAAACATTGAAGGTCGGGATGATCCTCCGGAATGAGTACCTCTCCCATAGGAACGTTTTCTGGCTCTTCTCCCACAGGAGTTGAGACGGGGTTCACCACTGGACCCAGCCCATCCAGAGCATGGATCCCAATGGGTGCTGTCGGAACAGCAGGAAGATCAGGAGTCCCCTCCACAGAGGTGGCCTTCTTACTCTTCCTTTTCCTTCACGCCTTGGGTTTCCCTGTCAGCCAGGGTACCGGGCTCGCAGCCGGACCCTGTGTGACCTGCGATTGGGCGACTGCCACAACAGCCATGGGTAGACCATCCGTGATCATCCCCAACTTGACCAAATCGTTTCCTAACAAGATGTTTGCAGGCACGTTGTCCTGAACCAGGACCGGAAGCTTCGTTGTCTCTGCTCCAATCGTAACGTTGACTAAGGCTACAGGCAATAATTTGGGAGGCCCACCAGCTAACCTGGTGGTTCTCAGAGGAGCACCTACATAGTCCTCTGGCTTGAGCAGGGTCCTGTCCACCACTATCATGCTTGCCCCAGTGTCTCTCAAACCAGTAGAAGGCTGGCCGTTTAAGAGGACACTTGTCAAAAACCTACGAGTCTTCTGTGGGATAATTCCCAGTACTTCTGCATACTGGTCCCAGGCCCCAAGGGACACTAAGGAAATCACTACAGGAGCACAGAAGGTGATCCCAATAGAGGAGGGGAGGACAGTGGCTTCCACCTCAAGAACGAAGTAGGGGTAGGTCAGGCTGACAGCCTGGACTCCAAGTGCCTTACCCTTACACTTGGGGTCACCCCTTCAGTGATCCAGAGCCCCACAATCCCAACAAGTGCCGGGAGAGCGGGGTACAGTACTGGAACCACTGTGACCCTGCTTTGCAGCAGGCGGATCACTACGCTTACTCCCACCTACAACAGACTTATCCCCTCTAGGTTTTTGGGTCTTAGGAGAGGAAGGTTTTGGTTTACCCGTCTGTGATTGCTTCTGGGACTCCTCAGCCTTCTGAGAGGTCCTCTTTTCTTTGTCCTTGTCCTTCCCACCGGAGTCCTTAGGGGACACCCAGTGGGAGACCCACTTGTCAGCCAAACTAGCCAGTTTAAAGGGGTCCAAAATGTTCTGGTCAGCAACATACTGACGCAGCTCTGGTAAACAGGCTTACGAAAAATGCTCAAAAAACAAAAGGTGGAACAATTCAATAAACGTTTTCACTTTGTAACCATCAATCCACCCCATCATGTTCATGTGCGCAGAACTCACCCAGTCAACACATGACACATTCTCTTGTTTCTTAAAATCCCTCAACCTCTTAAGGTATTGGGTAGGTGTCTTGGCAAACTTGGCAATCAAAGCAGACTTCATGCACTCATACTGACCCCTTTCTTCCACACTCAGTTTCAGAATACAGTCATATCAAGTCTGAGGCACTCTGCTTAACAAACACTTATCCCAATCTCTTTTATCTACTTCATGAATTGCACAAGACATCTCAAACTCTTCAATCCATTGGATGATATCAGAACCCTCTGCATACACACCAACCAAATCTTTCATAAACTTGGTTGCTGGGGAACTGACACTCTCAACTGGTTTAGCTGAAGTCTCCACTCAAGCTTTTTCTAACTGGATTCGCTGACATTCGGTGTCCCGGTTCTTGAGTTAAAGGTCCTTATTTTTGAGTTGGAGATCCCTCTTTGAGTTTAAGATCCGGATTCTTGAGCTCCACTTGCTGTGCCAACTCCCCTTTCTTAAGCTCAGCATCTATTTCCAAACTTGCCATATTCAAAGGCCAATTTCATCCTCAATAACTCAAGTTTCAAGGAATTGCTGGGGTTTGGAACAGAGGCAGCAGGAATGGTGGTATTCCCAGCATCAGATTCAGCGACAAATCTCGGGGCAGAGTCCTCATTGGTTGCACCCCCCCTTAAAGAGTTTCACCATCAGTCTGGTAGTCCACGAGGGCAGCTATCAGCTCAGACCTAGACTTATCCACAAAGTCTAACTCCCTGGATTCACAAGCATCTTGGAGAGCCTCTAAGCTCATCTGAGTCAATTTACCAAGTGCAATAGATTCAATTGCTTGCAATGCAGTTATCTTGTACACAACTAAACCTTAATTTAACAAAGTGCAGATATCCTTGTAAGTGGCACGGTTATACACTGATTCTTAAAACCATAACCTCCCACCGCTGCTACCAGTGTGAAGGACCGGAGGGGGGTGTCTGTACTTCTGCTCTCTATATGTTAGAGGAGAGGCACAGAGGACCTCAGCCAAGATTCTCTATTGTTGGGAGCAATGGACGAGCAATCAGTGCCTAGTTTCTCAGGAGATGATGTGGGCTGGTTCTGAAGTACAGTATAGTCCCAAAGCACCCACAAAGGAATGTCTGCACACTGTATCGGTTAAAACACAGTCTTTATATAATTAATATTCAGGTTATGTACAACATCACGATAACTCACTTTGTACTCAGTTATCTATAATGGCAAATATACAGTTCTACGTGGTACCGCAATTACTATTAGATCTCTTTAAAGTGCATCAATTGTATGGTTAAATGGCATACAAATCAGTTTGTAAAGCAAACCAACAATAGATATAAGAGGAAAGCAGTTGGCTAGAACAATTGGCAGAATACTGGCCCCGATACCTAGAGAAAGTTCTGTGTGGAGATCCCCCCACCTGGGCAACCTGTAGAATAAAGATATATCACAAGCCCAGTCCATATATTGCTCACAAGAGACTTTCCAATAGTTCTGCAACCCCAAACTATCTGGCGTTGTTGCGTACCTCGTCAGGGAATCGACAGCCCTTCTTGAGCGCCCTCCCTTTAAGGCAGGAGTCACGGGTCGTCGAACATCCGATGGAGAACAGAGTGAGCTACAACGATGAAGTGGCAGCTTCTTTCCTAGCGGTGCTTGTCGCCCGGAAGCGTAAACGTCACGCAAGGAAGAGGCGTGCGGGGCACCTCGATGTTGATAGTTCTGGACCGCAAAGAGTTTGAAGAACTGTGGCCCAGCAAGGGCGTTGAATTGTCGGCGTCTCTGTGGTCTTTGGGTGGCAGAAAACCCACCGGTGGAGGCTCCACGGCACGTCGATGGCATGGCCTTCTCAAGTGGGATCAGACGGGCGATGATGCAGACGAGAGCGTTCTTGGATCAAGAGTTCTTAGGCAACGGGAGGCTTATGATCTGTTTTAACCTTGAAGGTAGACCCCGTAAGGTAGGGCCTAAAATGCCTAAGGCTCCAAACTATACTAAAACATTCCTTTTCAGCAGTAGCCCACCTAAATTCCCTACCCTGAAGTTGTCTACTGATGAATATGATCGGATGTTCTCTTCCTTTGTCATCTAACTGGGACAAGACCGCTCCAATTCCGGTGTCGCAGGCGTCAGTTTGAACGATAAAGGGCTTGCTGTAATCAGGTGCAAACAACAGAGGTGCCCTACACAGACTTTCTTTCAAGCCATCAAAGGCCCTCTGACAGTCTTCAGTCCAATTAACCTTCCTAGGTTGTTTGGGAGAAGTCAGAGCTGTCAGTGGTGCAGCTATGGTTCCATAGTCCGCCATGAATTAGCAATAGTACCCAGTGAGGCCCAAAAAGGCTCTCACCTGGGTTTGAGTAGTGTAAGTCTCCCAGTCATGTACATCCTGTACTTTACTGGGGAGAGGTTGGATTCGACCCTCTCCTACTTCATGACCAAGATACGTGACTTTCCCCTGACACTTGGTGGCCTTGATAGTGAGGTTAGCCCTTTTCAAGGCCTGCAAAACCTTATCCAGGTGTGTCCAATGCTCTTCCCAGGTAAATGTCGTCTAGGTAGGCCACACAAAAGGCCTCCAGCCCACCGAGTGCATGATTGAGCAATCTCTGGAAGGTGGCAGGGGCATTCTTCAACACAAAAGGCATGACCCTAAACTGGTAGAGTCCCTCTGGTGTTGAGAACGCTGTCTTTTCCCTAGCATGGTCCGTCAGAGCTATTTGCCAACAGCCTGAGGTAATGTCAAAGGTGCTCACAAAATTGACAGCACCTATGGTGCCCATGAGCTCATCAGCCCTGGGCAATGGGTGCGCGTCAGTTTTGGTGACGGCATTGACTCCGCTGTAGTCCACACAGAACCTCCAATCCTTCGTACCTGCCTGGGAACTTGCCTTCGGGACAGGGACCACTGGACTGGACCAGGGATTGGCTGAGGGCTCAATAACACCCAGATCCTACATCTTGGCAACCTCAGTCTGGATGTGGTTCTTAACTGTATCTGACATACGGTAGCACCTGCTTTTGACAGGCACGCTGTCACCAGTGTCAATTTCGTGTCTACACCACGGTGTAAGGCCTGGTGTCAGTGAAACCAGAGAGGCATACTGTTGGAGCAAATCCCTGCAGGCTCTCTGCTGCTCTGTTGTCAGATTGGGAGAGAGATGCACTCCCTCCACTGCGCCATCCTGACGGTTTCTATGCAGCGAATCAGAAAGGAGCTCACTCTCATCCAGTTCTTGCTCTGAAGCTAGCAAGAGACATGAGACATCTGCTCGTCTGTGGAAAGGCTTTAGCCTGTTAACATGGAATACTTGAGGGGATACCCCAGAGACTCCCATGTCAACCAGATAATTGACCTCGCTCATCTTGGAGATTATCCTGAAGAGTCCAGTCCATTTATCTTCCAAAGCTCGAGGCTTGGTAGGCTCCATCACAAGGACCTCCTGTCCCGGAGTCCAATCTATTTGCGATGCTTTAAGGTCATGCCAGTACTTATTCAATTCCTGGCTGTCCTTGAGATTTGCTGTTGCCTGACCCATCATCTGTGTCATGCTCTGCCTGAGGCCTAACACATAGTCCCCCACTTGCTTGGCGGGACCTGGAGGGGTAGCTTCCCAATCTTCTCTGATTAAGGCAAGGGGCCCCCTCACGGGATGTCCAAAGAGTAATTCAAAGGGGCTGAAACCAACACCGTCTTGAGGTACCTGTCAGTAAGCAAACAGCAGGCATGGCAGGAGGAGATCCCATTTCCTCCTTAGGGGCACTTCAAAAGTGCCTAGCATGCCTTTGAGAGTTTTATTAAACCTCTCAGCCAGACCACTGGTCTGGGTATGGTAAGAGGTGGAGAACTTGTAGCTCACCGCGCACTCTTTCCACATGATTTTCATGCAACTAGACATGAAATTGGATCCTCTGTCAGAGGCAACCTCCTTGGGGAATCCAACATGGGTGAAAATGCCGAGGAGAGCCCTGGCAACCACCTTGGCAGTTGCAGTCCGAAGGGGTATAGCCTGGTGGCATGATCAACCAAGACCAGGATGAACCGATGTCCACCTGAAGTGGGAGGGTCAAGGGGACCGAAAATGTCAAGGCCCATCCTCTCAAACGGTGTGCCAACCACTGGCAACGGCTGCAGTGGGGCAATGACACTGCCTCCAGTCTTGGCAGACAACTGACAAGTTGGGCAGGTCCTGCAGTAGGACTTCACTTCTACTCCCATCCGAGGCCAGTAGAAATGGGCAGGGAGCCTCTGTTTCGTCTTCTTGGTACCAAGATGACCAGCTAAGGGCACCTCATGCGCCAACTGTAGCAGGAAGGGCCTGTAAACCTGGGGTACCACCAACCTCTTGAGGGCACCAGGTTCAGGCTTTGTGGGTTCACTAACAAGGACCTCACCCTCCCAATAAATCTGGAATGTCCTAGGTACTTCTCCTTGTGCCTGGGACAGAGCCTGTTTCCTCATACCCTCGAGAGAGTGGCACTCTCTCTGCCCCTTACAGAAGTCCGCCCGGGAGGGTTCCCCTTCAGCTAACAAACATTGAAGGTCGGGATGATCCTTCGGGTTGAGTACCACTCCCATAGGAACGTTTTCTGGCTCTTCTCCCACAGGTGTTGAGACGGGGTTCACCACTGGACCCGGCCCATCCAGAGCATGGATCCCAATGGGTGCTGTCGGAACAGCAGGAAGTTCAGGAGTCCCCTCCACAGAGGTGGCCTTCTTACTCTTCCGTTTCCTTCACGCCTTGGGTTTCCCTGTCAGCAAGGGTACCGGGCTCGCAGCCGGACTCTGTGTGACCTGCGATTGGGCGACTGCCAGAACAGCCATGGGTAGACCATCCGTGATCATCCCCAACTTGACCAAATCGTTTCCTAACAAGATGTTTGCAGGCACGTTGTCCTGAACCAGGACCGGAAGCTTCTTTGTCTTGGCTCCAATCGTAACGTTGACTAAGGCTACAGGCAATAATTTGGGAGGCCCACCAGCTAACCTGGTGGTTCTCAGGGGAGCACCTACATAGTCCTCTGGCTTGAGCAGGTCCTGTCCACCACTGTCATGCTTGCCCCAGTGTCTCTCAAACCAGTAGAAGGCTGGCCGTTTAAGAGGACACTTCTCAAAAACCTACGAGTCTTCTGTGGGATAATTCCCAGTACTTCTGCATACTGGTCCCAGGCCCCAAGGGACACTAAGGAAATCTCTACAGGAGCACAGAAGGTGATCCCAATAGAGGAGGGGAGGACAGTGGCTTCCACCTCAAGAACGAAGTAGGGGTAGGTCGGGCTCCAAGGTGCCTTACCCTTACACTTGGGGTCACCCCTTCAGTGATCCAGAGCCCCACAATCCCAACAAGTGCCGGGAGTGCGGGGTACAGTACTGGAACCACTGTGACCCTGCTTTGCAGCAGGCGGATCACTACTCTTACTCCCACCTACAACAGACTTATCCCCTCTAGGTTTTTGGGTCTTAGGAGAGGAAGGTTTTGGTTTACCCGACTGTGATTGCTTCTGGGACTCCTCAGCCTTCTGAGAGGTCCTCTTTTATTTGTCCTTGTCCTTCCCACCGGAGTCCTTAGGGGACACCCGGTGGGAGACCCACTTGTCAGCCAACCTAGCCAGCTTAAAGGGGTCCAAAATGTTCTGGTCAGCAACATACTGACGCAGCTCTGGTAAACAGGCTTCCGAAAAATGCTCAAAAAACAAAAGGTGGAACAATTCAATAAACGTTTTCACTTTGTAACCATCAATCCACCCAATCATGTTCATGTGCGCAGAACTCACCCAGTCAACACATGACACATTCTCTCATTTCTTAAAATCCCTGAACCTCTTAAGGTATTGGGTAGGTGTCTTGCCAAACTTGGCAATCAAAGCAGACTTCATGCACTCATACTGACCCCTTTCTTCCAAGCTCAGTTTCAGAATACAGTCATATCCAGTCTGAGGCACTCTGCTTAACAAACACTTAGCCCAATCTCTTTTATCTACATCATGAATAGGACAAGACATCTCAAACTCTTCAATCCATTGAAGGATATCAGAACCCTCTGCATACACACCAACCAAATCTTTCATAAACTTGGTTGCTGGGGAACTGACACTCTCAACTGGTTTAGCTGAAGTCTCCACTCAAGCTTTCTCTAACTGGATTTGCTGACATTCATTGTCCCGGTTTTTGAGTTCAAGGTCCTTATCTTTGAGTTGGAGATCCCTCTTTGAGTTTAAGATCTGGATTCTTGAGCTCCACTTGCTGTGCCAACTCCCCTTTCTTAAGCTCAGCATCTATTTCCAACTTGCTATATTCAAAGGCCAATTTCATCCTCAATAACTCAAGTTCCAAGGAATTTCTGGGGTTTGGAACAGAGGCAGCAGGAATGGTGGTATTCCCAGCATCAGATTCAGCGACAAATCTCGGAGCAGAGTCCTCATTGGTTGCACCCTCCCCCTTAAAGAGTTTCACCATCAGTCTGGTAGTCCACCAGAGCAGCTATCAGCTCAGCCCTAGACTTATCCACAAAGTCTATCTCCCTGGCTTCACGAGCATCTTGGAGAGCCTCTAAGCTCATCTGAGTCAATTTACCAAGTGCAACAGATACACTGATTCTTAAAACCATAACCTCCCATCGCTGCCACCAGTGTGAAGGACCGGAGGGGGGTGTCTGTACTTCTGCTCTATATATGTTAGAGGAGACGCACAGAGGACCTCAGCCAAGATTCTCTATTGTTGGGAGCAATGGACGAGCAATCAGGGCCTAGCTTCTCAGGAGGTGATTCGGGCTGGTTCTGAAGTACAGTGTAGTCCCAAAGCACCCACAAAGGAATGTCTGCACAGTGTATAGGTTAAAACACAGTCTTTATATAATTAATATTCAGGTTATGTACAATATCACGATAACTCACTTTGTACTCAGTTATCTATCACGGCAAAAATACAGTTCGATGTGGTTCCACAATTACTATTAGATCTCTTTATAGTGCATCAACTGTACGGTTAAATGGCACACAAATCAGTTTGTAAAGGAAACCAACTATAGCTATAAGAGGAAAGCAGTTCGTTAGAACCATTGGCAGAATAATACTGGCCTGATACCTAGGCACAGTTCTCTGTGGAGATCCCCCCACCTGGGCAACCTGTAGAATAAAGATATATCACACTGTCAGTCCATATATTGTTCACAAGAGACTTTCCAATAGTTCTGCAACCCCAAAGTACCTGGCGTTGTAGCGTTCCTCGTTGGGGAATCGACAGCGCTTCTTGAGTACCCTCCCTTTAAGGCAGGTGTCACAGGTCGTCGAACATCCGATGGAGAACAGGGTGAACTACGACAGTGAAGTGGCAGCTTCTTTCCTAGCGGTGCTCGTTGGCGGGGAATGTGGATTTGGACAAGCACCACGTCATTCAACACTACACACTGAATTCATACCAGTTTCGGGCAGGGCTGTGTCAGTCATTGTGTCAAACACCAGAAACCAGACATCCACAAAAAGACGTGCATATTTGCCACACACTCTATTCACCTAGGTCCCACCCACAGGCATACCCACAACATACGGTCATTGGGAAGGCTCCAGCCAGTCTGGTTGGCACGTCCCCACACTACCATATATGGAACATCCACCCAGCAGCTTCGGGAAGATCAAGGTAACAGGCGATGGAAGGCAAAAGGCCACATGGGCCATCTTGTCTCCATCAGGACTCTACCGATTCCAATGATAGGGCCTGGGCATCCCAAAATGGAGGATACTCAGGGCACCAGTCAATTCAGCACAGAGCTGCCACCAGCCCGTACCCTGCTCTGTGGGCCACACACAGGTGCCCAACAACTTACACTAGGGGCACAGGGTTGTACCCCCTACCCATGGGTGCCATAAGGGTATCCCCTGGGTATGTTCACCAAAACCAAAAGAGAGAGCTGCAACGCCAGGAGTCCCACATGAACTCCTGCGCGGAAAACACGACAAAACACACGATAAAAGGCAATAAAGGACACGGATACGGAGGCCCTGTCCCTCCGATGCATTTCCAGCATCACAATCACCCCCCCAGACTGGGGTTGCCTAATCTCCCACGAGATAGACACCCTCATCCAGACGGTCAACATATCTTCTGGAAAGGCCATCTGCATTATCGTGACTCTTCCCTGGTCTATGCTCTATGGTGAAGTCTAGCCCTTGCAGGCGAATGGACCACCTGAGCAGTTTCAGGTTTTCACCCTTCATGTGCATAAGCCACTTCAGAGGCTTATGATCTGTTTGGACCTTGAAGGTAGACCCCGTAAGGTAGGGCCTAAAATGCCTAAGGCTCCAAACTATACTAAAACATTCCTTTTCAGCAGTAGCCCACCTAAATTCCCTACCCTGGAGCTGTCTACTGATGAATATGATCGGATGTTCTCTTCCTTTGTCATCTAACTGGGACAAGACAGCTCCAATTCCGGTGTCGCAAGCATCAGTTTGAACAATAAAGGGCTTGCTGTAATCAGGTGCAAACAACACCGGTGCCCTACACAGACTTTCTTTCAAGCCATCAAAGGCCCTCTAACAGTCTTCAGTCCAATTAACCTTCCTAGGTTGTTTGGGAGAAGTCAGAGCTGTCAGTGGTGCAGCTATGGTTCCATAGTCCGCCATGAATTAGTGATAGTACCGAGTGAGGCCCAAAAAGGCTCTCACCTGGTTTGAGTAGTGGAAGTCTCCCAGTCATGTCCATCCTGTACTTGACTGGGGAGAGGTTGGATTCGACCCCCTCCTACCTCATGACCAAGATACGTGACTTTCCCCTGAAACTTGGTGGCCTTGATAGTGAGGTTAGCCCTTTTCAAGGCCTGCAAAACCTTATCCAGGTATGTCAAATGTTCTTCCCAGGTGGAACTGTAGACAGAAATGTCGTCTAGGTAGGCTACACAAAAGGCCTCCAGCCCACTGAGTGCATGATTGAGCAATCTCTGGAAGGTGGCAGGGGCATTCTTCAACCCAAAAGGCATGCCCCTAAACTGGTAGAGTCCCTCTGGTGTTGAGAACGCCGTCTTTTCCCTGGCAAGGTCCGTCAGAGCTATTTGCCAACAGCCTGAGGTAAGGTCAAAGGTGCTCACAAAATTGACAGCACCTATGGTGTCCATGAGCTCATCAGCCCTGGGCAATGGGTGCACCTCAGTTTTGGTGACGGCATTGACTCCGCTGTAGTCCACACAGAACCTCCAATCGTTCGTACCTGCCTGGGAACTTGCCTTCGGGACAGGGACCACTGGACTGGACCAGGGATTGGTTGAGGGCTCAATAACACCCAGATCCTACATCTTGGCAACCTCAGCCTGGATGTGGTTCTTAACTGTATCTGACATACGGTAGCACCTGCTTTTGACAGGCACGCTGTCACCAGTGTCAATTTCGTGTCTACACCACGGTGTAAGGCCTGGTGTCAATGAAACCAGAGAGGCATACTGCTGGAGCACATCCCTGCAGGCCCTCTGCTGCTCTGTTGTCAGATTGGGAGAGAGATGCACTCCCTCCACTGAGCCATCCTGAGGGTTTCTATGCAGAAAATCAGAAAGGAGCTCACTCTCATCCTCTTCTTGCTCTGAAGCTACCAAGAAACATGAGACATCTGCTCGCCTCTGGAAAGGCTTAAGCCTGTTAACATGGAATACTTGAGGGGCTACCCCAGAGACTCCCATGTCAACCAGATAATTGACCTCGCTCATCTTGGAGATTATCCTGAAGAGTCCAGTCCATTTATCTGCCAAAGCTCGAGGCTTGGTAGGCTCCATCACGAGGACCTCCTGCCCCAGAGTTTTATTAAACCTCTCAACCTGACCATTGGTCTGGGGATGGTAAGAAGTGGAGAACTTGTAGCTCACCGCACACTCTTTCCACATGATTTTCATGCAACTAGACATGAAATTGGATCCTCAGTCAGAGGCAACCTCCTTGGGGAATCCAACATGGGTGAAAATGCCCTGGAGAGCCTTGGCAACCACCTTGGCAGTTGCAGCCCGAAGGGGTATATCCTGATGGCATGATCAACCAAGACCAGGATGAACCGATGTCCACCTGAAGTGGGAGGGTCAAGGGGACCGAAAATGTCAAGGCCCATCCTCTCAAACGGTGTGCCAACCACTGGCAACAGCTGCAGTGGGTTAATGACACTGCCTCCAGTCTTGCCAGACAACTGACAAGTTGGGCAGGTCCTGCAGTGGGACCCCACTTCTACTCCCATCCGAGGCCAGTAGAAATGGGCAGGGAGCCTTGCTTCATCTTCTTGGTACCAAGATGACCAGCTAAGGGCACCTCATGCGCCAACTGTAGGAGGAAGGGCCTGTAAACCTGGGGTACCACCAACCTCTTGAAGGACCAGGTTCAGGCTTAGTGGGTTCACTAACTAGGACCTCACCCTCCCAATAAATCTGGAATGTCCTAGGTACTTCTCCTTGTGCCTGGAACAGGGCCTGTTTCCTCATACCCTCGAGAGATTGGCACTCTCTCTGCCCCTTATAGAGGTCCGCCTGGGAGGGTCCCCCTTCAGCTAACAATCATTGAAGGTCGGGATGATCCTCCGGGTTGAGTACCTCTCCCACAGGAAAGTCTTCTGGCTCTTCTCCCACAGGAGTTGAGACGGGGTTCACCACTGGACCCAGCCCATCCAGAGCATGGATCCCAATGGGTGCTGTCGGAACAGCAGGAAGATCAGGAGTCCCCTCCACAGAGGTGGCCTTCTTACACTTCCGTTTCCTTTGCGCCTTGGGTTTCCCTGTCAGCAATGGTACCGGGCTCGCAGCCGGACCCTGTGTGACCTGCGATTGGGTGACTGCCACAACAGCCATGGGTAGACCATCCGTGATCATCCCCAACTTGACCAAATCGTTTCCTAACAAAATGTTTGCAGGTACGTTGTCCTGAACCAGGACCGGAATCTTCGTTGTCTTGGCTCCAATCGTTGACTAAGGCTACAGGCAATAATTTTGGAGACCCACCAGCTAACCTGGTGGTTCTCAGAGGAGCACCTACATAGTCCTCTGGCTTGAGCAGGGTCCTGTCCACCACTGTCATGCTTGCCCCAGTGTCTCTCAAACCAGTAGAAGGCTGGCCGTTTAAGAGGACACTTCTCAAAAACCTACGAATGTTCTGTGGGATAGTTCCCAGTACTTCTGCATACTGGTCCCAGGCCCCAAGGGACACTAAGGAAATCTCTACGAGAGCACAGAAGGTGATCCCAGTAGAGGAGGGGAGGACAGTGGCCTCCACCTCAAGAACGAAGTAGGGGTAGGTCAGGCTGACAGCCTGGACTCCAAGTGCCTTACCCTTACACTTGGGGTCACCCCTTCAGTGATCCAGAGCCCGACAATCCCAACAAGTGCCGGGAGTGCGGGGTACGGTACAGGAACCACTGTGACCCTGCTTTGCAGCAGGCGGACCACTACTCTTACTCCCACCCACAACAGACTTATCCCCTCTAGGTTTTTGGGTCTTAGGAGAGGAAGGTTTTGGTTTACCCGACTGTGATTGCTTCTGGGACTCCTCAGCCTTCTGAGAGGTCCTCTTTTCTTTGTCCTTGTCCTTCCCACCGGAGCTCTTAGGGTACACCCGGTGGGAGACCCACTTGTCAGCCAACCTAACCAGCTTAAAGGGGTCCAAAATGTTCTGGTCAGCAACATACTGACGCAGCTCTGGTAAACAGGCTTCCGAAAAATGCTCAAAAACAAAAGGTGGAACAATTCAATAAACGTTTTCACTTTGTAACCATCAGTCCACCCCATCATGTTCATGTGCGCAGAACTCACCCAGTCAACACATGACACATTCTCTCGTTTCTTAAAATCCCTGAACCTCTTAAGGTATTGGGTAGGTGTCTTGGCAAACTTGGCAATCAAAGCAGACTTCATGCACTCATACTGACCCCTTTCTTCCACACTCAGTTTCAGAATACAGTCATATCAAGTCTGAGGCACTCTGCTTAACAAACACTTATCCCAATCTCTTTTATCTACATCATGAATTGCACAAGACATCTCAAACTCTTCAATCCATTGGAGGATATCAGAACCCTCTGCATACACACCAACCAAATCTTTCATAAACTTGGTTGCTGGGGAACTGACACTCTCAACTGGTTTAGCTGAAGTCTCCACTCAAGCTTTTTCTAACTGGATTCGCTGACATTCGGTGTCCCGGTTCTTGAGTTCAAGGTCCTTATTTTTGAGTTGGAGATCCCTCTTTGAGTTTAAGATCCGGATTCATGAGCTCCACTTGCTGTGCCAACTCCCCTTTCTTAAACCCAGCATCTATTTCCAACTTTCTATATTCAAAGGCCAATTTCATCCTCAATAACTCAAGTTCCAAGGAATTGCTGGGGTTTGGAACAGAGGCAGCAGGAATGGTGGTATTCCCAGCATCAGATTCAGCGACAAATCTCGGGGCAGAGTCCTCATTGGTTGCACCCCCCGCTTAAAGAGTTTCACCATCAGTCTGGTAGTCCACGAGGGCAGCTATCAGCTCAGACCTAGACTTATCCACAAAGTCTAACTCCCTGGATTCACAAGCATCTTGGAGAGCCTCTAAGCTCATCTGAGTCAATTTACCAAGCGCAATAGATTCCATTGCTTGTAATGCAGTTATCTTGTACACAACTAAACCTTAATTTAACAAAGTGCAGATATCCTTGTAAGTGGCACGGTTATACACTGATTCTTAAAACCATAACCTCCCACCGCTGCTACCAGTGTGAAGGACCGGAGGGGGGTGTCTGTACTTCTGCTCTCTATATGTTAGAGGAGAGGCACAGAGGACCTCAGCCAAGATTCTCTATTGTTGGGAGCAATGGACGAGCAATCAGTGCCTAGTTTCTCAGGAGATGATGTGGGCTGGTTCTGAAGTACAGTATAGTCCCAAAGCACCCACAAAGGAATTTCTGCACCCTGTATCGGTTAAAACACAGTCTTTATATAATGAATATTCAGGTTATGTACAACATCAAGATAACTCACTTTGTACTCAGTTATCTATAATGGCAAATATACAGTTCTACGTGGTACCGCAATTACTATTAGATCTCTTTAAAGTGCATCAATTGTACGGTTAAATGGCACACAAATCAGTTTGTAAAGGAAACCAACAATAGATATAAGAGGAAAGCAGTTGGCTAGAACAATTGGCAGAATACTGGCCCCGATACCTAGAGAAAGTTCTGTGTGGAGATCCCCCCACCTGGGCAACCTGTAGAATAAAGATATATCACAAGCCCAGTCCATATATTGCTCACAAGAGACTTTCCAATAGTTCTGCAACCCCAAACTATCTGACGTTGTTGCGTTCCTCATCAGGGAATCGACAGCCCTTCTTGAGCGCCCTCCCTTTAAGGCAGGAGTCACGGGTCGTCGAACGTCCGATGGAGAACAGAGTGAGCTACAACGATGAAGTGGCAGCTTCTTTCCTAGCGGTGCTTGTCGGCCCGGAAGCGTAAACGTCACGCAAGGAAGAGGCGTGCGGGGCACCTCGATGTCGATAGTTCTGGGCCGCAAAGAGTTTGAAGAACTGTGGCCCAGCAAGGGCGTTGAGTTGTCGGCGTCTCTGTGGTCTTTGGGTGGCAGAAAACCCACCGGTGGAGGCTCCACGGCGCGTCGATGGCATGGCCTTCTCAAGCGGGATCAGACGGGCGATGATGCAGACGAGAGCGTTCTTGGATCAAGAGTTCTTAGGCAACGGGAGGCTTATGATCTGTTTTAACCTTGAAGGTAGACCCCGTAAGGTAGGGCCTAAAATGCCTAAGGCTCCAAACTATACTAAAACATTCCTTTTCAGCAGTAGCCCACCTAAATTCCCTATCCTGGAGCTGTCTACTGATGAATATGATCGGATGTTCTCTTCCTTTGTCATCTAACTGGGACAAGACAGCTCCAATTCCGGTGTCGCAAGCATCAGTTTGAACGATAAAGGGCTTGCTGTAATCAGGTGCAAACAACACGGGTGCCCTACACAGACTTTCTCTCAAGCCATCAAAGGCCCTCTGACAGTCTTCAGTCCAATTAACCTTCCTAGGTTGTTTGGGAGAAGTCAGAGCTGTCAGTGGTGCAGCTATGGTTCCATAGTTCGCCATGAATTAGCGATAGTACCGAGTGAGGCCCAAAAAGGCTCTCACCTGGGTTTGAGTAGTGGAAGTCTCCCAATCATGTACATCCTGTACTTTACTGGGGAGAGGTTGGATTCGACCCCCTCCTACCTCATGACCAAGATACGTGACTTTCCCCTGAAACTTGGTGGCCTTGATAGTGAGGTTAGCCCTTTTCAAGGCCTGCAAAACCTTATCCAGGTATGTCAAATGTTCTTCCCAGGTGGAACTGTAGACAGAAATGTCGTCTAGGTAGGCTACACAAAAGGCCTCCAGCCCACTGAGTGCATGATTGAGCAATCTCTGGAAGATGGCAGGGGCATTCTTCAACCCAAAAGGCATGCCCCTAAACTGGTAGAGTCCCTCTGGTGTTGAGAACGCTGTCTTTTCCCTGGCAAGGTCCGTCAGAGCTATTTGCCAATAGCCTGAGGTAAGGTCAAAGGTGCTCACAAAATTGACAGCACCTATGGTGTCCATGAGCTCATCAGCCCTGGGCAATGGGTGCGCGTCAGTTTTGGTGACGGCATTGACTCTGCTGTAGTCCACACAGAACCTCCAATCCTTCGTACCTGCCTGGGAACTTGCCTTCGGGACAGGGACCACTGGACTGGACAAGGGATTGGCTGAGGGCTCAATAACACCCAGATCCTACATCTTGGCAACCTCAGCCTGGATGTGGTTCTTAACTGTATCTGACATACGGTAGCACCTGCTTTTGACAGGCACGCTGTCACCAGTGTCAATTTCGTGTCTACACCACGGTGTAAGGCCTGGTGTCAGTGAAACCAGAGAGGCATACTGTTGGAGCAAATCCCTGCAGGCTCTCTGCTGCTCTGTTGTCAGATTGGGAGAGAGATGCACTCCCTCCACTGAGCCATCCTGAGGGTTTCTATGCAGCAAATCAGAAAGGAGCTCACTCTCATCCTCTTCTTGCTCTGAAGCTAGCAAGAGACGTGAGGCATCTGCTCGCCTGTGGAAAGGCTTAAGCCTGTTAACATGGAATACTTGAGGGGATACCCCAGAGACTCCCATGTCAACCAGATAATTGACCTCGCTCATCTTGGAGATTATCCTGAAGAGTCCAGTCCATTTATCTGCCAAAGCTCGAGGCTTGGTAGGCTCCATCACGAGGACCTCCAGTCCCGGAGTCCAATCTATTTGCGATGCTTTAAGGTCATGCCAGTACTTATTCAATTCCTGGCTGTCCTTGAGATTTGCTGTTGCCTGACCCATCATCTGTGTCATCCTCTGCCTGAGGCCTAACACATAGTCCCCCACTTACTTGGCGGGACCTGGAGGGGTAGCTTCCCAATCTTCTCTGATTAAGGCAAGGGGCCCCCTCACGGGATGTCCAAAGAGTAATTCAAAGGGGCTGAAACCAACACCCTCTTGAGGTACCTGTCTGTAAGCAAACAGCAGGCATGGCAGGAGGAGATCCCATTTCCTCCTTACAGGCTCTTCCAAAGTGCCTAGCGTGCCTTTGAGAGTTTTATTAAACCTCTCAACCAGACCATTGGTCTGGGGATGGTAAGAAGTGGAGAACTTGTAGCTCACCGCTCACTCTTTCCACATGATTTTCATGCAACTAGACATCAAATTGGATCCTCCGTCAGAGGCAACCTCCTTGGGGAATCCAACATGGGTGAAAATGCCCTGGAGAGCCCTGGCAACCACCTTGGCAGTTGCAGCCCGAAGGGGTATAGCCTGGTGGCATGATCAACCAAGACCAGGATGAACCGATGTCCACCTGAAGTGGGAGGGTCAAGGGGACCGAAAATGTCAAGGCCCATCCTCTCAAACGGTGTGCCAACCACTGGCAACAGCTGCAGTGGGGCAATGACACTGCCTCCAGTCTTGCCAGACAACTGACAAGTTGGGCAGGTCCTGCAGTGGGACCCCACTTCTACTCCCATCTGAGGCCAGTAGAAATGGGCAGGGAGCCTCTGCTTCATCTTCCTGGTACCAAGATGACCAGCTAAGGGCACCTCATGCGCCAACTGTAGCAGGAAGGGCCTGTAAACCTGGGGTACCACCAACCTCTTGAAGGACCAGGTTCAGGCTTAGTGGGTTCACTAACAAGGACCTCACCCTCCCAATAAATCTGGAATGTCCTAGGTACTTCTCCTTGTGCCTGGAACAGGGCCTGTTTCCTCATACCCTCGAGAGATTGGCACTCTCTCTGCCCCTTATAGAGGTCCGCCTGGGAGGGTCCCCCTTCAGCTAACAATCATTGAAGGTCGGGATGATCCTCCGGGTTGAGTACCTCTCCCACAGGAAAGTCTTCTGGCTCTTCTCCCACAGGAGTTGAGACGGGGTTCACCACTGGACCCAGCCCATCCAGAGCATGGATCCCAATGGGTGCTGTCGGAACAGCAGGAAGATCAGGAGTCCCCTCCACAGAGGTGGCCTTCTTACACTTCCGTTTCCTTTGCGCCTTGGGTTTCCCTGTCAGCAAGGGTACCGGGCTCGCAGCCGGACCCTGTGTGACCTGCGATTGGGTGACTGCCACAACAGCCATGGGTAGACCATCCGTGATCATCCCCAACTTGACCAAATCGTTTCCTAACAAAATGTTTGCAGGTACGTTGTCCTGAACCAGGACCGGAATCTTCGTTGTCTTGGCTCCAATCGTTGACTAAGGCTACAGGCAATAATTTTGGAGACCCACCAGCTAACCTGGTGGTTCTCAGAGGAGCACCTACATAGTCCTCTGGCTTGAGCAGGGTCCTGTCCACCACTGTCATGCTTGCCCCAGTGTCTCTCAAACCAGTAGAAGGCTGGCCGTTTAAGAGGACACTTCTCAAAAACCTACGAATGTTCTGTGGGATAGTTCCCAGTACTTCTGCATACTGGTCCCAGGCCCCAAGGGACACTAAGGAAATCTCTACGAGAGCACAGAAGGTGATCCCAGTAGAGGAGGGGAGGACAGTGGCCTCCACCTCAAGAACGAAGTAGGGGTAGGTCAGGCTGACAGCCTGGACTCCAAGTGCCTTACCCTTACACTTGGGGTCACCCCTTCAGTGATCCAGAGCCCGACAATCCCAACAAGTGCCGGGAGTGCGGGGTACGGTACAGGAACCACTGTGACCCTGCTTTGCAGCAGGCGGACCACTACTCTTACTCCCACCCACAACAGACTTATCCCCTCTAGGTTTTTGGGTCTTAGGAGAGGAAGGTTTTGGTTTACCCGACTGTGATTGCTTCTGGGACTCCTCAGCCTTCTGAGAGGTCCTCTTTTCTTTGTCCTTGTCCTTCCCACCGGAGCTCTTAGGGTACACCCGGTGGGAGACCCACTTGTCAGCCAACCTAACCAGCTTAAAGGGGTCCAAAATGTTCTGGTCAGCAACATACTGACGCAGCTCTGGTAAACAGGCTTCCGAAAAATGCTCAAAAACAAAAGGTGGAACAATTCAATAAACGTTTTCACTTTGTAACCATCAGTCCACCCCATCATGTTCATGTGCGCAGAACTCACCCAGTCAACACATGACACATTCTCTCGTTTCTTAAAATCCCTGAACCTCTTAAGGTATTGGGTAGGTGTCTTGGCAAACTTGGCAATCAAAGCAGACTTCATGCACTCATACTGACCCCTTTCTTCCACACTCAGTTTCAGAATACAGTCATATCAAGTCTGAGGCACTCTGCTTAACAAACACTTAGCCCAATCTCTTTTATCTACATCATGAATAGCACAAGACATCTCAAACTCTTCAATCCATTGAAGGATATCAGAACCCTCTGCATACACACCAACCAAATCTTTCATAAACTTGGTTGCTGGGGAACTGACACTCTCAACTGGTTTAGCTGAAGTCTCCACTCAAGCTTTCTCTAACTGGATTCGCTGACATTCAGTGTCCCGGTTTTTGAGTTCAAGGTCCTTATCTTTGAGTTGGAGATCCCTCTTTGAGTTTAAGATCCGGATTCTTGAGCTCCACTTGCTGTGCCAACTCCCCTTTCTTAAGCTCAGCATCTATTTCCAACTTGCTATATTCAAAGGCCATTTTCATCCTCAATAACTCAAGTTCCAAGGAATTGCTGGGGTTTGGAACAGAGGCAGCAGGAATGGTGGTATTCCCAGCATCAGATTCAGCGACAAATCTCGGGGCAGAGTCCTCATTGGTTGCACCTCCCCCCCCTTAAAGAGTTTCACCATCAGTCTGGTAGTCCACCAGAGCAGCTATCAGCTCAGCCCTAGACTTATCCACAAAGTCTAACTCCCTGGCTTCACGAGCATCTTGGAGAGCCTCTAAGCTCATCTGAGTCAAATTACCAAGTGCAACAGATTCCATTGCTTGTAATGCAGTTATCTTGTACACAACTAAACCTTAATTTAACAAAGTGCAGATATCCTTGTAAGTGGCACGGTTATACACTGATTCTTAAAACCATAACCTCCCACCGCTGCTACCAGTGTGAAGGACCGGAGGGGGGTGTCTGTACTTCTGCTCTCTATATGTTAGAGGAGAGGCACAGAGGACCTCAGCCAAGATTCTCTATTGTTGGGAGCAATGGACGAGCAATCAGTGCCTAGTTTCTCAGGAGATGATGTGGGCTGGTTCTGAAGTACAGTATAGTCCCAAAGCACCCACAAAGGAATTTCTGCACCCTGTATCGGTTAAAACACAGTCTTTATATAATGAATATTCAGGTTATGTACAACATCAAGATAACTCACTTTGTACTCAGTTATCTATAATGGCAAATATACAGTTCTACGTGGTACCGCAATTACTATTAGATCTCTTTAAAGTGCATCAATTGTACGGTTAAATGGCACACAAATCAGTTTGTAAAGGAAACCAACAATAGATATAAGAGGAAAGCAGTTGGCTAGAACAATTGGCAGAATACTGGCCCCGATACCTAGAGAAAGTTCTGTGTGGAGATCCCCCCACCTGGGCAACCTGTAGAATAAAGATATATCACAAGCCCAGTCCATATATTGCTCACAAGAGACTTTCCAATAGTTCTGCAACCCCAAACTATCTGACGTTGTTGCGTTCCTCATCAGGGAATCGACAGCCCTTCTTGAGCGCCCTCCCTTTAAGGCAGGAGTCACGGGTCGTCGAACGTCCGATGGAGAACAGAGTGAGCTACAACGATGAAGTGGCAGCTTCTTTCCTAGCGGTGCTTGTCGGCCCGGAAGCGTAAACGTCACGCAAGGAAGAGGCGTGCGGGGCACCTCGATGTCGATAGTTCTGGGCCGCAAAGAGTTTGAAGAACTGTGGCCCAGCAAGGGCGTTGAGTTGTCGGCGTCTCTGTGGTCTTTGGGTGGCAGAAAACCCACCGGTGGAGGCTCCACGGCGCGTCGATGGCATGGCCTTCTCAAGCGGGATCAGACGGGCGATGATGCAGACGAGAGCGTTCTTGGATCAAGAGTTCTTAGGCAACGGGAGGCTTATGATCTGTTTTAACCTTGAAGGTAGACCCCGTAAGGTAGGGCCTAAAATGCCTAAGGCTCCAAACTATACTAAAACATTCCTTTTCAGCAGTAGCCCACCTAAATTCCCTATCCTGGAGCTGTCTACTGATGAATATGATCGGATGTTCTCTTCCTTTGTCATCTAACTGGGACAAGACAGCTCCAATTCCGGTGTCGCAAGCATCAGTTTGAACGATAAAGGGCTTGCTGTAATCAGGTGCAAACAACACGGGTGCCCTACACAGACTTTCTCTCAAGCCATCAAAGGCCCTCTGACAGTCTTCAGTCCAATTAACCTTCCTAGGTTGTTTGGGAGAAGTCAGAGCTGTCAGTGGTGCAGCTATGGTTCCATAGTTCGCCATGAATTAGCGATAGTACCGAGTGAGGCCCAAAAAGGCTCTCACCTGGGTTTGAGTAGTGGAAGTCTCCCAATCATGTACATCCTGTACTTTACTGGGGAGAGGTTGGATTCGACCCCCTCCTACCTCATGACCAAGATACGTGACTTTCCCCTGAAACTTGGTGGCCTTGATAGTGAGGTTAGCCCTTTTCAAGGCCTGCAAAACCTTATCCAGGTATGTCAAATGTTCTTCCCAGGTGGAACTGTAGACAGAAATGTCGTCTAGGTAGGCTACACAAAAGGCCTCCAGCCCACTGAGTGCATGATTGAGCAATCTCTGGAAGATGGCAGGGGCATTCTTCAACCCAAAAGGCATGCCCCTAAACTGGTAGAGTCCCTCTGGTGTTGAGAACGCTGTCTTTTCCCTGGCAAGGTCCGTCAGAGCTATTTGCCAATAGCCTGAGGTAAGGTCAAAGGTGCTCACAAAATTGACAGCACCTATGGTGTCCATGAGCTCATCAGCCCTGGGCAATGGGTGCGCGTCAGTTTTGGTGACGGCATTGACTCTGCTGTAGTCCACACAGAACCTCCAATCCTTCGTACCTGCCTGGGAACTTGCCTTCGGGACAGGGACCACTGGACTGGACAAGGGATTGGCTGAGGGCTCAATAACACCCAGATCCTACATCTTGGCAACCTCAGCCTGGATGTGGTTCTTAACTGTATCTGACATACGGTAGCACCTGCTTTTGACAGGCACGCTGTCACCAGTGTCAATTTCGTGTCTACACCACGGTGTAAGGCCTGGTGTCAGTGAAACCAGAGAGGCATACTGTTGGAGCAAATCCCTGCAGGCTCTCTGCTGCTCTGTTGTCAGATTGGGAGAGAGATGCACTCCCTCCACTGAGCCATCCTGAGGGTTTCTATGCAGCAAATCAGAAAGGAGCTCACTCTCATCCTCTTCTTGCTCTGAAGCTAGCAAGAGACGTGAGGCATCTGCTCGCCTGTGGAAAGGCTTAAGCCTGTTAACATGGAATACTTGAGGGGATACCCCAGAGACTCCCATGTCAACCAGATAATTGACCTCGCTCATCTTGGAGATTATCCTGAAGAGTCCAGTCCATTTATCTGCCAAAGCTCGAGGCTTGGTAGGCTCCATCACGAGGACCTCCAGTCCCGGAGTCCAATCTATTTGCGATGCTTTAAGGTCATGCCAGTACTTATTCAATTCCTGGCTGTCCTTGAGATTTGCTGTTGCCTGACCCATCATCTGTGTCATCCTCTGCCTGAGGCCTAACACATAGTCCCCCACTTACTTGGCGGGACCTGGAGGGGTAGCTTCCCAATCTTCTCTGATTAAGGCAAGGGGCCCCCTCACGGGATGTCCAAAGAGTAATTCAAAGGGGCTGAAACCAACACCCTCTTGAGGTACCTGTCTGTAAGCAAACAGCAGGCATGGCAGGAGGAGATCCCATTTCCTCCTTACAGGCTCTTCCAAAGTGCCTAGCGTGCCTTTGAGAGTTTTATTAAACCTCTCAACCAGACCATTGGTCTGGGGATGGTAAGAAGTGGAGAACTTGTAGCTCACCGCTCACTCTTTCCACATGATTTTCATGCAACTAGACATCAAATTGGATCCTCCGTCAGAGGCAACCTCCTTGGGGAATCCAACATGGGTGAAAATGCCCTGGAGAGCCCTGGCAACCACCTTGGCAGTTGCAGCCCGAAGGGGTATAGCCTGGTGGCATGATCAACCAAGACCAGGATGAACCGATGTCCACCTGAAGTGGGAGGGTCAAGGGGACCGAAAATGTCAAGGCCCATCCTCTCAAACGGTGTGCCAACCACTGGCAACAGCTGCAGTGGGGCAATGACACTGCCTCCAGTCTTGCCAGACAACTGACAAGTTGGGCAGGTCCTGCAGTGGGACCCCACTTCTACTCCCATCTGAGGCCAGTAGAAATGGGCAGGGAGCCTCTGCTTCATCTTCCTGGTACCAAGATGACCAGCTAAGGGCACCTCATGCGCCAACTGTAGCAGGAAGGGCCTGTAAACCTGGGGTACCACCAACCTCTTGAAGGACCAGGTTCAGGCTTAGTGGGTTCACTAACAAGGACCTCACCCTCCCAATAAATCTGGAATGTCCTAGGTACTTCTCCTTGTGCCTGGAACAGGGCCTGTTTCCTCATACCCTCGAGAGATTGGCACTCTCTCTGCCCCTTATAGAGGTCCGCCTGGGAGGGTCCCCCTTCAGCTAACAATCATTGAAGGTCGGGATGATCCTCCGGGTTGAGTACCTCTCCCACAGGAAAGTCTTCTGGCTCTTCTCCCACAGGAGTTGAGACGGGGTTCACCACTGGACCCAGCCCATCCAGAGCATGGATCCCAATGGGTGCTGTCGGAACAGCAGGAAGATCAGGAGTCCCCTCCACAGAGGTGGCCTTCTTACACTTCCGTTTCCTTCGCGCCTTGGGTATCCCTGTCAGCAAGGGTACCGGGCTCGCAGCCGGACCCTGTTTGACCTGCGATTGGGTGACTGCCACAACAGCCATGGGTAGACCATCTGTGATCATCCCCAACTTGACCAAATCGTTTCCTAACAAGATGTTTGCAGGTACGTTGTCCTGAACCAGGACCGGAAGCTTCGTTGTCTTGGCTCCAATCGTTGACTAAGGCTACAGGCAATAATTTTGGAGGCCCACCAGCTAACCTGGTGGCTCTCAGAGGAGCACCTACATAGTCCTCTGGCTTGAGCAGGGTCCTGTCCACCACTGTCATGCTTGCCCCAGTGTCTCTCAAACCAGTAGAAGGCTGGCCGTTTAAGAGGACACTTCTCAAAAACCTACGAATGTTCTGTGGGATAGTTCCCAGTACTTCTGCATACTGGCCCCAGGCCCCAAGGGACACTAAGGAAATCTCTACGAGAGCACAGAAGGTGATCCCAGTAGAGGAGGGGAGGACAGTGGCCTCCACCTCAAGAACGAAGTAGGGGTAGGTCAGGCTGACAGCCTGGACTCCAAGTGCCTTACCCTTACACTTGGGGTCACCCCTTCAGTGATCCAGAGCCCGACAATCCCAACAAGTGCCGGGAGTGCGGGGTACGGTACAGGAACCACTGTGACCCTGCTTTGCAGCAGGCGGATCACTACTCTTACTCCCACCCACAACAGACTTATCCCCTCTAGGTTTTTGGGTCTTAGGAGAGGAAGGTTTTGGTTTACCCGACTGTGATTGCTTCTGGGACTCCTCAGCCTTCTGAGAGGTCCTCTTTTCTTTGTCCTTGTCCTTCCCACCGGAGTCCTTAGGGGACACCCGGTGGGAGACCCACTTGTCAGCCAACCTAGCCAGCTTAAAGGGGTCAAAAATGTTCTGGTCAGCAACATACTGACGCAGCTCTGGTAAACAGGCTTCCGAAAAATGCTCAAAAAACAAAAGGTGGAACAATTCAATAAACGTTTTCACTTTGTAACCATCAATCCACCCAATCATGTTCATGTGCGCAGAACTCACCCAGTCAACACATGACACATTCTCTCATTTCTTAAAATCCCTGAACCTCTTAAGGTATTGGGTAGATGTCTTGCCAAACTTGGCAATCAAAGCAAACTTCATGCACTCATACTGACCCCTTTCTTCCACACTCAGTTTCAGAATACAGTCATATCCAGTCTTAGGCACTCTGCTTAACAAACACTTAGCCCAATCTCTTTTATCTACATCATGAATAGCACAAGACATCTCAAACTCTTCAATCCATTGAAGGATATCAGAACCCTCTGCATACACACCAACCAAATCTTTCATAAACTTGGTTGCTGGGGAACTGACACTCTCAACTGGTTTAGCTGAAGTCTCCACTCAAGCTTTCTCTAACTGGATTCGCTGACATTCAGTGTCCCGGTTTTTGAGTTCAAGGTCCTTATCTTTGAGTTGGAGATCCCTCTTTGAGTTTAAGATCCGGATTCTTGAGCTCCACTTGCTGTGCCAACTCCCCTTTCTTAAGCTCAGCATCTATTTCCAACTTGCTATATTCAAAGGCCATTTTCATCCTCAATAACTCAAGTTCCAAGGAATTGCTGGGGTTTGGAACAGAGGCAGCAGGAATGGTGGTATTCCCAGCATCAGATTCAGCGACAAATCTCGGGGCAGAGTCCTCATTGGTTGCACCTCCCCCCCCTTAAAGAGTTTCACCATCAGTCTGGTAGTCCACCAGAGCAGCTATCAGCTCAGCCCTAGACTTATCCACAAAGTCTAACTCCCTGGCTTCACGAGCATCTTGGAGAGCCTCTAAGCTCATCTGAGTCAAATTACCAAGTGCAACAGATTCCATTGCTTGTAATGCAGTTATCTTGTACACAACTAAACCTTAATTTAACAAAGTGCAGATATCCTTGTAAGTGGCACGGTTATACACTGATTCTTAAAACCATAACCTCCCACCGCTGCTACCAGTGTGAAGGACCGGAGGGGGGTGTCTGTACTTCTGCTCTCTATATGTTAGAGGAGAGGCACAGAGGACCTCAGCCAAGATTCTCTATTGTTGGGAGCAATGGACGAGCAATCAGTGCCTAGTTTCTCAGGAGATGATGTGGGCTGGTTCTGAAGTACAGTATAGTCCCAAAGCACCCACAAAGGAATTTCTGCACCCTGTATCGGTTAAAACACAGTCTTTATATAATGAATATTCAGGTTATGTACAACATCAAGATAACTCACTTTGTACTCAGTTATCTATAATGGCAAATATACAGTTCTACGTGGTACCGCAATTACTATTAGATCTCTTTAAAGTGCATCAATTGTACGGTTAAATGGCACACAAATCAGTTTGTAAAGGAAACCAACAATAGATATAAGAGGAAAGCAGTTGGCTAGAACAATTGGCAGAATACTGGCCCCGATACCTAGAGAAAGTTCTGTGTGGAGATCCCCCCACCTGGGCAACCTGTAGAATAAAGATATATCACAAGCCCAGTCCATATATTGCTCACAAGAGACTTTCCAATAGTTCTGCAACCCCAAACTATCTGACATTGTTGCGTTCCTCATCAGGGAATCGACAGCCCTTCTTGAGCGCCCTCCCTTTAAGGCAGGAGTCACGGGTCGTCGAACGTCCGATGGAGAACAGAGTGAGCTACAACGATGAAGTGGCAGCTTCTTTCCTAGCGGTGCTTGTCGGCCCGGAAGCGTAAACGTCACGCAAGGAAGAGGCGTGCGGGGCACCTCGATGTCGATAGTTCTGGGCCGCAAAGAGTTTGAAGAACTGTGGCCCAGCAAGGGCGTTGAGTTGTCGGCGTCTCTGTGGTCTTTGGGTGGCAGAAAACCCACCGGTGGAGGCTCCACGGCGCGTCGATGGCATGGCCTTCTCAAGCGGGATCAGACGGGCGATGATGCAGACGAGAGCGTTCTTGGATCAAGAGTTCTTAGGCAACGGGAGGCTTATGATCTGTTTTAACCTTGAAGGTAGACCCCGTAAGGTAGGGCCTAAAATGCCTAAGGCTCCAAACTATACTAAAACATTCCTTTTCAGCAGTAGCCCACCTAAATTCCCTATCCTGGAGCTGTCTACTGATGAATATGATCGGATGTTCTCTTCCTTTGTCATCTAACTGGGACAAGACAGCTCCAATTCCGGTGTCGCAAGCATCAGTTTGAACGATAAAGGGCTTGCTGTAATCAGGTGCAAACAACACGGGTGCCCTACACAGACTTTCTCTCAAGCCATCAAAGGCCCTCTGACAGTCTTCAGTCCAATTAACCTTCCTAGGTTGTTTGGGAGAAGTCAGAGCTGTCAGTGGTGCAGCTATGGTTCCATAGTTCGCCATGAATTAGCGATAGTACCGAGTGAGGCCCAAAAAGGCTCTCACCTGGGTTTGAGTAGTGGAAGTCTCCCAATCATGTACATCCTGTACTTTACTGGGGAGAGGTTGGATTCGACCCCCTCCTACCTCATGACCAAGATACGTGACTTTCCCCTGAAACTTGGTGGCCTTGATAGTGAGGTTAGCCCTTTTCAAGGCCTGCAAAACCTTATCCAGGTATGTCAAATGTTCTTCCCAGGTGGAACTGTAGACAGAAATGTCGTCTAGGTAGGCTACACAAAAGGCCTCCAGCCCACTGAGTGCATGATTGAGCAATCTCTGGAAGATGGCAGGGGCATTCTTCAACCCAAAAGGCATGCCCCTAAACTGGTAGAGTCCCTCTGGTGTTGAGAACGCTGTCTTTTCCCTGGCAAGGTCCGTCAGAGCTATTTGCCAATAGCCTGAGGTAAGGTCAAAGGTGCTCACAAAATTGACAGCACCTATGGTGTCCATGAGCTCATCAGCCCTGGGCAATGGGTGCGCGTCAGTTTTGGTGACGGCATTGACTCTGCTGTAGTCCACACAGAACCTCCAATCCTTCGTACCTGCCTGGGAACTTGCCTTCGGGACAGGGACCACTGGACTGGACAAGGGATTGGCTGAGGGCTCAATAACACCCAGATCCTACATCTTGGCAACCTCAGCCTGGATGTGGTTCTTAACTGTATCTGACATACGGTAGCACCTGCTTTTGACAGGCACGCTGTCACCAGTGTCAATTTCGTGTCTACACCACGGTGTAAGGCCTGGTGTCAGTGAAACCAGAGAGGCATACTGTTGGAGCAAATCCCTGCAGGCTCTCTGCTGCTCTGTTGTCAGATTGGGAGAGAGATGCACTCCCTCCACTGAGCCATCCTGAGGGTTTCTATGCAGCAAATCAGAAAGGAGCTCACTCTCATCCTCTTCTTGCTCTGAAGCTAGCAAGAGACGTGAGGCATCTGCTCGCCTGTGGAAAGGCTTAAGCCTGTTAACATGGAATACTTGAGGGGATACCCCAGAGACTCCCATGTCAACCAGATAATTGACCTCGCTCATCTTGGAGATTATCCTGAAGAGTCCAGTCCATTTATCTGCCAAAGCTCGAGGCTTGGTAGGCTCCATCACGAGGACCTCCAGTCCCGGAGTCCAATCTATTTGCGATGCTTTAAGGTCATGCCAGTACTTATTCAATTCCTGGCTGTCCTTGAGATTTGCTGTTGCCTGACCCATCATCTGTGTCATCCTCTGCCTGAGGCCTAACACATAGTCCCCCACTTACTTGGCGGGACCTGGAGGGGTAGCTTCCCAATCTTCTCTGATTAAGGCAAGGGGCCCCCTCACGGGATGTCCAAAGAGTAATTCAAAGGGGCTGAAACCAACACCCTCTTGAGGTACCTGTCTGTAAGCAAACAGAAGGCATGGCAGGAGGAGATCCCATTTCCTCCTTACAGGCTCTTCCAAAGTGCCTAGCGTGCCTTTGAGAGTTTTATTTTTAACCTCTCAACCAGACCATTGGTCTGGGGATGGTAAGAAGTGGAGAACTTGTAGCTCACCGCTCACTCTTTCCACATGATTTTCATGCAACTAGACATCAAATTGGATCCTCCGTCAGAGGCAACCTCCTTGGGGAATCCAACATGGGTGAAAATGCCCTGGAGAGCCCTGGCAACCACCTTGGCAGTTGCAGCCCGAAGGGGTATAGCCTGGTGGCATGATCAACCAAGACCAGGATGAACCGATGTCCACCTGAAGTGGGAGGGTCAAGGGGACCGAAAATGTCAAGGCCCATCCTCTCAAACGGTGTGCCAACCACTGGCAACAGCTGCAGTGGGGCAATGACACTGCCTCCAGTCTTGCCAGACAACTGACAAGTTGGGCAGGTCCTGCAGTGGGACCCCACTTCTACTCCCATCTGAGGCCAGTAGAAATGGGCAGGGAGCCTCTGCTTCATCTTCCTGGTACCAAGATGACCAGCTAAGGGCACCTCATGCGCCAACTGTAGCAGGAAGGGCCTGTAAACCTGGGGTACCACCAACCTCTTGAAGGACCAGGTTCAGGCTTAGTGGGTTCACTAACAAGGACCTCACCCTCCCAATAAATCTGGAATGTCCTAGGTACTTCTCCTTGTGCCTGGAACAGGGCCTGTTTCCTCATACCCTCGAGAGATTGGCACTCTCTCTGCCCCTTATAGAGGTCCGCCTGGGAGGGTCCCCCTTCAGCTAACAATCATTGAAGGTCGGGATGATCCTCCGGGTTGAGTACCTCTCCCACAGGAAAGTCTTCTGGCTCTTCTCCCACAGGAGTTGAGACGGGGTTCACCACTGGACCCAGCCCATCCAGAGCATGGATCCCAATGGGTGCTGTCGGAACAGCAGGAAGATCAGGAGTCCCCTCCACAGAGGTGGCCTTCTTACACTTCCGTTTCCTTTGCGCCTTGGGTTTCCCTGTCAGCAAGGGTACCGGGCTCGCAGCCGGACCCTGTGTGACCTGCGATTGGGTGACTGCCACAACAGCCATGGGTAGACCATCCGTGATCATCCCCAACTTGACCAAATCGTTTCCTAACAAAATGTTTGCAGGTACGTTGTCCTGAACCAGGACCGGAATCTTCGTTGTCTTGGCTCCAATCGTTGACTAAGGCTACAGGCAATAATTTTGGAGACCCACCAGCTAACCTGGTGGTTCTCAGAGGAGCACCTACATAGTCCTCTGGCTTGAGCAGGGTCCTGTCCACCACTGTCATGCTTGCCCCAGTGTCTCTCAAACCAGTAGAAGGCTGGCCGTTTAAGAGGACACTTCTCAAAAACCTACGAATGTTCTGTGGGATAGTTCCCAGTACTTCTGCATACTGGTCCCAGGCCCCAAGGGACACTAAGGAAATCTCTACGAGAGCACAGAAGGTGATCCCAGTAGAGGAGGGGAGGACAGTGGCCTCCACCTCAAGAACGAAGTAGGGGTAGGTCAGGCTGACAGCCTGGACTCCAAGTGCCTTACCCTTACACTTGGGGTCACCCCTTCAGTGATCCAGAGCCCGACAATCCCAACAAGTGCCGGGAGTGCGGGGTACGGTACAGGAACCACTGTGACCCTGCTTTGCAGCAGGCGGACCACTACTCTTACTCCCACCCACAACAGACTTATCCCCTCTAGGTTTTTGGGTCTTAGGAGAGGAAGGTTTTGGTTTACCCGACTGTGATTGCTTCTGGGACTCCTCAGCCTTCTGAGAGGTCCTCTTTTCTTTGTCCTTGTCCTTCCCACCGGAGCTCTTAGGGTACACCCGGTGGGAGACCCACTTGTCAGCCAACCTAACCAGCTTAAAGGGGTCCAAAATGTTCTGGTCAGCAACATACTGACGCAGCTCTGGTAAACAGGCTTCCGAAAAATGCTCAAAAACAAAAGGTGGAACAATTCAATAAACGTTTTCACTTTGTAACCATCAGTCCACCCCATCATGTTCATGTGCGCAGAACTCACCCAGTCAACACATGACACATTCTCTCGTTTCTTAAAATCCCTGAACCTCTTAAGGTATTGGGTAGGTGTCTTGGCAAACTTGGCAATCAAAGCAGACTTCATGCACTCATACTGACCCCTTTCTTCCACACTCAGTTTCAGAATACAGTCATATCAAGTCTGAGGCACTCTGCTTAACAAACACTTATCCCAATCTCTTTTATCTACATCATGAATTGCACAAGACATCTCAAACTCTTCAATCCATTGGAGGA
This sequence comes from Ambystoma mexicanum, assembly GCF_040938575.1. NCBI lineage: Eukaryota > Metazoa > Chordata > Amphibia > Caudata > Ambystomatidae > Ambystoma > Ambystoma mexicanum. Next base: position 880,102,866 of record NC_090941.1, on the reverse strand, counting down.
TATCAGAACCCTCTGCATACACACCAACCAAATCTTTCATAAACTTGGTTGCTGGGGAACTGACACTCTCAACTGGTTTAGCTGAAGTCTCCACTCAAGCTTTTTCTAACTGGATTCGCTGACATTCGGTGTCCCGGTTCTTGAGTTCAAGGTCCTTATTTTTGAGTTGGAGATCCCTCTTTGAGTTTAAGATCCGGATTCATGAGCTCCACTTGCTGTGCCAACTCCCCTTTCTTAAACCCAGCATCTATTTCCAACTTTCTATATTCAAAGGCCAATTTCATCCTCAATAACTCAAGTTCCAAGGAATTGCTGGGGTTTGGAACAGAGGCAGCAGGAATGGTGGTATTCCCAGCATCAGATTCAGCGACAAATCTCGGGGCAGAGTCCTCATTGGTTGCACCCCCCGCTTAAAGAGTTTCACCATCAGTCTGGTAGTCCACGAGGGCAGCTATCAGCTCAGACCTAGACTTATCCACAAAGTCTAACTCCCTGGATTCACAAGCATCTTGGAGAGCCTCTAAGCTCATCTGAGTCAATTTACCAAGCGCAATAGATTCCATTGCTTGTAATGCAGTTATCTTGTACACAACTAAATCTTAATTTAACAAAGTGCAGATATCCTTGTAAGTGGCACGGTTATACACTGATTCTTAAAACCATAACCTCCCACCGCTGCTACCAGTGTGAAGGACCGGAGGGGGGTGTCTGTACTTCTGCTCTCTATATGTTAGAGGAGAGGCACAGAGGACCTCAGCCAAGATTCTCTATTGTTGGGAGCAATGGACGAGCAATCAGTGCCTAGTTTCTCAGGAGATGATGTGGGCTGGTTCTGAAGTACAGTATAGTCCCAAAGCACCCACAAAGGAATTTCTGCACCCTGTATCGGTTAAAACACAGTCTTTATATAATGAATATTCAGGTTATGTACAACATCAAGATAACTCACTTTGTACTCAGTTATCTATAATGGCAAATATACAGTTCTACGTGGTACCGCAATTACTATTAGATCTCTTTAAAGTGCATCAATTGTACGGTTAAATGGCACACAAATCAGTTTGTAAAGGAAACCAACAATAGATATAAGAGGAAAGCAGTTGGCTAGAACAATTGGCAGAATACTGGCCCCGATACCTAGAGAAAGTTCTGTGTGGAGATCCCCCCACCTGGGCAACCTGTAGAATAAAGATATATCACAAGCCCAGTCCATATATTGCTCACAAGAGACTTTCCAATAGTTCTGCAACCCCAAACTATCTGACGTTGTTGCGTTCCTCATCAGGGAATCGACAGCCCTTCTTGAGCGCCCTCCCTTTAAGGCAGGAGTCACGGGTCGTCGAACGTCCGATGGAGAACAGAGTGAGCTACAACGATGAAGTGGCAGCTTCTTTCCTAGCGGTGCTTGTCGGCCCGGAAGCGTAAACGTCACGCAAGGAAGAGGCGTGCGGGGCACCTCGATGTCGATAGTTCTGGGCCGCAAAGAGTTTGAAGAACTGTGGCCCAGCAAGGGCGTTGAGTTGTCGGCGTCTCTGTGGTCTTTGGGTGGCAGAAAACCCACCGGTGGAGGCTCCACGGCGCGTCGATGGCATGGCCTTCTCAAGCGGGATCAGACGGGCGATGATGCAGACGAGAGCGTTCTTGGATCAAGAGTTCTTAGGCAACGGGAGGCTTATGATCTGTTTTAACCTTGAAGGTAGACCCCGTAAGGTAGGGCCTAAAATGCCTAAGGCTCCAAACTATACTAAAACATTCCTTTTCAGCAGTAGCCCACCTAAATTCCCTATCCTGGAGCTGTCTACTGATGAATATGATCGGATGTTCTCTTCCTTTGTCATCTAACTGGGACAAGACAGCTCCAATTCCGGTGTCGCAAGCATCAGTTTGAACGATAAAGGGCTTGCTGTAATCAGGTGCAAACAACACGGGTGCCCTACACAGACTTTCTCTCAAGCCATCAAAGGCCCTCTGACAGTCTTCAGTCCAATTAACCTTCCTAGGTTGTTTGGGAGAAGTCAGAGCTGTCAGTGGTGCAGCTATGGTTCCATAGTTCGCCATGAATTAGCGATAGTACCGAGTGAGGCCCAAAAAGGCTCTCACCTGGGTTTGAGTAGTGGAAGTCTCCCAATCATGTACATCCTGTACTTTACTGGGGAGAGGTTGGATTCGACCCCCTCCTACCTCATGACCAAGATACGTGACTTTCCCCTGAAACTTGGTGGCCTTGATAGTGAGGTTAGCCCTTTTCAAGGCCTGCAAAACCTTATCCAGGTATGTCAAATGTTCTTCCCAGGTGGAACTGTAGACAGAAATGTCGTCTAGGTAGGCTACACAAAAGGCCTCCAGCCCACTGAGTGCATGATTGAGCAATCTCTGGAAGATGGCAGGGGCATTCTTCAACCCAAAAGGCATGCCCCTAAACTGGTAGAGTCCCTCTGGTGTTGAGAACGCTGTCTTTTCCCTGGCAAGGTCCGTCAGAGCTATTTGCCAATAGCCTGAGGTAAGGTCAAAGGTGCTCAAAAAATTGACAGCACCTATGGTGTCCATGAGCTCATCAGCCCTGGGCAATGGGTGCGCGTCAGTTTTGGTGACGGCATTGACTCTGCTGTAGTCCACACAGAACCTCCAATCCTTCGTACCTGCCTGGGAACTTGCCTTCGGGACAGGGACCACTGGACTGGACAAGGGATTGGCTGAGGGCTCAATAACACCCAGATCCTACATCTTGGCAACCTCAGCCTGGATGTGGTTCTTAACTGTATCTGACATACGGTAGCACCTGCTTTTGACAGGCACGCTGTCACCAGTGTCAATTTCGTGTCTACACCACGGTGTAAGGCCTGGTGTCAGTGAAACCAGAGAGGCATACTGTTGGAGCAAATCCCTGCAGGCTCTCTGCTGCTCTGTTGTCAGATTGGGAGAGAGATGCACTCCCTCCACTGAGCCATCCTGAGGGTTTCTATGCAGCAAATCAGAAAGGAGCTCACTCTCATCCTCTTCTTGCTCTGAAGCTAGCAAGAGACGTGAGGCATCTGCTCGCCTGTGGAAAGGCTTAAGCCTGTTAACATGGAATACTTGAGGGGATACCCCAGAGACTCCCATGTCAACCAGATAATTGACCTCGCTCATCTTGGAGATTATCCTGAAGAGTCCAGTCCATTTATCTGCCAAAGCTCGAGGCTTGGTAGGCTCCATCACGAGGACCTCCAGTCCCGGAGTCCAATCTATTTGCGATGCTTTAAGGTCATGCCAGTACTTATTCAATTCCTGGCTGTCCTTGAGATTTGCTGTTGCCTGACCCATCATCTGTGTCATCCTCTGCCTGAGGCCTAACACATAGTCCCCCACTTACTTGGCGGGACCTGGAGGGGTAGCTTCCCAATCTTCTCTGATTAAGGCAAGGGGCCCCCTCACGGGATGTCCAAAGAGTAATTCAAAGGGGCTGAAACCAACACCCTCTTGAGGTACCTGTCTGTAAGCAAACAGCAGGCATGGCAGGAGGAGATCCCATTTCCTCCTTACAGGCTCTTCCAAAGTGCCTAGCGTGCCTTTGAGAGTTTTATTAAACCTCTCAACCAGACCATTGGTCTGGGGATGGTAAGAAGTGGAGAACTTGTAGCTCACCGCTCACTCTTTCCACATGATTTTCATGCAACTAGACATCAAATTGGATCCTCCGTCAGAGGCAACCTCCTTGGGGAATCCAACATGGGTGAAAATGCCCTGGAGAGCCCTGGCAACCACCTTGGCAGTTGCAGCCCGAAGGGGTATAGCCTGGTGGCATGATCAACCAAGACCAGGATGAACCGATGTCCACCTGAAGTGGGAGGGTCAAGGGGACCGAAAATGTCAAGGCCCATCCTCTCAAACGGTGTGCCAACCACTGGCAACAGCTGCAGTGGGGCAATGACACTGCCTCCAGTCTTGCCAGACAACTGACAAGTTGGGCAGGTCCTGCAGTGGGACCCCACTTCTACTCCCATCTGAGGCCAGTAGAAATGGGCAGGGAGCCTCTGCTTCATCTTCCTGGTACCAAGATGACCAGCTAAGGGCACCTCATGTGCCAACTGTAGCAGGAAGGGCCTGTAAACCTGGGGTACCACCAACCTCTTGAAGGACCAGGTTCAGGCTTAGTGGGTTCACTAACAAGGACCTCACCCTCCCAATAAATCTGGAATGTCCTAGGTACTTCTCCTTGTGCCTGGAACAGGGCCTGTTTCCTCATACCCTCGAGAGATTGGCACTCTCTCTGCCCCTTATAGAGGTCCGCCTGGGAGGGTCCCCCTTCAGCTAACAATCATTGAAGGTCGGGATGATCCTCCGGGTTGAGTACCTCTCCCACAGGAAAGTCTTCTGGCTCTTCTCCCACAGGAGTTGAGACGGGGTTCACCACTGGACCCAGCCCATCCAGAGCATGGATCCCAATGGGTGCTGTCGGAACAGCAGGAAGATCAGGAGTCCCCTCCACAGAGGTGGCCTTCTTACTCTTCCGTTTCCTTCGCGCCTTGGGTATCCCTGTCAGCAAGGGTACCGGGCTCGCAGCCGGACCCTGTTTGACCTGCGATTGGGTGACTGCCACAACAGCCATGGGTAGACCATCTGTGATCATCCCCAACTTGACCAAATCGTTTCCTAACAAGATGTTTGCAGGTACGTTGTCCTGAACCAGGACCGGAAGCTTCGTTGTCTTGGCTCCAATCGTTGACTAAGGCTACAGGCAATAATTTTGGAGGCCCACCAGCTAACCTGGTGGCTCTCAGAGGAGCACCTACATAGTCCTCTGGCTTGAGCAGGGTCCTGTCCACCACTGTCATGCTTGCCCCAGTGTCTCTCAAACCAGTAGAAGGCTGGCCGTTTAAGAGGACACTTCTCAAAAACCTACGAATGTTCTGTGGGATAGTTCCCAGTACTTCTGCATACTGGCCCCAGGCCCCAAGGGACACTAAGGAAATCTCTACGAGAGCACAGAAGGTGATCCCAGTAGAGGAGGGGAGGACAGTGGCCTCCACCTCAAGAACGAAGTAGGGGTAGGTCAGGCTGACAGCCTGGACTCCAAGTGCCTTACCCTTACACTTGGGGTCACCCCTTCAGTGATCCAGAGCCCGACAATCCCAACAAGTGCCGGGAGTGCGGGGTACGGTACAGGAACCACTGTGACCCTGCTTTGCAGCAGGCGGATCACTACTCTTACTCCCACCCACAACAGACTTATCCCCTCTAGGTTTTTGGGTCTTAGGAGAGGAAGGTTTTGGTTTACCCGACTGTGATTGCTTCTGGGACTCCTCAGCCTTCTGAGAGGTCCTCTTTTCTTTGTCCTTGTCCTTCCCACCGGAGTCCTTAGGGGACACCCGGTGGGAGACCCACTTGTCAGCCAACCTAGCCAGCTTAAAGGGGTCAAAAATGTTCTGGTCAGCAACATACTGACGCAGCTCTGGTAAACAGGCTTCCGAAAAATGCTCAAAAAACAAAAGGTGGAACAATTCAATAAACGTTTTCACTTTGTAACCATCAGTCCACCCCATCATGTTCATGTGCGCAGAACTCACCCAGTCAACACATGACACATTCTCTCGTTTCTTAAAATCCCTGAACCTCTTAAGGTATTGGGTAGGTGTCTTGGCAAACTTGGCAATCAAAGCAGACTTCATGCACTCATACTGACCCCTTTCTTCCACACTCAGTTTCAGAATACAGTCATATCAAGTCTGAGGCACTCTGCTTAACAAACACTTATCCCAATCTCTTTTATCTACATCATGAATTGCACAAGACATCTCAAACTCTTCAATCCATTGGAGGATATCAGAACCCTCTGCATACACACCAACCAAATCTTTCATAAACTTGGTTGCTGGGGAACTGACACTCTCAACTGGTTTAGCTGAAGTCTCCACTCAAGCTTTTTCTAACTGGATTCGCTGACATTCGGTGTCCCGGTTCTTGAGTTCAAGGTCCTTATTTTTGAGTTGGAGATCCCTCTTTGAGTTTAAGATCCGGATTCATGAGCTCCACTTGCTGTGCCAACTCCCCTTTCTTAAACCCAGCATCTATTTCCAACTTTCTATATTCAAAGGCCAATTTCATCCTCAATAACTCAAGTTCCAAGGAATTGCTGGGGTTTGGAACAGAGGCAGCAGGAATGGTGGTATTCCCAGCATCAGATTCAGCGACAAATCTCGGGGCAGAGTCCTCATTGGTTGCACCCCCCGCTTAAAGAGTTTCACCATCAGTCTGGTAGTCCACGAGGGCAGCTATCAGCTCAGACCTAGACTTATCCACAAAGTCTAACTCCCTGGATTCACAAGCATCTTGGAGAGCCTCTAAGCTCATCTGAGTCAATTTACCAAGCGCAATAGATTCCATTGCTTGTAATGCAGTTATCTTGTACACAACTAAACCTTAATTTAACAAAGTGCAGATATCCTTGTAAGTGGCACGGTTATACACTGATTCTTAAAACCATAACCTCCCACCGCTGCTACCAGTGTGAAGGACCGGAGGGGGGTGTCTGTACTTCTGCTCTCTATATGTTAGAGGAGAGGCACAGAGGACCTCAGCCAAGATTCTCTATTGTTGGGAGCAATGGACGAGCAATCAGTGCCTAGTTTCTCAGGAGATGATGTGGGCTGGTTCTGAAGTACAGTATAGTCCCAAAGCACCCACAAAGGAATTTCTGCACCCTGTATCGGTTAAAACACAGTCTTTATATAATGAATATTCAGGTTATGTACAACATCAAGATAACTCACTTTGTACTCAGTTATCTATAATGGCAAATATACAGTTCTACGTGGTACCGCAATTACTATTAGATCTCTTTAAAGTGCATCAATTGTACGGTTAAATGGCACACAAATCAGTTTGTAAAGGAAACCAACAATAGATATAAGAGGAAAGCAGTTGGCTAGAACAATTGGCAGAATACTGGCCCCGATACCTAGAGAAAGTTCTGTGTGGAGATCCCCCCACCTGGGCAACCTGTAGAATAAAGATATATCACAAGCCCAGTCCATATATTGCTCACAAGAGACTTTCCAATAGTTCTGCAACCCCAAACTATCTGACGTTGTTGCGTTCCTCATCAGGGAATCGACAGCCCTTCTTGAGCGCCCTCCCTTTAAGGCAGGAGTCACGGGTCGTCGAACGTCCGATGGAGAACAGAGTGAGCTACAACGATGAAGTGGCAGCTTCTTTCCTAGCGGTGCTTGTCGGCCCGGAAGCGTAAACGTCACGCAAGGAAGAGGCGTGCGGGGCACCTCGATGTCGATAGTTCTGGGCCGCAAAGAGTTTGAAGAACTGTGGCCCAGCAAGGGCGTTGAGTTGTCGGCGTCTCTGTGGTCTTTGGGTGGCAGAAAACCCACCGGTGGAGGCTCCACGGCGCGTCGATGGCATGGCCTTCTCAAGCGGGATCAGACGGGCGATGATGCAGACGAGAGCGTTCTTGGATCAAGAGTTCTTAGGCAACGGGAGGCTTATGATCTGTTTTAACCTTGAAGGTAGACCCCGTAAGGTAGGGCCTAAAATGCCTAAGGCTCCAAACTATACTAAAACATTCCTTTTCAGCAGTAGCCCACCTAAATTCCCTATCCTGGAGCTGTCTACTGATGAATATGATCGGATGTTCTCTTCCTTTGTCATCTAACTGGGACAAGACAGCTCCAATTCCGGTGTCGCAAGCATCAGTTTGAACGATAAAGGGCTTGCTGTAATCAGGTGCAAACAACACGGGTGCCCTACACAGACTTTCTCTCAAGCCATCAAAGGCCCTCTGACAGTCTTCAGTCCAATTAACCTTCCTAGGTTGTTTGGGAGAAGTCAGAGCTGTCAGTGGTGCAGCTATGGTTCCATAGTTCGCCATGAATTAGCGATAGTACCGAGTGAGGCCCAAAAAGGCTCTCACCTGGGTTTGAGTAGTGGAAGTCTCCCAATCATGTACATCCTGTACTTTACTGGGGAGAGGTTGGATTCGACCCCCTCCTACCTCATGACCAAGATACGTGACTTTCCCCTGAAACTTGGTGGCCTTGATAGTGAGGTTAGCCCTTTTCAAGGCCTGCAAAACCTTATCCAGGTATGTCAAATGTTCTTCCCAGGTGGAACTGTAGACAGAAATGTCGTCTAGGTAGGCTACACAAAAGGCCTCCAGCCCACTGAGTGCATGATTGAGCAATCTCTGGAAGATGGCAGGGGCATTCTTCAACCCAAAAGGCATGCCCCTAAACTGGTAGAGTCCCTCTGGTGTTGAGAACGCTGTCTTTTCCCTGGCAAGGTCCGTCAGAGCTATTTGCCAATAGCCTGAGGTAAGGTCAAAGGTGCTCACAAAATTGACAGCACCTATGGTGTCCATGAGCTCATCAGCCCTGGGCAATGGGTGCGCGTCAGTTTTGGTGACGGCATTGACTCTGCTGTAGTCCACACAGAACCTCCAATCCTTCGTACCTGCCTGGGAACTTGCCTTCGGGACAGGGACCACTGGACTGGACAAGGGATTGGCTGAGGGCTCAATAACACCCAGATCCTACATCTTGGCAACCTCAGCCTGGATGTGGTTCTTAACTGTATCTGACATACGGTAGCACCTGCTTTTGACAGGCACGCTGTCACCAGTGTCAATTTCGTGTCTACACCACGGTGTAAGGCCTGGTGTCAGTGAAACCAGAGAGGCATACTGTTGGAGCAAATCCCTGCAGGCTCTCTGCTGCTCTGTTGTCAGATTGGGAGAGAGATGCACTCCCTCCACTGAGCCATCCTGAGGGTTTCTATGCAGCAAATCAGAAAGGAGCTCACTCTCATCCTCTTCTTGCTCTGAAGCTAGCAAGAGACGTGAGGCATCTGCTCGCCTGTGGAAAGGCTTAAGCCTGTTAACATGGAATACTTGAGGGGATACCCCAGAGACTCCCATGTCAACCAGATAATTGACCTCGCTCATCTTGGAGATTATCCTGAAGAGTCCAGTCCATTTATCTGCCAAAGCTCGAGGCTTGGTAGGCTCCATCACGAGGACCTCCAGTCCCGGAGTCCAATCTATTTGCGATGCTTTAAGGTCATGCCAGTACTTATTCAATTCCTGGCTGTCCTTGAGATTTGCTGTTGCCTGACCCATCATCTGTGTCATCCTCTGCCTGAGGCCTAACACATAGTCCCCCACTTACTTGGCGGGACCTGGAGGGGTAGCTTCCCAATCTTCTCTGATTAAGGCAAGGCGCCCCCTCACGGGATGTCCAAAGAGTAATTCAAAGGGGCTGAAACCAACACCCTCTTGAGGTACCTGTCTGTAAGCAAACAGCAGGCATGGCAGGAGGAGATCCCATTTCCTCCTTACAGGCTCTTCCAAAGTGCCTAGCGTGCCTTTGAGAGTTTTATTAAACCTCTCAACCAGACCATTGGTCTGGGGATGGTAAGAAGTGGAGAACTTGTAGCTCACCGCTCACTCTTTCCACATGATTTTCATGCAACTAGACATCAAATTGGATCCTCCGTCAGAGGCAACCTCCTTGGGGAATCCAACATGGGTGAAAATGCCCTGGAGAGCCCTGGCAACCACCTTGGCAGTTGCAGCCCGAAGGGGTATAGCCTGGTGGCATGATCAACCAAGACCAGGATGAACCGATGTCCACCTGAAGTGGGAGGGTCAAGGGGACCGAAAATGTCAAGGCCCATCCTCTCAAACGGTGTGCCAACCACTGGCAACAGCTGCAGTGGGGCAATGACACTGCCTCCAGTCTTGCCAGACAACTGACAAGTTGGGCAGGTCCTGCAGTGGGACCCCACTTCTACTCCCATCTGAGGCCAGTAGAAATGGGCAGGGAGCCTCTGCTTCATCTTCCTGGTACCAAGATGACCAGCTAAGGGCACCTCATGTGCCAACTGTAGCAGGAAGGGCCTGTAAACCTGGGGTACCACCAACCTCTTGAAGGACCAGGTTCAGGCTTAGTGGGTTCACTAACAAGGACCTCACCCTCCCAATAAATCTGGAATGTCCTAGGTACTTCTCCTTGTGCCTGGAACAGGGCCTGTTTCCTCATACCCTCGAGAGATTGGCACTCTCTCTGCCCCTTATAGAGGTCCGCCTGGGAGGGTCCCCCTTCAGCTAACAATCATTGAAGGTCGGGATGATCCTCCGGGTTGAGTACCTCTCCCACAGGAAAGTCTTCTGGCTCTTCTCCCACAGGAGTTGAGACGGGGTTCACCACTGGACCCAGCCCATCCAGAGCATGGATCCCAATGGGTGCTGTCGGAACAGCAGGAAGATCAGGAGTCCCCTCCACAGAGGTGGCCTTCTTACTCTTCCGTTTCCTTCGCGCCTTGGGTATCCCTGTCAGCAAGGGTACCGGGCTCGCAGCCGGACCCTGTTTGACCTGCGATTGGGTGACTGCCACAACAGCCATGGGTAGACCATCTGTGATCATCCCCAACTTGACCAAATCGTTTCCTAACAAGATGTTTGCAGGTACGTTGTCCTGAACCAGGACCGGAAGCTTCGTTGTCTTGGCTCCAATCGTTGACTAAGGCTACAGGCAATAATTTTGGAGGCCCACCAGCTAACCTGGTGGCTCTCAGAGGAGCACCTACATAGTCCTCTGGCTTGAGCAGGGTCCTGTCCACCACTGTCATGCTTGCCCCAGTGTCTCTCAAACCAGTAGAAGGCTGGCCGTTTAAGAGGACACTTCTCAAAAACCTACGAATGTTCTGTGGGATAGTTCCCAGTACTTCTGCATACTGGCCCCAGGCCCCAAGGGACACTAAGGAAATCTCTACGAGAGCACAGAAGGTGATCCCAGTAGAGGAGGGGAGGACAGTGGCCTCCACCTCAAGAACGAAGTAGGGGTAGGTCAGGCTGACAGCCTGGACTCCAAGTGCCTTACCCTTACACTTGGGGTCACCCCTTCAGTGATCCAGAGCCCGACAATCCCAACAAGTGCCGGGAGTGCGGGGTACGGTACAGGAACCACTGTGACCCTGCTTTGCAGCAGGCGGATCACTACTCTTACTCCCACCCACAACAGACTTATCCCCTCTAGGTTTTTGGGTCTTAGGAGAGGAAGGTTTTGGTTTACCCGACTGTGATTGCTTCTGGGACTCCTCAGCCTTCTGAGAGGTCCTCTTTTCTTTGTCCTTGTCCTTCCCACCGGAGTCCTTAGGGGACACCCGGTGGGAGACCCACTTGTCAGCCAACCTAGCCAGCTTAAAGGGGTCAAAAATGTTCTGGTCAGCAACATACTGACGCAGCTCTGGTAAACAGGCTTCCGAAAAATGCTCAAAAAACAAAAGGTGGAACAATTCAATAAACGTTTTCACTTTGTAACCATCAATCCACCCAATCATGTTCATGTGCGCAGAACTCACCCAGTCAACACATGACACATTCTCTCATTTCTTAAAATCCCTGAACCTCTTAAGGTATTGGGTAGATGTCTTGCCAAACTTGGCAATCAAAGCAAACTTCATGCACTCATACTGACCCCTTTCTTCCACACTCAGTTTCAGAATACAGTCATATCCAGTCTTAGGCACTCTGCTTAACAAACACTTAGCCCAATCTCTTTTATCTACATCATGAATAGCACAAGACATCTCAAACTCTTCAATCCATTGAAGGATATCAGAACCCTCTGCATACACACCAACCAAATCTTTCATAAACTTGGTTGCTGGGGAACTGACACTCTCAACTGGTTTAGCTGAAGTCTCCACTCAAGCTTTCTCTAACTGGATTCGCTGACATTCAGTGTCCCGGTTTTTGAGTTCAAGGTCCTTATCTTTGAGTTGGAGATCCCTCTTTGAGTTTAAGATCCGGATTCTTGAGCTCCACTTGCTGTGCCAACTCCCCTTTCTTAAGCTCAGCATCTATTTCCAACTTGCTATATTCAAAGGCCATTTTCATCCTCAATAACTCAAGTTCCAAGGAATTGCTGGGGTTTGGAACAGAGGCAGCAGGAATGGTGGTATTCCCAGCATCAGATTCAGCGACAAATCTCGGGGCAGAGTCCTCATTGGTTGCACCTCCCCCCCCTTAAAGAGTTTCACCATCAGTCTGGTAGTCCACCAGAGCAGCTATCAGCTCAGCCCTAGACTTATCCACAAAGTCTAACTCCCTGGCTTCACGAGCATCTTGGAGAGCCTCTAAGCTCATCTGAGTCAAATTACCAAGTGCAACAGATTCCATTGCTTGTAATGCAGTTATCTTGTGCACAACTAAACCTTAATTTAACAAAGTGCAGATATCCTTGTAAGTGGTATGGTTATACACTGATTCTTAAAACCATAACCTCCCACCGCTGCCACCAGTGTGAAGGACCGGAGGGGGGTGTCTGTACTTCTGCTCTATATATGTTAGAGGAGACGCACAGAGGACCTCAGCCAAGATTCTCTATTGTTGGGAGCAATGGACGAGCAATCAGGGCCTAGCTTCTCAGGAGGTGATGCGGGCTGGTTCTGAAGTACAGTGTAGTCCCAAAGCACCCACAAAGGAATGTCTGCACAGTGTATAGGTTAAAACACAGTCTTTATATAATTAATATTCAGGTTATGTAGAATATCACGATAACTCACTTTGTACTCAGTTATCTATAACGGCAAAAATACAGTTCGACGTGGTTCCACAATTACTATTAGATCTCTTTATAGTGCATCAACTGTACGGTTAAATGGCACACAAATCAGTTTGTAAAGGAAACCAACTATAGCTATAAGAGGAAAGCAGTTTGTTAGAACCATTGGCAGAATACTGGCCTGAAACCTAGGCACAGTTCTCTGTGGAGATCCCCCCACCTGGGCAACCTGTAGAATAAAGATATATCACACGGCCAGTCCATATATTGTTCACAAGAGACTTTCCAATAGTTCTGCAACCCCAAAGTACCTGGCGTTGTAGCGTTCCTCGTCAGGGAATCGACAGCGCTTCTTGAGTACCCTCCCTTTAAGGCAGGTGTCACAGGTCGTCGAACATCCGATGGAGAACAGGGTGAACTACGACAGTGAAGTGGCAGCTTCTTTCCTAGCGGTGCTCGTTGGCGGGGAATGTGGATTTGGACAAGCACCACGTCATTCAACACTACACACTGAATTCATACCAGTTTCGGGCAGGGCTGTGTCAGTCAGTGTGTCAAACACCAGAAACCAGACATCCACAAAAAGACGTGCATATTTGCCACACACTCTATTCACCTAGGTCCCACCCACAGGCATACCCACAACATACGGTCGTTGGGAAGGCTCCAGCCAGTCTGGTTGGCACGTCCCCACACTACCATATATGGAACATCCACCCAACAGCCATTCAGGGGGAAGGGACAGAGTCAGGGTTTCCCAGGACTTAGGGAAGATCAAGGTAACAGGCGATGGAAGGCAAAAGGCCACATGGGCCATCTTGTCTCCATCAGGACTCTACCCATTCCAATGATAGGGCCTGGGCATCCCAAAATGGAGGATACTCAGGGCACCAGTCAATTCAGCACAGAGCTGCCACCAGCCCGTACCCTGCTCTGTGGGCCACACACAGGTTCCCAACAACTTACACTAGGGGCACAGGGTTGTACCCCCTACCCATGGGTGCCATAAGGGTATCCCCTGGGTATGTTCACCAAAACCAAAAGAGAGAGCTGCAACGCCAGGAGTCCCACATGAACTCCTGCGCGGAAAACACGACAAAACACACGATAAAAGGCAATAAAGGACACGGATAAGGAGGCCCTGTCCCTCCGATGCATTTCCAGCATCACAATCACCCCCCCAGACTGGGGTTGCCTAATCTCCCACGAGATAGACACCCTCATCCAGACGGTCAACATATCTTCTGGAAAGGCCATCTGCATTATCGTGACTCTTCCCTGGTCTATGCTCTATGGTGAAGTCTAGCCCTTGCAGGCGAATGGACCACCTGAGCAGTTTCAGGTTTTCACCCTTCATGTGCATAAGCCACTTCAGAGGCTTATGATCTGTTTGGACCTTGAAGGTAGACCCCGTAAGGTAGGGCCTAAAATGCCTAAGGCTCCAAACTATACTAAAACATTCCTTTTCAGCAGTAGCCCACCTAAATTCCCTACCCTGGAGCTGTCTACTGATGAATATGATCGGATGTTCTCTTCCTTTGTCATCTAACTGGGACAAGACAGCTCCAATTCCGGTGTCGCAAGCATCAGTTTGAACAATAAAGGGCTTGCTGTAATCAGGTGCAAACAACACCGGTGCCCTACACAGACTTTCTTTCAAGCCATCAAAGGCCCTCTAACAGTCTTCAGTCCAATTAACCTTCCTAGGTTGTTTGGGAGAAGTCAGAGCTGTCAGTGGTGCAGCTATGGTTCCATAGTCCGCCATGAATTAGCGATAGTACCGAGTGAGGCCCAAAAAGGCTCTCACCTGGTTTGAGTAGTGGAAGTCTCCCAGTCATGTACATCCTGTACTTGACTGGGGAGAGGTTGGATTCGACCCCCTCCTACCTCATGACCAAGATACGTGACTTTCCCCTGAAACTTGGTGGCCTTGATAGTGAGGTTAGACCTTTTCAAGGCCTGCAAAACCTTATCCAGGTATGTCAAATGTTCTTCCCAGGTGGAACTGTAGACAGAAATGTCGTCTAGGTAGGCTACACAAAAGGCCTCCAGCCCACTGAGTGCATGATTGAGCAATCTCTGGAAGGTGGCAGGGGCATTCTTCAACCCAAAAGGCATGCCCCTAAACTGGTAGAGTCCCTCTGGTGTTGAGAACGCCGTCTTTTCCCTGGCAAGGTCCGTCAGAGCTATTTGCCAACAGCCTGAGGTAAGGTCAAAGGTGCTCACAAAATTGACAGCACCTATGGTGTCCATGAGCTCATCAGCCCTGGGCAATGGGTGCACGTCAGTTTTGGTGACGGCATTGACTCCGCTGTAGTCCACACAGAACCTCCAATCCTTCGTACCTGCCTGGGAACTTGCCTTCGGGACAGGGACCACTGGACTGGACCAGGGATTGGTTGAGGGCTCAATAACACCCAGATCCTACATCTTGGCAACCTCAGCCTGGATGTGGTTCTTAACTGTATCTGACATACGGTAGCACCTGCTTTTGACAGGCACGCTGTCACCAGTGTCAATTTCGTGTCTACACCACGGTGTAAGGCCTGGTGTCAGTGAAACCAGAGAGGCATACTGCTGGAGCACATCCCTGCAGGCCCTCTGCTGCTCTGTTGTCAGATTGGGAGAGAGATGCACTCCCTCCACTGAGCCATCCTGAGGGTTTCTATGCAGAAAATCAGAAAGGAGCTCACTCTCATCCTCTTCTTGCTCTGAAGCTACCAAGAGACATGAGACATCTGCTCGCCTGTGGAAAGGCTTAAGCCTGTTAACATGGAATACTTGAGGGGCTACCCCAGAGACTCCCATGTAAACCAGATAATTGACCTCGCTCATCTTGGAGATTATCCTGAAGAGTCCAGTCCATTTATCTGCCAAAGCTCGACGCTTGGTAGGCTCCATCACGAGGACCTCCTGTCCCGGAGTCCAATCTATTTGCGATGCTTTAAGGTCATGCCAGTACTTATTCAATTCCTGGCTGTCCTTGAGATTTGCTGTTGCCTGACCCATCATCTGTGTCATCCTCTGCCTGAGGCCTAACACATAGTCCCCCACTTGCTTGGCGGGACCTGGAGGGGTAGCTTCCCAATCTTCTCTGATTAAGGCAAGGGGCCCCCTCACGGGATGTCCAAAGAGTAACTCAAAGGGGCAGAAACCAACACCCTCTTGAGGTACCTCTCTGTAAGCAAACAGCAGGCATGGCAGGAGGAGATCCCATTTCCTCCTTAGGGGCTCTTCCAAAGTGCCTAGCATGCCTTTGAGAGTTTTATTAAACCTCTCAACCAGACCACTGGTCTGGGTATGGTAAGAGGTGGAGAACTTGTAGCTCACCGCGCACTCATTCCACATGATTTTCATGCAACTAGACATGAAATTGGATCTTCTGTCAGAGGCAACCTCCTTGGGGAATCCAACATGGGTGAAAATGCCCAGGAGAGCCCTGGCAACCACCTTGGCAGTTGCAGTCCGAAGGGGTATAGCCTGGTGGCATGATCAACCAAGACCAGGATGAACCGATGTCCACCTGAAGTGGGAGGGTCAAGGGGACCGAAAATGTCAAGGCCCATCCTCTCAAACGGTGTGCCAACCACTGGCAACGGCTACAGTGGGGCAATGACACTGCCTCCAGTCTTGGCAGACAACTGACAAGTTGGGCAGGTCCTGCAGTGGGACTCCACTTCTACTCCCATCCGAGGCCAGTAGAAATGGGCAGGGAGCCTCTGCTTTGTCTTCTTGGTACCAAGATGACCAGCTAAGGGCACCTCTTGCGCCAACTGCAGCAGGAAGGGCCTGTAAACCTGGGGTACCACCAACCTCTTGAGGGCACCAGGTTCAGGCGTTGTGGGTTCACTAACAAGGACCTCACCCTCCCAATAAATCTGGAATGTCCTAGGTACTTCTCCTTGTGCCTGGGACAGAGCCTGTTTCCTCATACCCTTGAGAGAGTGGCACTCTCTCTGCCCTTTACAGAAGTCCGCCCGGGAGGGTCCCCCTTCAGCTAACAAACATTGAAGGTCGGGATGATCCTCCGGGTTGAGTACCACTCCCATAGGAAAGTTTTCTGGCTCTTCTCCCACAGGAGTTGAGACGGGGTTCACCACTGGACCCGGCCCATCCAGAGCATGGATCCCAATGGGTGCTGTCGGAACAGCAGGAAGATCAGGAGTCCCCTCCACATAGGTGGCCTTCTTACTCTTCCGTTTCCTTCACGCCTTGGGTTTCCCTGTCAGCAAGGGTACCGGGCTCGCAGCCGGACCCTGTTTGACCTGCGATTGGGCGACTGCCACAACAGCCATGGGTAGACCATCCGTGATCATCCCCAACTTGACCAAATCGTTTCCTAACATGATGTTTGCAGGCACGTTGTCCTGAACCAGGACCGGAAGCTTCGTTGTCTTGGCTCCAATCGTAACGTTGACTAAGGCTACAGGCAATAATTTGGGAGGCCCACCAGCTAACCTGGTGGTTCTCAGAGGAGCACCTACATAGTCCTCTGGCTTGAGCAGGGTCCTGTCCACCACTGTCATGCTTGCCCCAGTGTCTCTCAAACCAGTAGAAGGCTGGCCGTTTAAGAGGACACTTCTCAAAAACCTACGAGTCTTCTGTGGGATAATTCCCAGTACTTCTGCATACTGGTCCCAGGCCCCAAGGGACACTAAGGAAATCTCTACAGGAGCACAGAAGGTGATCCAAATAGAGGAGGGGAGGACAGTGGCTTCCACCTCAAGAACGAAGTAGGGGTAGGTCGGGCTCCAAGGTGCCTTACCCTTACACTTGGGGTCACCCCTTCAGTGATCCAGAGCCCCATAATCCCAACAAGTGCCGGGAGTGCGGGGTACAGTACTGGAACCACTGTGACCCTGCCTTGCAGCAGGCGGATCACTACTCTTACTCCCACCTACAACAGACTTATCCCCTCTAGGTTTTTGGGTTTTAGGAGAGGAAGGTTTTGGTTTACCCGACTGTGATTGCTTCTGGGACTCCTCAGCCTTCTGAGAGGTCCTCTTTTCTTTGTCTTTGTCCTTCCCACCGGAGTCCTTAGGGGACACCCGGTGGGAGACCCACTTGTCAGCCAACCTAGCCAGCTTAAAGGGGTCCAAAATGTTTTGGTCAGCAACATACTGACGCAGCTCTGGTAAACAGGCTTCCGAAAAATGCTCAAAAAACAAAAGGTGGAACAATTCAATAAACGTTTTCACTTTGTAACCATCAATCCACCCAATCATGTTCATGTGCGTAGAACTCACCCAGTCAACACATGACACATTCTCTCGTTTCTTAAAATCCCTGAACCTCTTAAGGTATTGGGTAGGTGTCTTGCCAAACTTGGCAATCAAAGCAGACTTCATGCACTCATACTGACCCCTTTCTTCCACACTCAGTTTCAAAATACAGTCATATCCAGTCTGAGGCACTCTGCTTAACAAACACTTAGACCAATCTCTTTTATCTACATCATGAATAGCACAAGACATCTCAAACTCTTCAATCCATTGAAGGATATCAGAACCCTCTGCATACACACCAACCAAATCTTTCATAAACTTGGTTGCTGGGGAACTGACACTCTCAACTGGTTTAGCTGAAGTCTCCACTCAAGCTTTCTCTAACTGGATTCGCTGACATTCAGTGTCCCGGTTTTTGAGTTCAAGGTCCTTATCCTTGAGTTGGAGATCCCTCTTTGAGTTTAAGATCCGGATTCTTGAGCTCCACTTGCTGTGCCAACTCCCATTTCTTAAGCTCAGCATCTATTTCCAACTTGCTATATTCAAAGGCCAATTTCATCCTTAATAACTCAAGTTCCAAGGAATTGCTGGGGTTTGGAACAGAGGCAGCAGGAATGGTGGTATTCCCAGCATCAGATTCAGCGACAAATCTCGGGGCAGAGTCCTCATTGGTTGTACCCCCTCCCCCCTTAAAGAGTTTCACCATCAGTCTGGTAGTCCACCAGAGCAGCTATCAGCTCAGCCCTAGACTTATCCACAAAGTCTAACTCCCTGGCTTCACGAGCATCTTGGAGAGGCTCTAAGCTCATCTGAGTCAATTTACCAAGTGCAATAGATTCCATTGCTTGTAATGCAGTTATCTTGTGCACAACTAATCCTTAATTTAACAAAGTGCAGATATCCTTATAAGTGGCACGGTTATACACTGATTCTTAAAACCATAACCTCCCACCGCTGCCACCAGTGTGAAGGACCGGAGGGGGGTGTCTGCACTTCTGCTCTCTATATGTTAGAGGAGACGCACAGAGGACCTCAGCCACGATTCTCTATTGTTGGGAGCAACGGACGAGCAATCAGGGCCTAGCTTCTCAGGAGGTGATGCGGGCTGGTTCTGAAGTACAGTGTAGTCCCAAAGTACCCACAAAGGAATGTCTGCACAGTGTATAGGTTAAAACACAGTCTTTATATAATTAATATTCAGGTTATGTACAATATCACGATAACTCACTTTGTACTCAGTTATCTATAACGGCAAAAATACAGTTCGACATGGTTCCACAATTACTATTAGATCTCTTTATAGTGCATCAACTGTACGGTTAAATGGCACACAAATCAGTTTGTAAAGGAAACCAACTATAGCTATAAGAGGAAAGCAGTTGGTTAGAACCATTGGCAGAATACTGGCCTGATACCTAGGCACAGTTCTCTGTGGAGATCCCCCCACCTGGGCAACCTGTAGAATAAAGATATATCACACGGCCAGTCCATATATTGTTCACAAGAGACTTTCCAATAGTTCTGCAACCCCAAAGTACCTGGCGTTGTAGCATTCCTCGTTAGGGAATCGACAGCCCTTCTTGAGTACCCTCCCTTTAAGGGAGGTGTCACAAGTCGTCGAACATCCGATGGAGAACAGGGTGAACTACGACAGTGAAGTGGCAGCTTCTTTCCTAGCGGTGCTCGTTGGCGGGGAATGTGGATTTGGACAAGCACCACGCCATTCAACACTACACACTGAATTCATACCAGTTTCGGGCAGGGCTGTGTCAGTCATTGTGTCAAACACCAGAAACCAGACATCCACAAAAAGACGTGCATATTTGCCACACACTCTATTCACCTAGGTCCCACCCACAGGCATACCCACAACATACGGTCGTTGGGAAGGCTCCAGCCAGTCTGGTCGCCACGTCCCCACACTACCATATATGGAACATCCACCCAACAGCCATTCAGGGGGAAGGGACAGAGTCAGGGCTTCCCAGACTTCGGGAAGATCAAGGTAACAGGCGATGGAAGGCAAGAGGCCACAGGTCCATCTTGTCTCCATCAGGACTCTACCGATTCCAATGATAGGGCCTGGGCATCCCAAAATGGAGGATATTCAGGGCACCAGTCAATTCAGCACAGAGCTGCCACCAGCCCGAACCCTACTCTGTGGGCCCACACAGGTGTCCAAAAACATACACTAAGTGCACAGGGTTGTACCCCCTACCCATGGGTGCCATAAGGGTATCCTGTGGGTCTATTAACCAAACCAAAAGAGAGAGCAGCACCACCAGAAGTCCCACATGAACTCCTGCATGGAAAACATGACAGAACACACGATAAAAGGCAGTAAAGGACAAGGATACGGGGGCCCTGTCCCTCCTCTGCATTTCCAGCATCACAATTGCCACTACTTTAAGCTGCCATTTTGTACACAAACATTGAATCCAGCTTGACTCGGCTCATGGACATACTCGGGACACACCTAAGACTTTACGTAAGTAGCACTAACTTTCAGATTGTTAGCGTTTATACTGTTACACTTTTGATATTTAAACAAAATATCCTTTACCACGTGTTCTTAGACTAGCTTAATCTGTTTTTCACAGTTTTCCTGTGACAAATCGTTTTACATTGTCAAGATAGCTAATCCTGAAATTTTTGCAGCTTTGGACTGCCTCAAGGGATACCTGGCAACTATATAAATTACGGTAGAATCTCTAATCACTCCACTACGATATTTTGAGGACTGTAAAAACTTTGGTTAGATGACAGACCTACCCACTATTTTAACACACCCTAGAGTAATCACTCTTTGCTTTATGTATACTAACAGGGATCACCTACAAGAACATTATTCAGTGAAATGAGGCTCAACACTATCGCTCCACTGGGAAGATGAAACTATGAAAGCCTTACTTTTTTGCTTGTACAGAGTCTTAAGTTTATCATTTGAGGCCACAGTGTTTAAGCTGTCACCGTTAAGAATGTTAGCTACACTTTCAGCTATTGCCAAACTCTTTAAATACTTTCCTTCAATCACGGACCTCTTATTAAATTTTCACCTATCTCTTTAGGTTAGGAATCCAGTGCAGGATTGTTCAGGAGAGGTTCCATAGTCATGAAATAAGGAATCCACCTTGTTGACTTACCAAGATAAATCTAGCTTCCATTTTACCTACATCTCAACCTTCACACCACGGAACAGATGATAGAGAGAAGGTTAGTATATTTCCCTAACCAGCGCAATTGTAACCAGCTAGCATATGCTTATCAAGTTAAAAGCCATGAATATTTAGGTTTCTAAACAGTATGGTCTTAAATGTCTAACATTTTGGTTTGAATTACATGGTCAAACAATAGGGTCATGCAGATTGCTTGATATTATTTGTGAAATTCATTAGAAGATATTGAAAATCTTTAATTTGGTGAATAAATTAATACTAAAGTATAATCTAATCTTGATACCATATTGAGACACCAATATAATTGTATTCTGTGCTTGATTTCTTCCATAGATTTATTTGAAAAACTCAATTTTTCTCCCCTGAAGAAGAAAATTATCTCAAAACATGTTGGGCCTAATCAATTGTTTTAATAAAAATTGTATTTAAAATCACAACCTATTGGTGAAGTGTAATACATGTAATAGATCTGAAAAATAACTTTTGGTCTAAGGTTGTTCTAAAAAAAATATTTTGGGAAAGAAACTAAGATATAGTCTAAATTGTTCGGCTTGTATTTAGCCATTTGGATAGTGTGCAGGGGACGGGAGTTCCCTAACTGGAAACCTTTTGTTGTTCTTATTCATTTCACAACCCATATGCCAGGGTTGATTTTCATCTCCCCGCACCCAAAAGTCTGTAAATAAGTAATTGAAAACTAATATAAAATCACAAGGTCAAAATATATCAGGAGTGCGAGGTGTCTGCTTCTTTTTACAAGCTGAGATAAACACAGTGACCGAAGCATTGGAGTTATGTAAGATATCAGATGACCCAGGAACTGTTTATAAAGTATTGAAATGTATACACAGGGCCTGGTTGCTGAGGCTGCAAATGTTTCTATTGGGGGGCTGCAAGCTTCTGAAATGTATAATATGAAATCACATTCTCTCCCCCTTAGGGCTTGGCTATAACAGTGTTTTGTGCCGAGGCTCAAAATATGAGATGTTCCTTTTTGGATTTCCCCCAGGTATACTCATGTGATGAATTTTATCTATTTTATGGGGTGGTTGTAAGGTTTTATCAGCACTATTTGTTAAGGCCGAAACTTTCAGATGTTGATTTTTATTGATCTCCCCAAGGTATATTGATGAATTGTGTCTGTTCCATGGGGGGCTGCGAGTTGTAAATATACTACATGAAAATTGAATCCCCCCCACCCCTAAAAGATATGGTTTTATTAGATTTGAGAAGGTGTCTTGTCTTCATATTTGGACCAAGTGAAAGATATCAACCGTTTTAATATATTAATTTTTCCTTTTTCTTTTTTCTCTCTCTTTTTCCTTTTTAAAGGAGCGGGGCCCTGGTAGTATCTGGTCACTGATGAGTCCTGTGTTTATGATATGTTATGCTGGTAAATGGATGTTCATGTGTACGGTTTCATTTTGATGTTTCAGATGAAATTGTTTTGGACATATTTCCATTTGTCAAAGTGCACTTTGTGACAATTATGTCATGTGTTGTGCATTTATTTTTGACTTTTTACATTGCATGCCATGGTGTGGTGTGTCGGCTGGGTAACATGGGTTATGGGAGGGTTTAGGTGGCATACCAATATTTTGATGTGCTGTTTTGCATGGGGTTAGTGGCATACTGCATCTTCAATGTGTGCCTTTTGGTCACATGGGATTGTGTTGGTTTAAGTAGCTAGGGATGCACACAATGTAGCACTTCCAAGGACACATTCTCAGGGTGGTAAGGTAGTGACAGTTGATTGTCCCTATGTCATCATCAATTGTCACCTGGAATGTGCCAGGCATGTGTGCACTCCGCAGGGGTGGGATTTTAGGTGTAAAATTGTGCCACAAGCTGGGTACGGGCAGCCACGCCACGTGCCCTTTCCCCTCCAATGCGCAGCGGGCGTGCATGTGGTTGGGGATGTGGGAGCAAATAAGGATGTGGGAGCAAATAAGGATTGGCAATAGGTTTATTAGTATAGGCCCCTTTATTTTGACAGACTCAACTAGGTCTATGTTTTTATTATTTGATGGTCAAAGCTTTCTCCCATCTTTAGATTTAGGATTAGATAGGCCTTTTTCAAACCCAATAAATTACTGAACAAGTTCAGCTGCCCTGAAGTGGGAGCAAAATGGCACTTCAGTTACTTTTAAAAGGGGTAAAAAGACAAGGTTAAAAGAAATCAAGGCACAAATACTTTCATAGGCAGGGCAAAGGGTTTCAGTTCACTACAACCAGCAATTCAATTCCATAGGCCTTCGCCAAAGTCAATGGTTCAGAGTCTTGTATAGGATAGCACAGTTCTGGTAGTAAACGCTTAAGTCTTTGCCAAGGATCTTAGAAGAATTTGGTCAGAAGAAAAGTTAGATGTTGGTTTAGGGAAGGACAAGTCTTCAAAGTTGGGAAAGTTTCACTGTAGCTGAGGCAGTTGTTCCTGGCAGTTCCTGCAGATCTCACTGTTCCTGTGCTTCAGTCATGGGGATAAGAAGGAGGACATTGGGAGGTTCCTTCACTGCCCAGGGAAGAGGCCACGAGCTTGGCAACACATCGGTTTAAGGTGTGAGAGCCTTAAAGTCCACAAACTGGAATCCTTCCCACTGGCTATCCAGTTTTCCACAACACTTTGCTGTAACGCTCACCTGATTCCCGCAGAGGCGCCGGTCTTGACTGGGTGAATGCCGTATCTTCAAAGGTGATGTGTAACACACGGTTGGCTCTTTGGGCTGGACCTCTGTGCACTGTATGTCTGACTCGAAGAGTAAGATGTCTGCAGATAGAAAATATGGGATTAATGAACTGGGGTTATTGGGTGCCTCTCTCCTCTTCCCTTTCTCTTCTCCTGTAGAACCCCAAAGGTTAACACCCTCACCTTAGATAAGTGAACGCCGGGCTCTCCATCTGCCTCGGGGCAGGGTGCCGTAACCAGTTTCTTCACTGGATAAGGGTGCAGGCCTCTTGACCTCAGAGGACTGCTGTCCGTCGTTAACTGCACGAACGGTAAGTTCTGGGCACTTCAAATGTCTTAAAAGTCTATTGTAATGATATCTCTTGTTTTGCAGCGTTCCGGCGATGGCGGATGGCGGGCTGATGAGAGTTGAGGATCGAACCCGCGTGAGGAATAGAAGCGCCTGGAAGCACGTAAGTAAGCGCTTGTAGCCTGCTTCACGATGCGCACTAACTGTCCCTTTTACCTTGCAGGTACAAGTTCGGAGCTTTAGAGAAGCTGAAGGGTGCTGGAATACCCACTGGATTCGGCGTGGGAAGGAGTAATGGCACGTGAGTAATAAAGTTGCCCAATGTCTTTAAACGCACCTTCTTTTGTCTTTCAGATGCGGGATGCAGCGCCGAAGGCCTCCGGAGCGTGCGAAGAGCTGGTAAGCTTTTGTCTTTCAGATGCCGGAATGCAGTGCGAAGACCTCCGGAGCATGCGAAGAGTAGGTAAGCCTTTGTCTTTCAGATGCCGGAATGCAGCGCGAGGCGTTGGTGACAGCCGATGGACCAGGTAAGAGATGCGCTGCCACTGAAGACCGTAGTGCTAACTTGTTCTTTCTTTGTCTTTACAGGTGCTGCTGAAGACTGGATTCCAGGATGGTAAGCCTTTGTTCCCTTAGGCCCAGGATCAGAAGCAGAAGACACGATGAGCGTTCTGCTGCAGAGAATGCAGAATAACACAAAGCAAGAATAATCCATCGGGTGTGGTTTAAATAGCCTCCTGTAGTGCTTAGGTGTCTCCTTCCACAGCCACGCCTAGGTAAGAAAAGAGTTCCTGCTTTCCAGAAGAGTTCCAGTGTTCTGAACCTAGGGAGTGGCTCCTGCCCCACCCAACAGGAAAAGTAGTCCCAAACAGAAGAGGATCAGGGGTTCAACTGGCAGGTAAGTAAGCAGCATGGTCTGCTGCAGGTAAGTCCACCCAAGCATTATGAGCCCGGCGCTTCCAGCGCTGGGACTGGGCATCTTTATGAGCCTGGTGCCACTGGCGCCAGGACAGGGTCCAAAAGGTCCCAATTGGGACTGGCTGGCACTCGGAACCAGGGTTATGGGTCTGCTTCCAAGGGAGTCGGGCAAGTCCTGATCATTTGGAAGCAGAGATCATGACATTTGCAGAAAATTCGTCCAGTATGGGCACCTCCCTCACATCCTGTCCACCCCAGACACTCAGGTGCCACAGGAGGGCTTCAGCACTGAAGCCCGGCAAAGGCCAACAAACTAAGGGACCAAACTGGGTTTGGCGCGCAGAGTTGGACACTAGAAGGATCTTTCCTAAAAGAAATGGTGAAAAAAGTCGACCAGAGCCTGTTTTTACAGATAGATCTTAGGCGCCATATTGGGAAACATGGCTGACCCGATTTTTAGCTACCAGTGTTCGCGGTCGGGTAAAATCATGGTAGTTTGTTTCAAACCACTGCCACCAGCCATTTCATGAGTGTTCAGACTCAGGGGATGCTAGGCAACCCCTCCAGCACTCTATAAGAAGATAGGGTGTGCTGGGTCTGTACATTTAAAAAGACTAGCAAAGTCAATTTAACTTTACATGCTCTGGGAGACAGTAGTCAGTCCCAGAGAAGGTATTTAAACCTTGGTGAGTTTAAAAGACACCCCTGTGCCACTGCACTGAAGGTGCTACGTGACACATAAGAAAAAGATGAAGCCTATGGATTTGTTTAAAAACTCCATAACCAAAGAACACAAAAGTAAAACACACATCAAAATACATGGAGGAGTGGGAAAAAAGACTCACACTCTTCCCAGGTAAAAAATAGAATCCTAGAAATCCAGCAAATTTGCTGGGGGTCTCAAAAGGTAAGGGAAATTAGCACATTTTGAGAATTCTCCCTAACACTCATCTCCCACAAGGCCACTGCAAGTCCCCTTACTTATTCAATAGGGTCCTTCAAATGAGCTTAGGCAACATACAATTGGAAAGCGCCATCGTACAGTATGTAGGCGACATTGTGATCTGTAGCAATCCAGAAATACAGTGTAGGAATGGAAAGCGTCATCATACAGTATGTAGGCGACATTGTGATCTGTAGCAATCCAGAAATACAGTGTAGGAATGACTCGGTGCACATGTTGATCGTACTAGCAGAGAAGGGATACAAAGTAGATAAAATAAAATTACAGTATTACCAGAAAATGGTGGTATTCAATGGACAGTTGATATCATAAGAAGGATGAAAAGTGACAATAGAAAGGGCAGAGGCAATCCACAAGACACCAAAATCCATGACTATGAGACAAATGCAGCAATTTCTAGGTCTCTGCAATTATTTCAGAGCGTGTGTATTTGATTACAGCACTTATACAAGGCCTTTGTTAAGCGCACTGTAAGAAGCACAAAGAGGTGAGGGCACACTACAGAGGACAGAAGAAATGACCAGTGCATTTGAGGAGCTGGAGCGAAAAGCACAGCTCCAGTGACAGAGATCCAGACTATCAAGACACATTTTATTTGTTCTTGCACTCCAATGGAGTGGCAATGACAGTGGTGCTCACAAAGAAAACAATGATGGTTCACAAACCATTAGCTTACTATAGCAGGAAATTGTATCCAGTAATGAGAGGGCACTACTCTTGCAAAGAGGCACTGGCTGCTGCTGCATTTTCAGTAGACATGTTCACAACTATTTCCATGGGATGCATCACCACTCTTTTTGTGGAGCATGCTCTCTTCTCAATACTCAAACGACCCAAGAGCACATTGACCACACAAAGGGCTTTAGGTTATGAGGTGATATTATCAAATCCAGTTATCAAAGAAGTGAGATTCAGGACTGTGAACCTGGCAATATTTGTCGCCGAGCCCATAGAGAAAGTAGACTATGTACACAATTGCACCACAAACATAGAAAGATGTGAAGACATTCTGAAAGGGAGAGAGAAGCCACTTGAGGGGGAGAGGTACTTTAATTCTTTTTATTTCTTTTTTCATTTTAAAATGTTTTTATTTGCATTTGCTTATAGACATTTACACATACATCAGACCTCTCATTTTCTGCTGCCCACTTCACATACAGAAGCATTTACGTGTTTTAATAACAAATGAACATAACAACAAATACAAACTTTCTCCACGTAACAGGCAACATATTTTACTGTGCATTACATTTTCCTTGCAGATGGCACGGGTGTCAAATATATATTGCCCGCTGTTATTGGTCGGGGCTTCCCACTTAAGTTAGTGTCCATGACATTTGTCTTTTATTTACACCAGGTTTTACTTGACTTTATAATACTATTTGGTTATTCATGGGCGCTTGTCATCTGAGGGATGGAACATGTCCCAGACCAACGTCTTCCAGGCATCACAACAAGTGTCATTTGCATTCGTCTCAGATCTAGTAACCACGCCACTCTACACTCTGCTTTCTGCTTCCACCTATTGCTCAAATTCCTTGTACCATTGTGTATATTGCAGGCCCCTGACTGATTTCCAAACCATCGCTATGGATCTTTTGGCAAGGTTACATGCCATGTCCATGAATTTTATCACTTGCTTGAACTTGCCATATCTAAGGTATGCGCCCAACAGGCATTATTTCGGGTTCCAATAATTTCGTTTAATCCCAGCCCTTCTGCAGGCCTGCTCTATTCGCGACCAAAAGCGTTGTACATGCACGCATCCCTAGAACATATGTATTAGCCCTGCTTCTAGTGCACCATACCAGGGGCACAGTGGTTATGTGTTCCCGTTGAATTTTGCCATCCTGAGGGGTGTCATATAGGTACGGTAGAGTACATTACACTGAATTAGTCTAAAGCGAGAGTTCCTGGACACTGTGCGGTAGTACAACAACACTCGCTCCCACTCCTTTTCTGTTATGGCTACTCCCAAGTTCGACTTCCTAATGTTCTTTCAGCACTGCGCTTTTGGAGTTAGGCCTGTCTATCAGTAGGCCATACAATCTGGACACCGGTTTCCAAACATCGCACAGGCTGTGCAATAGGGTCATGAAGGGGTTGGTTGCCGGTTCCCAGGCCACTCTGTCCAATTCCCTTCGCAACCTTCCTAACCCTCTGATACCACAAGAATTGCCCCTTCGGCAGCCCTTCCTTCTCAAGTAGCGATCCGAACCCCCACGAAGACACCATCCGCATACAAGTCACCCCAGGTATAAATGCCCCATCTTTTCCAGTGTCTCACCACCGCCAGGTCTATTCTGTACTTACAAACATGTGCTGCAATTGGTATCTTAGTTGAGTAGGGACGCTCAAGTTTCAACAGTGCCAGGGCCCTGTGCTACACCTGCTGCCCCAGTGTCACAATCATAGGTGTGCCACCCAAGCACCTCAGTGGTAACCATAGTGTTTTCCTCAAGTGTGCCAGCAACACTAACTGCTGTAGCAGCGCTGTTTTCGAATTGGCCTCATCTGAGAGCCATCTAGTTACAAAATTAAGTTGAGCTGCCAAGTAATATCTCTCCAATTCCAGTAACTGTGACCCCCCCCCCTCCTTATATGGTAAGCAAAGTGGTAAAAGTGCTAGTTTGTGCCGGCCGCACCCCACAGGAATTCCCGTACGTGGACCTCCAACAAGCGAAAGAAGGAGGCTTTGATATAATAGTGTACGTTAGTGAAGTAATATAAGAATCTTGGCAAAATTATCATTTTGGTGCATTTTGGTGTTGATAGCAACCTTACCTAACAGAGACAGCGGTAACTTGGACCAGAATTTGATGGATTTTCTTAAGCCCTCCACCACAGCTGCCTTGTTTACTCTCATGCATTTTCTCTGGTGTGTGCCCTATGTTCACCCCAAGTACCTGAACGATTCTAGTAGCCACTGGAGCCCTACTCTCTATAGTTCGTCCACGCTTTTCCCTCTGAGACCAGCCAGTGGAAATATGCAGGACTTCGCTCTGCTGAAACAGATTCCAGACACTTTCGCATAGTTGTCTAGCACCTCCCGTATTAGTGAGACATTGCGATGCGGGTTCCTCAGGTATAATAATACATCGTCCGCATAGAGCGATATTAAGTTGACAACTCCTCCATCCCATATGCCTGCCTCCAGGTATTGTTTTCTAAGGTAAATTACTATTGGCTCCAGCCCCAACTGGTCCCTCTTTGTATATCCCAGGCAGATGACACCAACCTCCCGGATTTAACCCTTGCCACCAGTGCCATATATAGTTTCTTTATCCATTTAATTAACTGTTCACCAAATTCAAATTCCCTCAATATTGCAAGCAGCTACTCCCAGTATAGCGAATCAAATGCTTTTATCACGTCCAATGAGGCTATTTCATATTGTGACTGTGAGTCAACCATTTGTGTGACAACGTGCTGTAGTCAGCGCAAGTTCATAGCTGTGCTACGGCCCGGTATGAAACCATTTTGATCCCCATGTATCAGTTCACCAATCACCCTGGAGAGCCGCTTGGCCAATATAGTCGTTAATATCTTGATGTCATATTTTTTTTTTTTTAAATATTTTTATTGGCATTTCTTTAAACATAACACTTTGGGACTCAACATGGCCCCTTCCATCCCCCCTCCCTCCCCACCGGTGCTGTCCTTGCTGTTCTTCTGCGTTCTGTAGATGGATGGTTCTTAGCCTGTGAACATGTCCAGTATTCGTATGTTGTGGGGACACCATTGTTGCATGTAGTCGCTTTGCAGATATTCTATGACGTCACCCCAGTCCGTTGCAAACCGTTGTTTGTCCCCTTGGAGGTTATACGTGATTCTCTCCATTGCTACATAGGTCCAAATCCTGCGGAGCCATTCTTGTGTGGATGGAGGTGTCTTTTGCTTCCATTTCTGCGCGATTGCTAGCCACGCTGCTATTAGTAGGCCCATAAAGTTCCGTTTTTGCATTTTAGTGAGGGATTTATCTCGGGGGGGGGGGCACATGCCACACATCCATATTTCTTCTCCTAGACTATCCGTACTTTTAAACAGTGCTTGCATTTGTTTCCTCACTTCCGTCCAGAATTGTTGTAGTTCTTTACAATCCCACCAAATGTGTCTCCATGTTCCCGTTGTGTCACATCCCCTCCAGCATTTCCCTTGTACTGTCGGGAACATTTTATGCATTCTTTCCGGGGTGTAATGCCATTGGATCATTACTTTGGTCCATGCTTCTCTCGTTTGTATCGCTCTTGTCCATTTTGGGATTATATGCCAGAGGTAAGTCCATTGTTCGCTGTCGATTTGTTTTCCTAGCGTGGTTTCCCATTTTTTCATGTAGTGCCAAGTTATGTTTTCTTCCTGGGCGTTTATAAATTTGTATAAGGTTGATACGAATTTCCTTTCCCCCGTCTGGGTCAAGATGTATGACTCAAACGGGGTGAGCTCCCTTGTCATTGCCTTAGAGATTCTTGGGGTCGTGAGCCAGTGGAGTATTTGTTCATATTGGAACCTGTCCTTATCCGTGAGGCCCAGCAACTCCTGACATTCTGGGAATGTTCTGACCTGATGTCCCTCGAACATATCTCCCACTTTTGTACAGCCCGCTTCTCGCCATTTCTGGAACGTTCCTTTTTCCACGCCTGGGGGAAAGTCTGGGTTATCAAACATTGGTATGAATGGGGCCGGGTCAATTGAGAGTGTTTCTTTTTTGGTTGCTTCGTCCCATGTTTTCATGGTGGTACTCATGACTTCGCTTATTTTGATGTTTTGGTGTCTGTGCTCGGGTTTTCTCCATAGGAGGTGTCTCAAATCTGACCGCGCTACTGCCCTATCCTGCGCTTCCCACCATTTGTCTGAGGAGTCTGTGATCCATTCCTGTAGGACCCATAGTTGTGCCGCCTCTTAAAATTTCCTAAAGTGGGGGAGCACCATCCCTCCATCCGCTTTATGCGCCGTGAAAGCCCGTTGTGACAATCTCAAAGCTTTGCCCTGCCAGATGTATTTGGTTATTGATTTGGTGAGAGTCTTGAAGAAGGTCTTCGGTATACGAATGGGAAGGGCTTGGAAATAATACAACAGTCTGGGAAGGATCGTCATTTTAATGACCGTTATTCTGCCCCACCAGGAGATTGACAGCGGGTTCCATCTGTCCAGATCTCTTTTGACGTCGTCTAGTAGTTTCGTATAATTTCCCTTGAAGAGATTTTTTATGGCTGGAGTCAACGTCACTCCCAGATATCTCACGCCTTCTTCTGCTGTTTTCAATCGTAGGTCTTTTGTGGTCTTGTATATCTTGTCCTTGTCTCCCGCCAAGGCCATCACCAACGATTTTTGTTTGTTTATTTGTAGCCCTGCGATTGTTCCATATTCTTCTATTTGTTGAATAAGTAGGGGCAGGGTCTTGGTTGGTTGTGTAAGGGTCATCATCATGTCATCTGCGTAGGCCGCTGTTTTATGCATATGACCGCCCATTTATATGCCCTTTATGTCCGGGGCTGCTCTGATCTTTGCCAGAAATGGTTTGAGGAAAATTGCGTAGAGCAGGGGTGACATGGGGCACCCCTGTTTCGTGCCCCTTCCTATTTTGATGGGGTTCGATAATTCCCCGTTGACTGCGATCCTGGCCGTTGGCGAGATGTAATTGGCCCTGATCATTTTTATGAACTCCTTGCCTATTCCCATTTTGCGTAGGATGGCAAACAACATGGACCATTCAACCCGATCAAATGCTTTTTCTGCATCTATCGCGATGATTGCTGAGGTAATTTCCATGATTTCTGCTTTCTCTATGAGATGCACAATACGCCTTATGTTGTTGTGAGTTTTCCTGTTGGGGATAAACCCTGATTGTTCCTGGTGGATCAGTTTGGGGAGCAGGGGGGCTATCCTGTTGGCTATTACTTTAGTGTACAGTTTTGCGTCCACATTGATTAAGGCTATTGGGCGGTATGAGCTCGGGTTTTCCGGATCTTTTCCTTTTTTGTGGAAGACGAGAATTTTAGCTTCATTCATGGATGGTGCGATGTTATTCGCGTTCTTGAAAGTGATTTATAGGTTTGTAAGATAGGGGTTAGTATGTCCGCATATGTTTTGCAGAACGCCGCCGTAAAGCCGCCCGGTCCGGGAGCTTTATTTTTGGGAAGGTCCCTTATAGCTTTTGTGACCTCTTCTGTTGTTATCGGTTGGTCAAGGGCCTCTTTTTCAGCTGGCGTTACTGTTGGAAGTGATATATCTTTTAAGTAGGCCTCCTGTTCCTTTTCCTGTGGGCGCTGTGAGGTATACAGGTCCTGGTAATAGTCCCGGAATATTTCATTTATGATTTCCGATTGTGTTTTGTATTCACCATGTCTGTTTTTTAGGGAGTGGACCATTTGTTCTTGTTTTTTCCCTTTTAGTTGTCTTGCCAGTAATTTGTCCGCTTTGTTTGATTTCATTGCGTACCAGTGTTTCGTGTGGAATAGTTGGTTTTCTGCTCTTTTTGTCCTGATTAGGTCAAGCTGGCTCTGGATGTGGCGGTATGCCCTCTTTATTTTCCTGGAGGTATTCTTTGTCATTTCTTCTCTTATGTCTTCTAATTTTTTTTCCCGTTCGTATTCCCATTTGTACGATATCTTATCTTTTTGCGCTTTCAGCACTATTATCTGTCCCCTGATCACTGCTTTGAAGGCGTCCCACATACAGCTCTGGGAGACATCCGTGGTATCGTTTTGCTCGAAATATTCCTCTATCTTCCCTCTAATTGTTTCTTTAGAGACTGGGTCTTGTATGATGTCTCTGGGGAGCGTCCATCTCCATAGGCCTGATCGCTTTCTGAGTTTGGGGAGTGTAATCCAGAGCGGGGCATGGTCTGAGAGTGATATCAGACCTTTTTCAATGTCTTGTATTTCCCCCACTAGGGGTCCGGTGGCCCATATGTAGTCTATTCTGGAGCTTGAGTCATGTACTTGTGAGTGATACGTGTATCCTTTTGCGGTGCCTCTGAGTCTCCGCCAGACATCTTCGAGTGCCATGTTCTGCATTGTTTGTTCAAGCGCTGGTGAGGGTATTCCCTGTTGGGTGGTTCTGGGGTTCGAGCGGTCTTCTGCTTGGTTCCACGCTATGTTGATGTCCCCTGTCAGGATCACTTCCCCTTCCGCGAAGTGTTTGGCGCGTAAAGGGTCGCTAGAGTTAGCTGGCGATTGTCTATCTGCACCTTCGCAAAGACGTATCAGACATTTTTGTCTGCCATAGTCGCTTTAGTTTGCACTTTCAAGTAGTTTGCGAATGCGATGAGTACTCCTTTCTTTTTCTCTTCATCATTGGATTGGATGATTTGATTGTATCCCCTTATCCGAGTGAGGCCTTTCCTTTTTCTCTGTATATGTGTTTCTTGGAGGGTTATTATGTCAAACTTCTCTCTGTTTAGGAAGTGTTCCATCTTTTTCCTTTTCACTGGTGTGTTCAGGCCTCTAATATTGAGCGTTAGAATTTTCAGCCCCATTCTTTGGTGTGTGGCTTGTGTTTCCTCCTGTATTCATCCTGTGGATCGCCCTTTTCTGCGTATGTTCCGGTGGGTATCTCAATCGCCCTCCCTCCCTTTTTCCCAACTCCCCTTCCTCCCCCCTGCCCCCTTTCTGCCCCAACTTTGGACCTGAGGAGGGCCCTGGGCCCTATGGTTGCTCCGGCGTTGTGCCATTGCTCCATGCCCTCTAACGTCTCAGGTATGGAAGTTTGCAGGGGTTCCTAAACCCTGCCTGTTGTGCCGCTTCCTGGGTCATCCCCGGCTCAGCCACACTTTCCTGTGAACACCTGCCCTGTCTGTGGCATCATAATGTTCGTCACCTCACCCTCCATCTGTTCTTGCGTGGAGGTTCCAATTCAAATTCTATTCGTTTCCCACTGTTTTCCGGGATTGGAGTCTCGTTCTTTGCTTTTCTGTTTGCCTCCCCCTCAGTGCTCTCTTTTGTCTCGGGAGCTCGCTTTTGTTTGGGGGCTCTGTCTCTTGTTCCTGTGCTCCCAGTATTTTGAGGCCTTCCTCGCACGTGGCAATTCGGTATTGTCTTTCCTCCCAATTGAAGAGGAGTCCAAAGGGGAATGTCCATTTATATCGAATTTGTTTTTCTGTTAGGAGTTTCGTAACCTGGACCATCTCTCTTCTCTTTCTAAGCGTTGATTGCGCAAGGTCTTGGAACAGGAGAATTTCTTTTCCGTTCATTCTTATTTGATCTAGAGACCTGGCCTTCCTTAAGATTTGTTCCTTCTGTGAGTATTGAGTCATTGCCACTAGGACGTCTCTAGGGCGGGCTCCGGGTTCCCCTGCTCTTCGGGGGCCTACTCTGTGTATCCTGTCAATAGGGATTTCTTTTCCGGAGCCATCCTTTAGTATGTCCTGGAAAACCTGTTGTACTGCATTACGGAGGTCTCTATCCTCCACTGTTTCCGGCATATTTTTAATTCTTATGTTCGACCTTCTAGATCTGTTTTCTAGGTCTTCACATTGTGATTCGAGCTCGATTGCCACTCTGGCTAGGCGGTCTTGTGCTTCTGTGTATTGAAGAACCTCCTCATCTAAATTCTGACCGTCCTTTCCAGATTGTCTGTCCTTTCCTCGAGATTTTCCATGTCCTTCTTCAGGTCCTGGACCGCTTGTTTCAGCTCCCCCTTCATGTTCTCGAATTGTGTCTGGGTGGAGGAAATGAATTGGTCCTGGAATTCCTTGAACCAGGTTTTCATGTCGTCCTCCGTGGCCATTTCTGCCTGTATTTCCTGTGTTGTGGGCGCTTCCCCCTTGGTTTCCTGGGTGTTTTGCTGCTTATTGACTATGTTTCCATGTCTCCAGATTTGTGTTAGATCCCGGGCCTGTTTGGGACCGCCTTTGTGTATTGCTGCTGCCTGTACTCGTGGTCTAGCCCTGGGTTTTGACATGTGTGTGCGTCTCTTTCCTGACCGGGCCTGTATTATTGTTAATTCGTCGCCGGTCTTAGGTTTTCCTTGGGTGTTCCTGGTGGCCCAGATGTCTTGTGTGTGTAGTGGAGTCTTTCCGGTTGCGCTGTGGTGTGTTTGTCGTGGTCTCCCTCCCTAACTTCGCACAATGGGAGTTCCCCTTTTCTTTTTGCCTCTCTCTTTCCCCGGGGGTCGCCTGCTCCTCCGGGCCCACGTTTCGTATGTGGGTGTTTTCGTTTCTCCTCGTGGGGTCCTCCTTGCTGGGGGGGAGCAGGTCCGGCTTCTTGTCTTGTCCCCGTTGCCTTTCTGTTTTTCCCTGGGGGCGGGTGCGCGGTCCCCTGTATGGGCTTTCCCTGTGCCTGCGGGCCGCTATTCTCTTCTCCCCTTTTTTAATTAATTTATTTATTTATTTATTTATTTATTTATTTTTTGGGGGGGCTTTTTCCCCCCTGTGTTGGGGCCTGGGGTCCGTGATGCTTCTCGTGGGGGGCAGTGGGGGCTCCTCGCGCCGCTCCCGATAGTTTTCCCCAAGCTCGTACCTGAGTTCTGTCGTCCTCGTTGCGACTTTCCTTGTGTTCCTTTCGCTCTCCGACCGGGGGTTTGTTGGGGCGCTTCCACTTCTGCCTGGGCTGATGCCTCTCTTGTCTCCGGGCCTCCGCTCTGCTGGTCCCTCTCCGCGGGCTCAGCTCTCGTTCCAGGGCCGACCTTCAGGACTTCCGCTCGATCCGACTGGATGGCGCTGGCTCACTGCGTCTGTTCGCCTTCTTCTCCCGCCGGGGGGGGGGATTGTTGGTGTTGGGGAGCGAGGCCGCCGTTCTCTCGGCTCCGATCCTTTCTCTCTACCTTACTCGGCCCGGCCGGCGTTTCGGGATGTAGGGTGGGTCTGCGACATCCTCCGCGGATCCGCGCGGCTGCGGGTAGCCTTGCTGACGAGCGGGCTGCTCTGAAGTGGATCGGCGGGGCCGGACCTTAACCTCTTCTTCCTTTCTTCACCTCGTCGAGTGAGGAGGGTGAGTGCGCTCTGCTGGGCTCGGTGTTCGCGTTATTTGTATGCTTCTTTTGGTGCGGCCCGAGCTGGGGGACGGAGCTACGCTCACGCACGTCTACGCGGCTCGGCCGCCATCTTGGAATTCCATTATGTCATATTTTAACATTGCTAATGGCCGATATGAATCGGATTTATCAGTAGCCTTCCCTGGCTTGGGGATTGGGATCACTAGGGTTTCCCTCATTCTTGTCGGAAATACCTCTTTTTCATAGGGTTGCTTAAATGCTTCATGCAGCACTGGGTTCAGAACCGACGCGTATACTTTTAAGAACTGCGGGGGGGGGTCCATCTTGCTGGTGGCTAGCAATTTAATTGCCTCACCTATTTCTTCGGCCGATATGTCCTGTACCAACGCATCACATTGTGGTTCACCTAATCTGGGCAACGCTATTTCTTCTAGAGTCACTAGTATGTCCTCCTGGGGTACCAATTTGTCATGCCTGCATAGGTGGGAGTTGAATGCGGTGAAAGTATTGTTAATTTCCTGTTGTGTCTTGTGTACCTTGCCATCATCATCTATGAGTTCCGTGGCTAAGTGTCTCGGGTGTTCTCTCTTGCACAGCCATGACAGCAACCTACTCGGTTTATTTCCCTCTGCGTGCGCCCTAGCAGTTTTAACCGTGTAATCAAATTTCGACAGACTCCCAAGCATCTTGGCAGCTTCTTCTAGCTTCAGTCAGGCTCAACTCTTCATCTTGGTTACCCAGTGTTCTAGCTTCCATCCTCCCAATATCTTCTTCCCTTTCCAGTTCCTCCGTCAGCGTCTTTCGGATACCTCTCGCCCTGGCAATGACCTCCCCTCTCACCATTAGTTTCATTGCTTCCCAAACCGTGCTCCAGTCTTTCACACTACCTACATTTCGCTTCAAGTATTCTAGTTTTATTTTGAGCCTGTCCCTGAAGATCTGGTCTGTCAAAGCATCTGTGGGCACACGCCATAGTGGTATGGGGGGGCCTCAGGCCCAACATCTTCCACTCCATCAGGAGCAGAGAGTGGTCCGAGATTGACCTTCCCTGGTATTGTGCTGATTCAATTTTAACCAGTTGGGTCTCACCGATGAATAGGTAGTCTATTCTAGTGTACAGGCAAAGGGGTGAAGAGAAATAGGAGAAGCATCTATCGCTAGGGTGTAACTCCCTCCACACATCCACTAGATTCAAGTTCTGTAGCAATGCGTTCAGCGCCACAGAAGCTAACCCTGTTCTGCTCGCGGGCAGGAGAGACCTATCCAAGTCAAAATCCTTAACACAATTGAAGTTCCCCCAGATAAAGAACCATTCCCGGTATGGGGTTATCTTAGCGCATATCATAAGCATATTAAGGTGTGATGGAATTCCATGATTGGGAAAGTAGGAGTTGATTATGCATAATTTTTTCTATATGACCTATAGTATCAGATACCCCCCGTATCCACGAGCCTTCATTCCCAGTAACGGGAAGGGCACAGCAGAATTTATCCATGTAAAAACCCAGCGAGCATATTTGGAGTATGCCACTCTGTACACCTGTCCCCCCAGAACTCCTTCACCTTTGCCATTTCCCCCTCCGTTAGGTGGGTTTCCTGCAGCAATTCAACGGACACCTTTTTTCTGTTAAGGATTTCACATTGTTTCTGCGCAAGTATGTAGCCATCCCCCTTATATTCCACGTTAGTACCTTGATGTTTGCCACCATGATCATGTGTGGCTGCTTCTATTTGCTCCCCCACTCTTCCCCCCAACCTGACAATGTCCATACATCTGCCCTTTTCGCCTGCTTGAACATCTTCGACCACCCCCATCGATCTGCCATCCAGGGTGACCATTCCCATTCTGTTACCTTTCTACGTGGAGAACATACAAGCGTCCAAACAACAACCAAAAGTAAACTTTCGCACCCAGCTGCTGCTCCTTGCATGCAGCGCTCAGGCGCCCCTGCACCGCCATGACCCATCCAGGACTTTGTGTGGGGGTTGAACTGCGTTGACAACCGGTCGACTTTAACTTTTGCATTGGTTAGACCTATGAGCCCAAGCTAGGTGGCCAGACACCGCCCTCATCTAATTTGCATTTCGTTAGCGTGGTTACACTTGGTGCACTTTCTATTTCAGCATATCATAATAATGAGGGGGGCATGGCTATGAGGCCATGGAGTAAGACGTGTCTCCTCCATGGCTCCTGCCGATCAATAACTGATCCTGACCAAAGCAGAGCAAATACTGTGTCCTGAAGCTGGCAGACGGAAGCACATATTCATGAATATGCTGTGCGCATGTGAGCGAGAAATACAACTGGAACATGTAGAACATTGAAGTAACAAGCACCCGGCAAGTTTGTATCCAGCGGTCTGATATAAACAAGATGGCCGGCGCCAACTAAGAGGAGAGCACCGAGCGCTAGTGACCCTGATGGGGCTAAGAAGACTGGAACTTGCGCTTTTTAACAAGCGTCTTGAAAGCAGACCTGCAGCTGAAGACAAGAGGATGCGCAGACTCCGGTGGCTACACAGAGAGATCCGGCGCCTGGGGCTACTGGAGCGGCATCAAGGTACAGCGAAGTTCGCAGATGGAGACCTGTAACCTGTGAGTGTGCGCCGTGCACGAAGAACAAAGGAAACTGAGGACTGCGCGACTCATACAGAGCTATGAATAGTGTCGTGGATGACAGTGTGGCGTTGAGCGAGGCTGTTGCTTGATAAAGGCAAAAATATAGCAGCCAGTGCCACACGGTGGGCACAACTTCAGAGCCCGGTCCTAGTGGAGTGAAGAGGAGCAGTCGGTTGGAAAGTGCTCCCTTGGAAAAAATTAAGACAGAGTCCCCGAACTGCAGGCACAGTGTGGGGGAAATAATCAAGGACACTGGGCAGACACAAGTAGGGAGAAGTTCACGAAGAACAGAGGCAACAGAGGTCCCGGATACAGTGCCACCTCTGCGAATCAGACGGAGTCAAGAATAGTTTTGTGGATGATAGCACAGCAGTGGGTGAGGCAGCTGTTTGGAAAAAGGCAATAATATAGTTCCTACTGCCGTGTGGTGCACACAACTTCAGACCCTGGTCCAAGTGGAGTGAATAGGAGTCGTCGGATGGAAAGCGCTTCCTCAGTTAAGACAGTGTCCCTGAACCACAGGCACAGTGTGAGGCAAATAACCAAGGACACCAGCAGTTGCAGAGCCAAGCTGGGCAAGCTCAAGTAGGGAGAAGCCCAACGCATGGACAGATGGTCACCATGAAACGGAATGGAACGGAGCTCAGAGCTGAGCATAGTATGTGACACAGCCCCCTCTCCTGAACAGCAGAGCTCGACGTACTGGGTCTGCGAGATACACTAGCCAGCTGCACGCACTCCCTGGCTCACACACAGTAAGCAGCAACATTGTGTCCCTAAGTAACAGGCCAAAGTGATCAGAGCAGCATGCGACCGAACTATCGGAAGACCAGGATCTCCTGAAACTGCAGGGTTACAGTGTATACACCCAGTTGACAAAGCGGACTATGAAGGAGGCTCATGAGTCCTGGAAAGAACAGCACAGCTCCTTTATACAGTTTACGATGGTGTGCAATATGCAGTCCCCTGGCAGAGGACAGATAAATACATAACACTTACAGAGAAGCCCAGGGGCCAGGCCAGATGTAACACTGGACATGGCTGCCCAAATTCATGCTGCAGGGGTACACACACCAGCCAAATGAGTGGAACCGGATCTGAAGGACACCTGAGACTATATGGACCCCGATGCGTATGTACCCCTGTGTTAAGGGAAACCAGGGATACCCCAGCAACATAAGAGATAACAAGCGAAGAGAGATGGCCCTGGTGTGGGAAAGAAGGGCCCTACACAGCGGAGTGCGCCAAGGCCAAAGGCAATTTCCTGCTTGTAGCCCGCTCACAAAAGGGAGATCACGTCCAAATTGCCCAAAGTCAGGGGGAAACACTCCACCATCGAGGAGTATGCTAAATCACTGTAGGTGATGGAGGGGGCCAGTGGGAAAGAACAAAGCACTAAAGAAAGTGAGAAGATGGCGCTCAACAACCAACGGATGCTGGACGCCATAGCGGAACTGAAAGTATTGACGGGAAGTAGGATGGACACAGCCATTTCAGACCTAAGGACTGCGCTGGAATCTAAAATTCACGCTGTGAGTATCAATGTGAATCTACTGCGGCAAGATGTATGTGCACTGGCCGAACTCACAGGGACCCTGGAAAAGGAAGTCAAAGACATTAAAAGCTCAAGTAAGGCCAACTCAATTGACGTCCACGTGTTGCAACAACAGGTGCAAAACCTCAAAAATAGAGTGGAAGAAGGAGAAGGGCGGCTTACAGAAACAACGTCCGCATTGTGGGGCTTCTGGAAGGAGAGGAGGGGTCGCACCCGACAAACTACATAGAAAAAATGTTGCTGCAGGAAATAACAGGCAGAGCAGTAAGCCAAGGGTTCACAGTAGAAAGAGCGCATAGAGCCCTGTCAAGAAAACCGCCACCGGGAGCCCCACCGTGGCCGATTATTGCAAAGATCATGAATTATAAAGACAGGGAGAAGGTCCTGGAATACTACCGCAAGGGAGGAACAATAAGCAGAGCATCAGAAACTGTCACTGCATACCCGGACTATACACTCATGGTACAGAGGCAACTCCTGAATTATGTGGCTGTGAAGAGGAGGACGCGCAAGGCAGGATATAGATACATGCTGCTATACCCAGCAAAAATGAAGATGCTCCTAAATAACAAAGCTCTATTCTTTGATTCACCAGAGGATGTGCATTATGGCTGGATTCGAGAAAATGTGCGTCGTGAGTGGCAGACCAGACAGAGAGTGAGGCAGATGTGAGCCTGAGCCTTGTAAGTGCCACACTAAGACATTAAATGACTATACACTGTGATAAGTATGTCAAATATGTTGACATTGGGACTAGATTATAGCGGATTTCACATGGTATTGTTGGCGCAGAGCATGGAGCTTACACTACGACAAGCTGTCAGCGCATAGCAGGAGGTAATACCAGGAGACTCACTACCAAACCCCACAGAGGTAGTTTAGTTGGGATACTTTTAGGAAGGTAACCCCCTGCTGAGTACTGAGATCCTAGGATGGAGCTGGGAAACAGTTTGGGGAAGTTGGAAGAAGGGTGGGAGGAGGGCAACAGTTGGCGCTAGGGAGGGTGGGTTGGGGGAGTTTTGTTGGGTGTGTGGGGGGAGGGAAGCTGGGGATAGGCAATGAGCTTACATCCATGCGCTACTACGCATGGTGTGGAAGACAGGGGAGGACAGAGGCGGGACGGGGTATGGATGAGAGATGGGAGACCTTAAGATAGCAACTTGGAATGTCAGGGGGCTCAATAGTTACTTGAAGAGGAGTAAGATCATGATGTATCTAAGGAGGCAGAGGATAGATATTGCCCTATTACAAGAAATGCTCCTCACAAAAGAAAAACAGGAGGTGATAATGAAGAAATGGAAGGGGACTACGATAGAGGCAATGTATTCAGCATACGCCTGCCTGGGGGGTGATTATTTGGATAGCACCACATGTCCCCTTTCAGTTATTATAGTCCACCATGGAGTCAGATGGGAGGATGGTGGCGATACAGGGATTGATAGAAAATAGAGAGTTGTGTGTCATTAATACATATGTCCCCAAACTTGGATAGTGTGGCCTATTTCAAGACCTTATATAGTAAAGTGAGCCCATACCTCTGGGGTGCAGTGATATGGGGAGGCAAACTTAATTCCACGCTGGACCCCAGGGTGGACAGATCAGACAGGAAGTTAGACAAACCTACCCCTGCAGCCAAAACTTTGAGGACCCTGTTAAGAGACTTTCATCTGGAAGATATATGGAGGCTACCCCATCCACATGAAAGACATTATTTTCATTACTCAGCCCCACACATCTTGTAGATAGGGATAGATTACTGACGGGTGGAGCTAGTGCGGTCGGAATACAAAGCGAGGGTCCTCTCAGACCATTTGCCACTGATCTTAACATGGCAATACTTGCCTCCTAGAGCTAGGATCCCAACGTGGTGGCTTAGAGCTGAAGCACTGAAAGACACAATGCTCAGGGAGGACCTGGGAAAGGAAATTGTAGAATATTTCGAAAATAACACTGGAAGCGTAGATTTGGCTGGCCCTCTATGGGAGGCATTTAAGGTGGTGGTGAGGGGAGCAGCTATATCCAAATCCAAAGGGTTACAAGGAGGCATAATGCAGGAGTTGCAAAAGGCAGGGGCAAAATTAGAGGCAAGTAATCGGAGAGGAGATAACTCCCTTGAAGATGCCGAAACCATAAGCCAATTGGAGCAAGAGTGTGGAGGGCACTGGGAGGGATTATGCAATTTAAATTACAAGAAACACATAGAGTGGCAGCATGCTGGCGGGGACAAGCCTGGGAGGTTTCTAGCATGGTTATACAAAAATGAGAAACCCAGATCAAAAATCAGAGCAATAAAGGGGGAGACTGGACAGATACCTGATACCCAAGAGGGCGTGAACAGGGGGTTCCTTGATTTTTATCAACAACTGTATGGAAACGTTGAAGGGGGTGAATGGAGCGGGATGATGGAAACATTCCAGGATATTGGCTTACCTAACTGATTGCTGAAGAGAGAGAGAACCTAGAGGTCCCAATAACATTAGAGGAACTAGAAGCAGTAATTAAGCTATTACCTACTAGTAAGGCCCCGGGAATGGACAGACTCCTCAGTGAGTTCTATAAAACGTATAAGATGGAGGTGCTCCGCCCACTACTGGCAATGTTGAATAAAGCTTTAGAAATAGGGACAGTGCCTGAATCCCTGAGAGAGGCAACTATTATCCCGCTTTTCAAACCTAACAAGCCGAGCACAGACTGCAGGCCGTATAGACCGCTATCCATGCTGAACCAGGACAGCAAGATACTCACGGCTGTGTTGGCAAATGGACTGAGACAGGTCATTAATAAACTTATACATCCTGACCAGAACGGATATGTTCCGCACAGAAGTATATCCGATAATCTCAGGAGGCTCCACCGTGTCATAGAGCAAACGGAAGGGGACTCGCAAGAAGTTGTGATTGTCCCGTTAGATGCGGTAAAGGCCTTTCACTCTGTCAAATGGCCTTGGCTGATGGAACCCCTAAAGGAATATGGAATAGGGCCCAAGTACATGAAGTGGGTGAAACTACTGTACAGCATGCCACTAGCCAGGGTCAAGATGGGAGCAATCATCTCTGAGAGGTGGCAACTCAGCAGGGGCACCAGACAGGGCTGCCCTTGGACCCCAATGCTGTTTATCCTCACAATAGAACCCTTAGCGATATAACTGAGGCAACAATACAGGAGGTGGGAATCTACACGAAAGTAGTGTCATATTTAATATCAATGTATGCTGACAATATGCTGTTATACTTGAGGTATCCAGAGGAAAACCTGCAATATATCTTAGAAGTAATTGAGTGATTTGCGTTGCTCTCTGGCATTACAGTTAACCTGAAGAAGGTGTGTACATTCTCCTTGGGGAGATATAAATGTATTCCGCAAGAAAATGTACCAGTATTACAAATACCTTGGGAGACTAGAACCTTTAGATACGTGGGGATTGACGTCTATCATACGGTGGAGGCTGAATATAAACATAACACATAATGCAGTGGCAAACATTGAGAACAACATGAGATTTTGGGATAAGCTCCCTTTGGCCATGGTAGGGAGGAGGGCACTGATGAAGATGGTAGTATTGCCAAGGTAGTTAAATGTTTTTGGGAATATACCATACATGATACCCAGACGATTCTTTGTTAAACTTCAGAGCATATGTAGAGGGTTCATATGGCACAATACCAGGAATAGAATAGCCCTGTGGAAACTGCAGAATATGTATGATAAAGGGGGCATAAAACTGCCCAACTTTGAGGTCTATTATCTGGCCAGCTAATTACAAAATGTGTCTAAGTGGTTAATGGAAGACTCAACATCGGAGTCCAGATTGTTGAGGTCTGATTGTGACCCTTTCTTTTTGAAAGAATGGATATGGCTGCCAAAACCAAAGCTAAAAGGGTGCACAAGGAT
Source organism: Ambystoma mexicanum (assembly GCF_040938575.1). Lineage (NCBI taxonomy): Eukaryota > Metazoa > Chordata > Amphibia > Caudata > Ambystomatidae > Ambystoma > Ambystoma mexicanum. The sequence continues at coordinate 880,059,062 of NC_090941.1, read as the reverse complement.
GTTAGAACTGGGATGGAAGATGTGGCGTAAGGCTTGCCAGGCCATGGAGAACCCGACCCTGTGTTTTCCTCAAGTGCTGCTAGTGGCATTGACTGGAGGGGACGAGCAACTGAGGAAGACGATTCGTATGCATTTGGAACCGGTGGGCATTGCCACCCTGGGAGATGTATGGCAAGATGGCAAGGTAATGGAATTTAACATACTGGTAGAAGAAACGGGTGTACACTTAGGGCAGTATATTACCTACACCAGATTGGTACGGCGGGTGAAAGAGACATGGTCCGAAATAGTGCTGGAAGACCAACCCGACATGGCCATAGAAACAATTTATATCTCAGAGGGGAGCACGAGGTCTCTCGAATCTATGAACTGCTGATGTCCAGGGTGGAAAAGGAAGTGACCCAGCAGAGACGGGACTGGAAGAGGAAGCCGGGGAACCCATGAATGTTGGGTTGCGGAGAGGGTCCAGAGATACCATAAAAAAGTGTCTAGGAATGCAAGGTTGCAACAGATCCAGGAGGGGGTTATGGGGAGGCAGTGGATGTTTCACAATACTGTATATGATGTTTGAAGCAATATGACATGCACTGTTGGGTTTGTTTTTGTTGATTGGTTGTTGTAAAAACTAATAAAAATTGTTTAAAACAAAAAATCATAATAACGAGCTCAGTAAATGTCATAATCCCCACTTTTCCAACACCCCCTCATGTTACCCACAAAGCGTACATGACCCCCCAGAGGATTGCTCGATTCAAGAGTGCAGAAATATAAACATGTCCCAAATTTGGGGAAGTGAACGCAGGGATGATGCATATGTTCTGGGCGTGCTCGGGAAATTGGGAAATTCTGGGGAGAAGTAGCCCACTGCTTAATCGAGAAGGGGATCACACTAGATGTGGAATCTGTGTGGGCATGCATGGTGGGGGGCTTTTCTAGACCGCGCAAACTGAGACACGTGAGTAAACTCAAGGACTTGGCCTACATACTTGCCAAGCGCAGAATTGCCATGGGTTGGAAAGCAAACAACAGGGGTCTGGTGGCACGATCTCCAGAAATGTACAGAGGAGTTAATAGCGGTATGGAATTAGTCGGCCAATAAGGGGGGAGATGAGGAAGCAGAAACTCTGATGGCCTGGGGACACTTAGTGGCCACACTATCTGGCACCACCCAGGCCTGCCTAAGTGAACATGATTCCTCCGGGAATACAGAGGGGGAGGAACCCCCAGAGGAAACGACAGTGGAGGGTGAAGTGGAGTAGGCTAGAGTTAAGGGCGAGGGTAATGGGGAGGCAGTGGATGTTTCACAATACTGTATATGATGTTTGAAGCAATATGACATGCACTGTTGGGTTTGTTTGTGTTGATGGTTGTTGTAAAAACTAATAAAAATTGTTTAAAACAAAAGATCATAATAACAAGCTCAGTAAATGTCATAATCCCCACTTTTCCAACACTCCCTCAAGACAAGTTACCGCTCATGTGACAGTTTCTTCTCCTCTGTCCAAGTTGTTGTAGTCCAGCCACATAGTGGCTGCTGCTGGAGTTTCAAGAAAGGTAGGACAGCCTTTGTAGATCTCCTTAAGCCGAGGTGGGTACATGAGCACATATTTGATGTTTAATTGTCGGAGTCTGGCCTTGATTGGCACAAACGAGTTTCTGGCCCTGTGGACTGCGGGCGTGTAATCTGAATATATAGCTATTTTAGAGTTGTCCCGTCATATTTCTCCACCTTCTCATGAATATTTCAGTATGACTTCCCTTTCCTGGAAGTTTAGGATCTTTGTGATCATCGGACGTGGTTTTGACCCCGGCAGAGGTTGTTTCTATAGGGATCTGTGGGTCTTCCCCACCGCAAATCCCTGTGAGAGGTTGCCAGCACCGATCTCTTGCAATAGCAAAGTCTCCACAAATCCTGTAGGATTCGGGCCCTCTAGCCCCTCAGAGATTCCCAGTAGTCGAACATCGTTTCGCTGGGCCTGCTCTTTCACATCCTCAGAAGGCAATTCCAGCACAGCATTTCTCCTTTCCAATTCCTTTAGTCTTGTCTCCAGATCTTTTGTGGTCTCACTGGTTTCTTTTAGGCCAGTCTCCGCTGCTGTTACTCTCTCTGCTAGTTTGTGTACATTGTGCCGCATCAGCTGTATATCAACTTTGACCTCTTCAATTTTCATCTCAATAGATGTACGCAACGCTGCAATCGCCGCCAGTACTTGATCATCTTTGCTGCCGGCTTCCAAAGCCTTTATTGCATTTTGTGTTTCAGCGCTTCCCTGTATTGTTTCTCGAGGCCTGGTTGCATTGTTTAAGGAGTCCATGATTGTAGCCTTTCTTTTCCCTTTGAATGGTGTCCTACCCTTGTATTCCCTGGTGCACCACTCCGCCCTTCAACTTCTGCAGTCCACATATCCACTTGCATATGGCTTCTTGCAGTATGATACTTATTGTCTACCTTCAGTGCGCTAGGTGCAGACTCTGTTGATGGCACATGTTTTGCCATTTTTTATTTTCTGCTTTACTGTGCCTTAAGCGATGTTGACCGTGTGCCGCTGGGCTGTGCCATCTCGCCACCTGGTATTGTCTGCAGCGCGATGAAGCTGTGCTGCTTCCTTTGTTGCATTGCGTATAAATGTGCCTTCAGTGTTGGCTCAATATTGTTCCCCGTGCTGCTGGGCAGTTGCTCACTCTCTTGTCGTGCTCAGCATCAGTAGGTGCTACTGGCCTGCAGGTGCACCAGTGGCCATGTTTCACCAGGTTGCCCCACGTATGACACTAGTAATATCCATGTACGTCGCCCAATGCTGTCATTGTTCCTGCTCCTGGGGTCGCAGTGCCTCTGTCCAGTACCACTCTCATCCGTCAGTTCTGGGTGACACTCAGCAGTAAACACCACTCCCTCTGCACTCTTCGGTCAGTTACCCCCTCTGCCAGCCTCCAGTTAGCCACACAGTGTCTCTAGTAAGGGGAACTCGGCATTACAATACGGTTGATTGCCTCACAACAAGCTGGGATCTGCGCACAGGGGCTCAAGTTCACTCTCGTAAGCCGTGACAGGCCGTATCCCTCCAACTTTCTCCCCCAGGATGTCAGCATTCACCTCTTCCCTCATTTCCAACAGGCGATAAGGGTGCTAGATTATGCGTTGTTGTGGCCTGGCTGGGGCAATGGATTGGCACCCGTACCCAGTCCTCCAAGTATGCCCTCAGCTATTGCAGTCGATTAGCCAGGCACACATATTCGGGGCACCCAACATGTGGATACTGCATTAGGCCAACGGTGTAGCTTCAGGTAAGCCCCCAGTGTTTTCTTGTCTTTGGCCAGCTTGCGCTGTCCGACACTGCTTGTGATGTAGCAGGGCTGCACCGCGTACTATGCACAACAACCCCTGCCCTTGTTTTCTCTGCTCCCCATGGGCGCCCCTTCTGCAGTGTCAGCCGTACCTTAGCCGCAGTCGCTGCTTCGCAGTCTTGGGTTATTGTGACCCCACTTTCTCAGGTTGTGCATCATCAGGCATCCGCATTGATTGGGATGCTTTCAGGAAAAGGAGGGCATACCGTCTCAAGAGCCGACTCTCCCGATGGTTCACTGTTGTAGTGCCCAAGAGCCGCCAGTACCTTTCACTGTGCGCTGACACGGTTCAGCTGCTCCAGTATCCCATTATATTGGAGCCAATCGGCCCCCAGTGTACTCCGCTGTGCTATGCAGCAGACCACAGTCGCAGCTCCAGTAGGGTTTCAGGGCGCGGCTGCAGCCCCACATTGCTGTCCCTTGCTGATAGCAGGCCAATGCAGCTCTGCTGCAGACCAACCACCTCAGGCTCCCAAGTGAAGCAGTGCAGATTGTCCACGCTCGCCAGTCGCTCCTCAATTGTCTTCTTTCGCTGCTGAGCTCCGCCAAGGTCCAGCCATCTACAGCCGCATTGCTGAACCTCACTCCTCCCCTCGGCCTGCCTTACCATGCGGCGCTGTCCACCATCTTGGTTTGCTGGGGGCCCCTGACTTCCGCTGCCCCTCCAGCCTTGGCAAAGCAATGATTCCAGGTGTTTTTTAAACGGGGGGGCTGGGGAATCCTTTCCCACACTTACAGGTCTTTTCTATCGCCTTGCTGGCACCCCCACTTATGTGCAGGATCATATCAGGATCAAGACGGGAGCTCCGTCTCAAGACCTCCTCACTCAATGCGCCTATATCACGCCTCCGAGGGGGAGAGGTACTTTATATTGATGGTTCATCAACGATAGACCAGACCATGGGAGAAAGACATACTGGGATGGTGGTAGTAAGGCTAAAAGCGGATGGACAAGTGAAGTAGTATTAAGCGCATGGTTACCATCACATTTCTCAGCACAGATTGCAGAGTTAGTGGCTCTCATATTGGCATTAGAGCACAGTAAAAACCAGGAAGTGACAGTTTATTTGGATTCGGCCTATGTGACGTCTACGGTCCACTCTGGGCTGTGAGGCGGGCTGAGAAGGGGCTCCCGACGTGCTGGCGGCACGCCAGTGCAACATGCACTCTTATTGGGTAGACAAATAGAGGTGTTCAGATTTCCAATAAGCATAGCGGTCGCGAAGTGCCAGTCCCATACAAGGGGGGAGGATCCCGTCTCTAGAGGCAAACAAGCAGCAGACGCATAAGCAAAGAGCACAGCATATTTTAAAGATATCCTGGACATGGATACCCCATTCCGAGCACGTAATTATGCACAGACTATGGTACAAACTAGTGATGCCATTGTCATTATTACAGACTGCGCTGACACAACTACACCGTCCTACCCACATGGGGAAGGATGTACTTGCTGCTCACATTGGAGAGGATTGGTTTTGTCCCAACTGGGCAGAGCCTGTGGCAGAATGTATGACCAATTGTTTGTAAGAGTTTCACAGCAGGCCATTGTATGGTATGGTGGGGTATTGTTTATTTGTATAGCGCCTATACACAGACAAGTGTTTCAAAGCGCTCAAGGAGGGTGGGAGCATGGGTAAAAAACAAACAGTCGCTCAGAGCCCTTGAAATTCTTGAAATTCTGAGACAAAAATAGTCTGCACAGGCAGAGTAAGTGCCTAAAAGTACATTTAAGATTGGAGGACAGCAAATAGGCCTGACAGCGATTCTAAAGATTTAGACAGTGCAATTAAGGGGTGAAGACAAGAGATAACAGACATACGATATTTGGCACAGTGCACACAGATCGAGCAAGTACATGGAGGGGCACAGGGAGGGGGAGTATCAAGTGCACCTGGTCAGTTGAGACTGGGGTAAATTCAGAGAGACCCACTCTCTTGGGTTAATTTCTCAAGTGCATTGAATGGGGTAGGGTGTAGGGCCCTGAGGCCCTGAGGCAAGTGCGAGTGAGGACTGGCGGAGGTACCGGGGACCAGTGAGACTCTGAGGTACACCCGGCAGTCAGTTAGCATGCTGTACGTAGGAGGTGGGAGAGAAGGAAAAAGCTGCAAACTAAGTTAGCAGGGTAGAGGGAGAGAGAAGGAAGAGGAGAAGAGGAAAGTCTTGTGGAGTTTCCAGAATTTAAGGAGATCTGGCTCAAGGTGGAGGGTGGCAAGGAGGTTATTCCAGATGGAGGCACCTGCTGAGGATAAGGATCTCCCTCCAAATCTCTGCTTGGAGAACCGGCTCACTTGCAGAAGGTTGAAGGTAGATGAGCGGAGGGCTCATGAGGGACAGTATTTAGGTAGACAGCATTGCAGGTAGGTGGGCGCCAGACCCCAGAAACCCTTGTGAACAATGTAAAGGGTCTTGAATTTGATCCTTGCTGCCACGGGAAGCCAACAAAAGGGATTTCAGTGCTGGAGAAATGCGGTGCCTGGGCTTAAGGCCAAGGATAAGTCTTGTGGTTCTGTCCTGGATGAGTTGCAAAAAGCGCAGAGCAGAAGAAGGGAGGTTTTGGAAGAGGCTGTTGCAATAGTCCAGTCTGGAGAGAAGCAGAGCTCTGGAGACAGTGAGCCTCTGGGGGAAAGTGAGAAAAGGTAGAGTACCTCTGATGAGGTGTAACGGATAGCTAGACTTTTCAGAGATGTCTAAAATTTGAGAGGAGATGGAGAGAGTGAAGCCGAAGATAACACCAAGGTTTCTTGCTTCGCAGGTGGGTGCGGGTGCAGGGCCAAGGGAGGCTGGCCAGAGCGAAAGTGGGAAAGCAGGAGCAGCGGTCCCAATGCAAACAATCTCAGTCTTATTGGCGTTGAGGCAAAGGTAATTTGCAGCACACCAAGAATGAACAGCGGACAGACAGTCAGACATGAGTGAGGCGGAGGTGGCTGAGGGAAGCCTGAAAGATCGTTAAATATCATCCATGCATTAAGGGTAGTGAGAGGAGCCATACCTCGTCCGCTGGGACCATTCCAACAGCTTCATTTCAACTAAGTTGGTATGCTCCAAGTATGCCAGGGCTGCCGCTACATGATAGTGGTTATGTGCCCATTTTCCTAAAGGATCAAAGCTGTTTCTTGGTCCCATCCTGATGCCCTCAGAGTGGCAAAATTCCTGGTTATAGAGATTTTCCCAAGCTGGGGTGTGTGTGTGGATTTCTGCGGTCTGACAACAGCCCTCACTTCGCCAATGAAATGTTTCAACAGGGATTCACCAGAAGTTCTCATGTACGTATCATCCACAAGCGAGCAGGATATGCGAGCGCCTCAATGGGCTGCTTAAGGAGACGATGCAAAAATCACAGCAACCTTGACAATAGTTGGCTTCATTGTTTGCCTTTAGCTTTGTTCGCATTGCGCAACAAACCAGGGTCACTGCAGCCTTGATGCCTAGTGCGTCTTTTATTTCCTGCCAACTGCTGGTACTACGGGAGACGTCCAAGAAGAACAAGGAAGATAACAGTCCAGAGATCAGTGAAAATCATCTCAAGCCACCACAGCTCTATCCATGGGACACAGTCCTACTCCGTAATTTTGTTCCCAGATGGTACAAGCCCAGGTTTACAGGTCCCTACACTGTAGAGGAAGTGACTGACAGAGCTGTAAAGATACGTGGAAAGAAAGCTTGGAATTTTCTTGGGATGTGAGAACCTGTCAAGCAGAGACCTTCACTACAAGCGACGAGGTGGGGGCCAACGTTGTGCAAGAAGAAGAAGAAAACTCTCAGGAAAGACAGTCACAACTCAACGAAGTTCAACCAAGGATCACACGCTATAGAGCACGAGAGATAGGGAAAGGACTTCCCACACATCCAAAGTAGAGGCACACTATCCTTTTTTACACATAGTTATTCATCCTGAAAGTGGAAACTGTGGTTTCTTTTGTGTCCCATGATTTCACAGGATTCTGAGCCCACGACATATCAGGGTCAATTTGTCCATTTCGTTAGAAGGTCTGAACGAGAAAGAAGATCATCTCCCTGTTTATTTATTCATGCCTTTCTGATCCACTTGGCCCAAACATATCCATGCCTTCGCCAAGGAAGTCCCTCAGTACTTGAAATCCTCTATGACTTCAAACTGCACATTGTGTGGGAATGTTTGTTTTTTATCGCACTCGCACAATGTTACACTCGCAGAGCTTGAGCTGTACATACTAACAACATATTTGCGTATTTCTGGTGTATTTCAGGCGGGCTCATCATCACAATTCAAACTATACAAGAGTAATTGTAATGGTTTGTGTTTTCTTTTCTCTCTCCATCTTTACACTCATTTTCTGTCAAAGATTATTTTTGGTAGAAGGGCAAGCTCTGACCACTAATAACGTGACCCCAGTTCCGGCATGGATGGCTAACATCTCAGGTCAGGCTTTAAGCACTTCCATACCAGTAAAGTGAGGCAGGCACAGTGCTGATGTAGACCTAGGAGAGGTTGATTCTTATCTAGCTGATATAGCTCAGGTCACTAATAACATGTGGCACAAGCATGTGAACAAAGTAGGCAAACAAACCCCTGGAGAGAGCTGATATGTCTGCTTCCTCATCCCCTATGCCATGAGTGCCTCCAGAACATTGGCGGCAACTGAAATTCCAGCAGCAAGCGCACAGTGCCTCATGTACCTTTCAATGTGTACCGCAAGGGGAAGATTCCAAGGGGAAAGAGCGACCTTGTGGTGGATGTCCAAGAAGACTTTCCCCTATGAAGACAGCTCTATAAAGACCCTATACATGATGTACAATTACTGGAGAAAAGATCAGGCCATAGAATATCTAACGGAAGGTCCACAAAAGGGAGAAAAATGAGCAACAACATTGAAAGAGTTACCCTGTCCCAAGAGAGAACCAGCAGAAATAGGGGGAGAACCAGGATGCTGGGAAAGACCACATACGCTGGTGTATGGTCAAGTATACAAAGCTGATGGATGGAAAGAAGGACTGGTGGGGAGCAAGGCACATACACTTCTAACAGTTCCAGTTTGCATAGTACAAGAAGAAAATGACAAATGCTTAAAAGAATGGGAAGCAAGTGCAAAGTTACTAACATGGGTAGACAATGAAGTGGGCCTATGCCCAAAATACGAATCAAAGTGGCAGCATTATGTTTCCAGAATGACAGTGCAGTGAAAGTTGGAGAAAATAAAGAATACAAGCAGACAATAAAAGTTCCAGGCATGAAAGTTGGAACAGCCGCATTAATGGATCACTATTGGGCCTGCGGTTCAAAAGCGTATAAGAAGTTACCATCCAACTGGGGAAGAGTGTGCTCACTGGTGCACATCAACACACCAGCACTGATAGTACCACAGAAGGACATCAAGGTGGATGGGTTTCCTAAAATAGACTCTAACAGAAGAGAGAAGAGATCTGTAGAGCTAACAATAGTGAAAAGAGGAAACTATGCATCATCGAAAATGGAGGAGTCTCTGGGTGTGATACCACCCGAGCATAGACTGCTCAGCAGAACGGAAATATTTTTTGCATCCACTGTTCCTGCAGTGCATACCAGCACAAATGCAAAATGGCTCCAAATCATGAGGTGGGAGCTAATGCAGTCAATAAATTTAACCGTCAAGGAATTCAATGCAATAAAGGAAGAACTCCCAGCCGTGAGGTTGATGGCTCTCCAGAATAGATATGTTCTGGGCCTCCTGACAGCTATGGAAGGAGTAGTTTGCGCCGAGATTGGATCTTCTTGCTGTACATTAATTCCAGCAAATGATGAGGACAACGGGATGCTCACTGAAGCAGTTACCAGAATATCAGAGATGCATGCCAAAATGGAAACAGAGACGAATGCTGCATGAAAAGATCAAGGATGGCTGTCATACATCTTCTCATGGATACCAACATGGATGGCCAATGGACTAAAGATATTAGTGGCAGCACTGGTACTAGTATTGCAGACACTTTGTGTCATCAGAATATGCATCACACAATGCCGAAAATCAACAGAAAAGACTGTATGGATGAAAGTACCGGTGGATACAAATTCAGAAGACATCAAGATAATAGTAGCTCGAAATGCCCTCCGATCCCCGATAACAGATTGTCCTCTGTTCCCGACTGGGGTAGTATTCGAAGACCCCTATGACACCAATGACTATTGGGGAAAACGGGTTTGGTGCCTCCCTGGAGGAGATTGCTGTTACGTGACATGGAGTTTGGATGACCATGTGAGATTCTATGGACACCTAGGGGAAGTGAAGGAGATTATGCTCCTGAAGGTGAAGGTGAATAAGTTTGGAGGAGTGGTCGACAGATCAACCAGAGCGGGGACTGAAGAGACGGTCCCTGGAATGGCCCTCATGTCCCCTATGGGAATGTCAACACGCAGAATGAAGAAATATGTAACTCGCTGTTCGGTTCAGCACCAACTGCCCCAATGTATCCTTTGTATGTAAAGAGATATTCTGTCAGACGATCCTTCAAACCAAATCCAATTGACAACTTTGAGGAGACAGCTGTCTCATCAATGGACCAAATTGACTGACGGCAAAGTCCAACTGTGATGACGTCACTAGTGACAACACAACATAGCAGCATTAGTCATGAAGAAACTTGCACTCCTGCATAAAGATACACACAAGTATACATGAAAAAACATGCTTATACCTCCTGTAGATAGAGGAGAGATACATGTGTATGCTGCCAAAATCTTTTCTTTTTCATTAGCCAAATGCAGAAATGCAAGAAAGCCAAACATACGTGGACCAAGTTTACAACCGCTTTATTGCAACTAATCATAAGGAGCTACAGGAACCTGTAAGGAACCTATAGGGCTCTATCCCAACTAAACTCTAAGAAGATATTAGAACACATAGGGAAACCATATAATGACTTAGTGAATACACATGAAACCACAGGCCTCAAATGCATGAAGGGAGAGATACAGGCTAGTCAGCATGAAGCACAGAGACAGTGTTCACAGCCAAGGGCGGACAAGGGTGGGTGGAACATTCCTGATTCCCAGGCAGTGAGCCATCTGCAAGAATTCAGAATAAAATCCTTATAATTGCAGACAGGAGAGCTTTGTTTTTGGTGGTCTTCGCACTTGTGACCCAGCAGAGCCGAACAATGAATATTTACTCATGGTGAGAAGAGATGCAGTTCCATATCATATCATATCATATCATATCATATCATATCATATCATATCATATCATACCAGCGAAGCAGAGAAGACTGATACATGCGTTGCCCACCAAAACATGAAACCTGAGGGCACTATCTCAGACTAGGTGATCAGACCAGCGGCAACAATGGGGACACATAGGCCTTTCTGTTACCTTGAAAAGATACATAAAGCTCAGTGAACAGAACGGGGTCCCAGGCCTGGAAGATACCCACTTTAGCCAACCCAGATGTTCTGATCATGGAGTGGTGTGAAATGTTGCACAGGACAATGGTCTTCGTGCGACCCTGCGACAATGCAAGAGAGCATTTTTTGGGGAAGTCTCAGGCAAAGCCACCTGACATGCTAGACCAATGGGGAACCACATGTATAGTGGTTCTATAGGTAATAGACCAGAGGTAACCAATTGGGATACCCCTTAGGTTTTGTAGGATGGATTTGATGTTTGTGACATCACCGGGGTTCAAAACCAGGTTACACCAGCTCAGGAGCTGCGATTGCTGGAGATTTGTTATTTCCTGTATGTTCCCTGTCTATTGGAAAATAAAAGACATTAAATTTGCCCCATGGCTGAGTCCTCCATTATTGCGACAATAGGGTTTAATGGACCTTAGATACTCTGCTGACTTGTGGTATCATTGATGCTAGCCCCCAGTCCTCTGGCCTATTACAATCTGGCCTATTACCGTTAGATATATATAAATCAATCATATCCTTCTCTGTTGACTTGGCAGCACGTGTGAAAAGGCACCTGCAAACTGCAAGCTACCCAGCCCATAAGGGCAAGTGCTCCTTACTGGAACCACCCACAATGGTAAAGCCTCTCTCTCTAAGCTGGGTGCCCTGAAAGGAGCCCAGGTTTGGTGCATACCAGCGTGATGTCATCAATCACTCCATGGTTTTTTACACTGGCATAGCTCTGATTGGCTAAAGTGGCATGGTGGAGTAAGGGTGGAACATAGGGGTGGCATGTTTCAACAAGTTTTATTTGAAATATAAAGAAAAGGTCCTTCCTCTACCTATGTTTAAACAAATATCAACTCGGGTGCTCCTGATCAGGATATTTGTCCAAATGAAAAGGTCCGTCCTCTTTCCTAAAACCTGCTCTAACCCTACCACTAGACTACAAAAGTTCAGCATCCAAATGAAAATAGCACTAGGAGAATGGCTCGCTTCTTCTGATAAACTGGCTCAGTCTTTATCTCTTTCTCATCAATCTTTTGCTTTAGTTTCTGATACAGCAAAGAACGTCTGGTCAGGAGAAGGACTTCCTTCTCCTGATGGTAAGGAGAAGGTGTTCCTTCTCCTGACCCACTTAGCACAGTATTGAAGGCTGACCTGAGATATTCTTTGACAATAGTACTCAAAAGACTCTTCACTTCTTCCCAATGACTTCTGAAAGCTTGCTTTACTGGAAGAAGGCATTAAAGAAGTGGGTCCCATTGTCAGACTTCAGGATCTGACAAATTCTTCACTGTGGAAAAACCTCCCTAACCAAAATGTTTGCTACCGACTTAGCATCAGGGTGCACACAGGGATCAACCTCAAGCCATTTGGAAAATGGGCAAACTACCACAATGAGATATCAAAAATGATTACTTCTCTGTATCATATCTACAAGATCTAAATGGAGCTCTCGAAATGGCTCTGAAGGCCGGGGGCAAAACTCCTCTGACTGTCTTCATGGTGTTTCCTGGATTGAATTCTCTTCAAACTATTCAGTTCCATACAAATATGCTCACCTGTTCGTGGAGGTTTGGAAGAAGCATCTCTACAGGCATTACTTCCTTTTTCCGTAAGCTCCTGTCTCAACAGCAAATCAGTGGGCGAGATGGCACTTCCCCTCTTTTCCCAGAGCTCCTTCTCATCTTTAAGTGCTCTTTCCTGCATTTCCAAAAGCTGAAGCAATGGGCCCGCAGTGTATGGGGCTCGCAGTTGTACCTGCTGGAACATGGTTTCCAATTTCTGGGAATCTGTAAATGGCAAATATGCATCTTCTTTCACCGGTCTGGCTGCTGCATCGTTTCCAGGCCCCATTGGGTCAGTGCGGTTAACATGCACAGTGCATTTATTTTTTCCTACCTCTGTGGACAGTGTTAATTCTTCGATTAGTCTGGATAACAGCACAGCATGCTGGACAGGGGTCCCGTCAAATCTCCTAAATCCACTTCTCTGCCATCTTGACAAGCCTGTATGTACAGTGGAGGTTACATACACAAAGTCTGAATAAATAGTGACTGCCTTCCTCTTACTTATTTCCAGCACCTCTATGAGTGCTACTATTGCTGCTGTTTGCGTGGAGTTATGTGAAGGCAACCATTTCTTCATCCTGACCTGGTATTCCCCATCCACAAGCGCCTTCTCCCTCATAAGTCGCACAGTCTTGGACAATGTCATCAGATTTCACTGGTTCAGCCACAAATGTCACAGGATCGACTAGATGACATAGTAAAGGATGTATGGCAGGATTCGATAGAATCACTTCATACCCAGGGAATCTGTGCCGTCAAAGTCAATTTGGACACATACAATGTCATCGAGCAACCCATGGGAATGGTTGAAGACCTTTGTATTGCAAAAGCCACTGCCGGTGGAGCTTGCTAACAAAGGAACTGGCCTCGCATAACTTGGTCTAGGAGTCTCCTGTAGTAAGCCAAGGGATTATGCCCTAAAGATGTTTTGTGGGCCAGGATCGCTGTCATCACCTGCCCATCTGAATGTGAAAATAGATCAAATGGCTTTTGATACTCTGGTGTTGCCAAGACTGGAGTATTGCTGATTGCAGCCTTGAGCTCCTGAAAGCAGGTCACCATCCCTTAAGTCCTTGCAGTAAGGGCCTTGCTTAACTAGAATAGTGAAAGATCCATGATCTACAATAGGTACAGAGTCCCAGGACCTGCTGCATTTGTTTCACCGTAAATAGATGGGAAGTATTCTGAACTGCAGTGGCTCTCTCAGGCATTACTTTCCTTTCTGTGGATGATATCAAATGCCCCAAATATTCTACCTCTGTCTGGCAGTATTTAAATTTTTCTTTATCCACTTTGTACCCCTTCTCTGCAAGAAGGGTGAGAAGTGTTATTGAATCTCCTCGACACTGCTCTTCTGAAGTACTACAGACTATTAAGCTCTTCTGAAGTACTACAGACTGCATGTAAATTCCGCAAATCCATTTGAACTACCCTATTCATAAAACTCAGAGATTCTCAGTACCCCTGAGACAACCTTGTGTGCCCAAATGTTTGCCCACTATGCATAAACACAGTAAGGTACTGGGAATCTGGGTGTAAGGGGACCGAGAAAAATGCATTTTAAAAATGAATCACAGGGAAGTAAGTCGACTCACTAGGGATGTTAAAGAGAATGGTAGCAAGAATTGGTACGACCGGAAACTCTGCCACAACAATGTTATCCAGAGGGTGCAAATCCTGAACCATCCTCTAACTGGACCCCTGACCTCTTGGACATGGAAGTTGGTATTATGCCTTGCTTTAACAACACCATAATGGTCTCAAAAATCCCTTAGTCAGCCTCTATAGACATGGGGTATTGCCTCACACCTGGCAATATCACACCAGGTTTCAGTTTTATCTGAACTGCTCCAACATGTTTTAACAGCCCCACTTCATGAGGATTGCTCGTCTGGCAACTTCTTCAAAACCTCCTTCCAATATAGTGATGTATTGTTATTGATGAACATGGTCTGTGGAAGTTCCCTCTGTTCTATCACTATCCGGCAAGGCACCCCAATCTCAAAAAACATCTCACCTGTGTGTTCAGCATCCTTGAACAATTGTCTGTCGGACACGTCCCTTAACGATAAGGTCGGACCGATGCATAAAACCATGCACCCCTCTCCATCTTATCTCATCAGTGCCTGAGAGAAACATCCTGTCCTTCTTGATAACCACTGTTTCTAGGAGAATGGTGACAAAGGTGCCTGGTGTTACCTCCTGTGACTCAGCAGGCTGACACAAAAATTAAATCGGTACCTGCCATGTCTAATGTGTAATCATAGGGACCCAAATCAAAATAACCATTACTCCATACTGGAACAAAGCTGAATGTACAGGCAACTCCCTTGCCGCACTGTCCTTGTAACATGCATACAAAAGCACTGCTTCTATTACCGAATGCAAACCTGGAGTCGAGCATACTAAACCTTCCTCCTTGAAAGTTATCGACATAGTGAGTTTACTGAGGGGATCTCTGCCCAAGAGATTCATTGCAGTATCTGTACAGTACAAGGGAGCAGGTACATTTTATGTGTCTACCTTAATACATAGATCCTCAGTGTAAGGAACCAACAGGATAGTGGCAGAGAATCACTGTGTGCTCATCGTTTTGCCTGTTATGATGATGATATGGCATTTGTAACGCGCCTATACACAAGTGTTTCAAGGCGCGACGAGGCAGGGAGGGGGGAACAAGGGGAAGACAGACAACGATCCTACTAGGCCAGGTGTCATTCAGACCGCGCAAGTGCAGGGGTAGGGGGAAGGGAAAAGTGCAAGGGGAAGGGGAGGGATAAGTGCAGTACAAGTAAGTAGAATAAGTAAATAAATAGGGCCAGCTAGTGGCAAGTGCAAGGTAAGTGCGGACAAGTGCTGGGAAAGGGGGGGCTGTAGGGATACAGAGACAGTCCCTCAGTGCAGGGGTTGCCAGGGAGGCAGTGCAAGAGGAGAGTGGCTGGGACCAGGACCGAGGTCGGTGAGAGTGGCCCAGTTGCAGATTCGGTGCAGATTCAGTCGAGACTTTAGCAGGGGAGAGGGAGAGAGAAAGAAGAAGAAAAGAGGAAGGTTTTGAGGTGCTTCCGGAACCGGAGATGGTTCTCCTCAAGAAGAGCTGAACTTACTTAATGCAGTATTTTGTAAGCCCTGGTATCCACCATGAATGAAAATGTTTGATCACCTACCTTTACACCTATCCATGATTCCTCATCAGGATTGGCAGTATTGGACAAGACTGGACAAATCAGAGAACCCTGTAGGCTGTCAATTGACAAGGGGGGTCCTGGGAGTCCCTCTGCCAGACATTAGTCCTGGTTACAAGGGACTTACCCAGAGTCTTTAGCTCACTATCTTTCACACAGAAGAAATATCCCAAACATATCAGTCTTTGTCCTGCTCTGGGGCAGTCCAGCACCGAAATGCTGGCTGTACTAATCCAGATAAATGTTAGTACTTGGGAGCAGGAAAGGATTCCCTCTCAAAACACTTGCTCCCATGTAGTGAGTGACTGTTCCTTGGGGTAAAGGATTTTTCTCCCATGCCTGTACCAGTGGCTGCTCTGAACGGTTGGTTGAAACGTGTAGGTCTGTGCAGCCCCAGTTGCCGGGTTCTGTTCAACCCGTAACTGCTGCAATTACACAGAGCCTGGTGCATGTGGCATGGTTAGGGTTGTATTTGCTGGGCATCTATGTTAAAATACTGTGGCCTGCTTTGACAATCTCGTGTCACGTGTCCCATTCTTCCCACACGACCAACACTAGATCTGATACAATCCTACAGGTCCCTTCTCCACCAGTTGCACACCTGCACTGCCCTCCTGGCAACTCTTGCACTCAGAGACTGTTCTGTATCCCTACAGCCCCCTACCAGCACTTCACACCTGATGTCTGCACTTACCCTTGCCCCCATCTTTGCACACTTTTATTTATTGTCTTTATTTATTTTACTGTTATCCTATGTACAGCACTTCTCAGTCGCCCTTTCCCCCCACTTTCCCATTCCCCCCTCCTCTGCACTTGCGCAATCTCAATGTCACCTGGCCTAGTAAGATTGTCTTTGTCTTCCCTTTGTTGCCCCTCCCTTGCCTCGTTACACCTTGAAACACTTTGTTCATAGATGCATTATAAATGCCATATCATATCATATCATGTCATATCATATCATATCATTACCACTACCTTATCCAGATCATGATGGGCTTCCTTGGGAAGTAACTTTTTTAGCATATGATAGAAAATAACCACATTCTTATCCCACGCTTCTCCCGTCTCTGCCCTCCACATCTCCTGAATTAACTGGATATGTGTAGCAGGAGCATCCTCCAATGTCATTGTCTAAGAAAGAATCAAATTTAAATCTGGCGTTTCGGGATACACAATTTGCAGGGTCCCCCCATACCTGTGACATGTAATTATTGAAGGTTACTCCGTCATGGGTGTTGGTATTCAAAGCTCATCTGACCGTTCTCCCATCAGAGCCATCAATAAACCTTGCCCCTTCCCTATGGCCAACATGACACCGGCAGTCTGCTTCTCGAATGCATAAATCCACTTCCCCACCCCTGCAGTGAGAAAAGGGAGTATCTTCATCAAGTTATTCCACTCCATGTGTGACCATGGGACATAATACGCCTTTCCCTGACCCTTCTGAAGAAACACTTGCTTTTACTGGGGCTCTCCCTGTGTTTCCCTTGCTTTTCACACCATCAGGTGTGTCCTACGACCCCATGGTGTGATTTATTTAGCCACCACTGCTGAAACTGGAGGAGGGGCTGTTATATCCCAACCTCCCTGCTCATCATCCAATTCCAATTCATCCTTATTGCCTGCCCCAGCTGTCCCATCCTCTGGCCTTTCTATGGTCACGAAAGCATACTTGACACTACCCTAGTATGCTGGTTCCCATTCTTCTTGCTCAAGTCCTGTACCCATAATAACATTTTCTCCTTCAAGGTCCACGTTCACCTCCTTGATGACTGACTTAACCAGCCTAACAAGGATTTGTCAACGCATCCAACTTCCTTCTTTTATACTCTTTACATGCCTATTTGCTTCTTCCAGCTTTTCACTTCTCTGATGTCGTAATAGCACTGCCTCTTCCTCCGCTATCCTCAATGCATTTTCTGCTCCTTCCTTTCCACTGCCTTTCACAGTTTATCCCCTTGCTAGCGGCAAAAAGGACAGTTTTCCCTTTTTTGCACATTCCAAACACTCCATGCAACCTTTCGGTTGCTGGTTACACTCTCTCTCACTCCTCCACCCTTAATCTGACTGTTAACCTAGCAATTGGGGGAGTTATTCTCTTTTCACCCTCTGTTCTTAGTCTTTCTATGGTCCTGACCATTGAAAGAGTTACCCCTCTTCTTCCTTTGGTATCCCATCTTTCAGAAATCATAGCTGACATAGGCGTTACCCGTGTCCATCTCGTAACCACTGGAGTAGCTGCTGGGGAAAATTGAGGTTCAAACTCGGGGTTAGTGTAGCCCCACACCCCCCTCTGTCAACCCTTCTGCGATTTCTAACATTATGGGCTTTTTTGCCTTTCTCATAAATTCTCCACAATTCTAAAATACGTAAATGTTTCTCAACCTTCGATCCTTGTACCTGCTAACTAAGAAGCTGTACAGGTTTTCCGATATTCCCTTATCATAGGTCCTCTCATTAGGCCAGGAATTAAGCATGTTACCCTTAGTTTCCAGCAGCCATTGTCGATTGTATTTCAAAATCTTTACCCGCCCTTAAGTACCCCTTGCACCGGGTTTATTACCTGTTTTCCAATCAAACCTACCAGGTGGCCAGACTTCCCTGCTCATTGAATACCAACTGCCAGGTACTTGAAAAGATTACATCTCCTCTCCACAATTGCACCAGTAAAACCTGAGCCTGGCCTCAGCTGACCATTTGATGTTATTGCAGCTGCCCGAATGCAGTTAGCTGCCTTCCCCCAGCCTTCAACTTCAATCTACCAACTTCCTGGGTTGCACAAAGTTTATATCTTGATGACATATTTTAATAACCTTCCTCAACCGCTTACTAGATCTACTTTAAGTATTCCCCAACACCCCACCAAGAACAGTATATTAACAACTGGGACAGTAATGATCACTACCAGTAAGGTCCAATATCAACTTCCTCAACGTCATACCAGGAACAGCCTAGTAACGACTGAGAAGAGAAAGAGCAACGCAGAAGTGAAGAGGATTAAGATCGTTAAACTCGATTTAGTGTTTGCAAACTATGTAATCATGCCTGGAAGTTTAAATCCACTACAGTGGACAGGCAGACGGAAGATCTGCAGATGATGGGCTGCACCTCAACCTCTGCTGATGTCAAGCACCGAATTGAGAGAAAGCATGCCGTAGGAAATGGTGTGTAGTCGAGTCCGACCAGTGGAGAGAGAACACAGAGTTCTGAGGGTTTGCCACCCGAAAACACAAAGCAGCGGGCACCATGCATTGTTGAAAAGGACACATTGAGGGCACAACGGCTAATGGGACGCCCCCCTCGCCAGCAAGTTGAAGGGATCGGAAGTGAAGGAACGAAAGAAGCAACCGATAAGCCCAGGGAAAACAGATGGGTTGCCAGGTTGCCTGAAAACGTGTGCCGCTCCATAAGAATAAAGCGAGAGACGCAAATTGAGGCCAATGAAGAGGTTTGCATATTTGTGGAGCATACCACAAAAACGGGTTTTTGAATACACATCTCAGCAAAGTAAAGGGGAATTCTCTTGGGAAAGGGACAGCAAACCCTTTTGTGAAAGCGGAAGTGAATATTGAAACAAACTCTGTGAAACAGCGGAGGAAAAGCCAGCGATGGGCTAATCTCATTTTATGGATAAAAGGAGAAATCATAGCATAAAGTCCTGGCAGGAGAGGATACCAGGTGAAGCTGAATATTTGGAAAGTAAAGTCCTGGCAGGAGAGTTTACCAGGTGAAGCTGAATGTTTGTGAAATAAAGTCCTGGCAGGAGAGTACAGCAGGAGAAGAGACGTGTTTGAAAGATTGCATTAAAGATCTGACAGGAGATTAAACCAGGCAAACTCAAGTGTGTGTACAAGTTATAAATGTGGAAAGGAGAATCTCAAGGAAGATTCATCACAGTAGAGGCTGCTATGGATTTGAAAATGCT
Source organism: Ambystoma mexicanum (assembly GCF_040938575.1). NCBI lineage: Eukaryota > Metazoa > Chordata > Amphibia > Caudata > Ambystomatidae > Ambystoma > Ambystoma mexicanum. The sequence continues at coordinate 880,039,688 of NC_090941.1, read as the reverse complement.
GCAGCATTATTAATCCATCCTGTAAGTGGCTGCGTTGGGGAAAAAGAATGAGGCAGTCCTGTGGGAGTTACTGTTCTCTCAGAGAGACTCAACACACATGAGAGAGTCATCACTCTGTAGGAAAGCCCATTAATTGTAGGGAGTGGCTTCACTTTGTGGGAGTGCACATGAACGTTAGGGGTGGCTGCACTCTTTCTAGAGGCTGTGAACTTTACGGAGTGGTTCTGCTCCTTTGGCGCGCCCAAGAACTTTAGGGGATGGCTGCTCTTTGTGGGACAGCTGGGCACATTATGTGGTGGCTGCATTCTGCAGGAGAGTCCAAGAAATGTAGAGGGTATTTAAAGGTTTGTAAGAGTGTAGAAGTACGACTCTAACACAATAGTGGCATGGTGTTTGCCAGAAACGTTTTTTATATGGAAAAAGAAAAGGACACCCTATTTTGGCCTTACTCCAAGAGGGGTTCCCCAGCCTCAACAAAAGCTAAGGAATCTGTCAGAATGTCCAAGAACTAAAAGAGTCAATTGTGCTAAAGGTTGAAGAACAGAGGAATAATGCAGCAGCAGCAGCTGCGACCAGCCAGGGTAAATAATGCCCCATCTAGAGCCCAAGAGTATTGCTATAATCTTTGATGGCATTGGACTGCTAACGTAGCCTGCCAACATATGCAAAGTAGAATTTCAATAGACAGCCATTGAGGTATTCAGGATAAGCTGCAGCAATCTGTGTTGCACGTGCAATTGGAACACTTTATTTTTGGCGTGCGATATGCTGTTGTAATGTGAGCTGATTTTATGGGACACGTTGACCAATACCTTTTAGAAAATGCCAATTGCTGATACGACATGTTGCAATGATGTGAAGGACAAACATTGAAGAGGACATACACTATCTTGTCACTTCATATGGAAGGGAGGACAATCAACCTTGTGTCTGCTGTAACAAAGTCAAAATACAAACTAAGACTCTTTAGTGACTTTGTCTCCACCTCCTCTACCTTCTCTCAAATATCAACCCCCCTGCGTCTTCTGCCATCAATCCTTGCATACACAATGTTGCATGGGGCCAAACCGCAGACACCTGCATTAGTACAGGACTCTTAGCTGAAGGAGGAAGTGAAGGCCACCAAATCTGCTGTGATGACTAGGTCGACAATGCTCTGACCACTGGTCCAAATGTCTATGGAAAAAAAGATTTATTTTTTTGTTAGTGTAAAAATATATTAGTTTATCACAAACTTCTTTTTACATTTATCATCTCATATCATTGTCTTCAGTTTCCAGTCAAACAATTACCACCACTTTCATCACCCAAAAAAACGAAAAACCCATCAAATGAAAACATCAAGTTGAGCAGTTGCTTCTAACCACCGGTCTAACTATCCCCTGGAGTTTCTGCACAGCTTATCACCACAGTTTGTCCCTCAGGTGGTTTTAGTATGTTATCAAAATAGTCAACTACTTAACATGTGCACCTAAAACTCCCACACAATATCATACATATGTTACGATAGCGTGAGCAGGTAATTTTCAAGACAGTACTGAATAGATGAAAAGAAAGAGCAGAGTGAATAGAAAGAGGGAGATAATTCCAGAATTTAGGAGCAAGTAGTGAGAAAGAGTGAAAACAGGACGAACATGGTGCAGTGAACAGAGAGAAGGTAAAGATGTTCAATGTGAAGGGAACATATGGTGGTATAAAAAGAGTTAAGAGAAGCAAGATTGGAATGTGTTAGACAATGAAGGCATTTATAGACTATACAAAGAAAATGAAAACATAGTCATTTCTTAACGTAGAGAAGGAAGGCAGAGCGAAGCAGAGTAAAAATGGAGGCACGATCTCGGAGAGCAAACACAAGATGAATAGAGGAATTAAAAGACAGAACTAAGGAGGTCAAGATGGGAGGCCATGAGGCCAAGAAAAGGGGAGGAGCAGTAGTCCAGTCTGGAAAAGACAAGGTAGAAGATAAGCAGTTTAGTGGCACAGGGGGACAGGAATGGATGAGCGTGACAAATGTTATATAGGTGATAGCGACAGGGGCGGGCAGTGGTGGAAATGTGAGTAGAAAAGTAGAGTGAGAATTCAAGGTTGACAACAAGATTATGGGCAGTAGAGGAAAAAGGGGGAAAAGCAAGTAGGAAAGAAATTCCCAAAGGATAGGAAGAAGGAGATAGAGTTAGGGAAGAAGAGAAGTTGAGTTTTAGCTGGTTTTAAGTGCATGAAGTGGGTGTGCATTTTGATGAAACCATTGAATTCATCCCTTCTCTCCAAGGGGGGCCATTCCATTGAGACTAGGGAGGTGATCCCGGAACGCAACCCTCCCTATTGGACTGGTCAAGAGGGATCTCACTGGCGGTGCCCCCTGCTGCCTTAGGGGACAAGGACTCCCCAGTGAACAAATCTTTAACATCTCCCTTGGCACCAAAGTCACACAGGGTTATTACATACCTGTGGACTGATAACAATGTTAAAGAAAATGGGTATTTTACTTTGCTTGGTTTGACCTCTCCCTGAGAACGGAATACCACAACCAATGGAATTATGTCTCTCATTGCAGGTAGCCACTATAAGGGACAAGAACCGTACCTGCTGTAGAGGAGCTGATGTGGACCAAGTTGACTGCTGGGAGCAGACCAACTGGAGAGAGACTGCATCAGATGGAAGCCGTCACATTCTTGAGGTAGGACCACATGCATACGTGGTGGGCAGAGTGCCCATGGAATGCTGTTAAGCCCAGGAACGTTGGAAGCCCCAGACTCGAAGATCTCGAGAGCATTGAGACCAAACCATGACCAAATGGGAAGACCGGCATGCCAAAACCGAGGCAGCCGAAAGAAGCAACAGGGAACCGATAGCGCAAGGAGCCCGGTTCTACCACGGATGGACTGATTGCCTCCCTCAAAGAACCATGAAGAAGCAGCTATGCTTTGTTTTTTGGCAAGGAGAGAGAGGAGGGAAGTTGAGCTCTGTGTGGCTCCGTCAGGGAGTAAGAATGCTGAGAATGCAAACCAAGTGCCAAAGAGGGCCTTTGGCCTATAAACCAACAGAGACTAAGAAAAATACCAGAATCAGGTGAAATAGAAAGCCCTAACCCACGATGGGTTATTAGAAACCAGAGTGCGAGCAAAATACCCATAGGGAGTGGAGTTGAAAGCCGCAACCACCCAAGGGATTTCGAGAAGTCAGAAAGAAAAAACAATATCTAAAGGGAATGAACTTGAAAGCCACAACCCACAAGGGGTGCAGAGGAAAGTCAGATTAAGAAAAATACATGAGGATTCAAAGATACGAAGCAAAAAAATAAAGCAAAAACCTGGTGTGATATGCCCTGCTTTCAGGCCCTGTCATAGGTGGAAGTGAGTCCAGCCCTTAACAGCCTATTTGATGTCAGTATGTGTGTGTGTGCGGGCAGGCCACCTCAATACCCTGCCTTACCTGAACCATTGGCTGCTGCGCCAGTATTTTGGAAAAACATCAAGAAGGAAGACTGGAGCAGAGCGTCGGTGTTGCAGAAAGAGGCTGGAGCTCCACAGCAGTACACAGAAGAGGCTGTGTTGCATAGGCCGACATGCCATACCAGCAGTCACCGCAAAATACCACAGGCACGAAGAGAAGAGGGGCACAGCCAGAGAGACTGCTGCCTCTGGCCAGGGAACAAACACTGTGGGAAAATTCTGCGACTCGACACGACCACATGGAGCAGAGTGCGCCTCAAGCAGATGCTATCTGCTGGAGCCAGCACTCAGGAAGGGCAATATCACCTAGGCAACGATGGATATGTTATATTAAATAAAGGCGTACAGGGAGGTCATGTGCAATGAAATATACAAAACCACCAGGGATTCTCTAGGTTAGAGAAACCCACTAAATCATCAGGGATGGCCCCTGTAGATAAAGAGTTGCATGAAGGCCAAGATAGATGGGGACAGCAATCACATGTAGATCATCCTGCCCTGCTGGTAGGAAATGCAGATAGCCACATTGTGAGAAGGGACAGGGCTTACAAGCCTTTTGAAGACTCTCTAAGCCCTTCCCCTGTCACACCCTCTCCAGAAAGGTAAGTCATTGGTCAGGGTAAGTTGGCCAATCGGGTGGGATATTTAATGGAGGGTTTGGGGATGGCTCAGTTAGATAAGGACGGGAGGTAGAGGACGTCAGAGAGACCAGAGGAGCAGAGTGCGAAAGGAGTATGGAGCTTACCAGAGAGCGGGTCTGCTGAGTATTTGTGCGAGGGAGTGGGGAGTGAGTGTAGTAGGAGTAAAATATCAGTAAGAGGAGGTAGTAGTAGTTGTGGCTGAAGGTAGTGGCAGTGGTAGTGGTAGTGGGAGCAGTGGCTTAGGAATGGAAGGGAGAGGTAGTCGTAGTAACAGATAGTAGCAGCTGTAAAGTGTAGACCAGAGAGATATAAGAGGTGGTAAAGTAGTAGTAGTAGAGTGTTAGTGCTAGTAGAATTAGAGGGAGAGTAGTGATTGTGAGGAGTGGTAGTGGCAGAAGAAAGGCAGCAGTAGTGAGAAGGGGTAGTCGAGTAGGAGTAGTGGTAAGAGCAGAAAGGTGATAGTAGTACCAGAGAGGTAATAGTAGCAAGGAGACATAGTGCTGGCGAAAGTAGCAGAGATGTCAATGAAGATAGTGGTAGTGGTGAGAGAATAAGGCGAGCACAGAAATTATATCAAAGGGTGGAGGAAGGAAGGAGGAGTGTAGAGTGAAGGGAAGAACAACATCTTGGGACCAGGTTTATGAGAGAGTAAGGTGGGAACGTGCTTGCATGCAGTGAGAGTGACATTGTGTGTAGGAAGGTACCTGTAATTCCTTTAAGGTATCTGTAATTCCTTTAAGAACACTAAGCGGCTAATGAGAGGAAAATCTAGAAGTCTAGAAGACCTTCCAGGGAGTCAGTTAGCCAACATTTAGGGATACCATCACAGCTCAAGACAGATAAACAGATAGTATGGGTCACTTGGAAATAGAATTAACCTTTGCTATAAACGACTGGGCTAGGGAGGAATTAAAGGCATGGGGAAGTCGAGAAAGAGAGAGAGGGTCGGCCCTGGTGCCAACTTTCCTAAAGACTCAGTAGGCCCTAAAGATCTCGCACAAGACTCTACAGCCATTCTAGCTGTATTATTTTGAAATAAACACCCTTGGGCTGACAAACTGAATCAGAGTGGTTATTTGAGGTGAATACCCTGTCATATGTGGTGCAAGAAATGGGATTGGCCAGATCCTGTCACAGAGGCTGTCTGCAAGTCCACATCGTTATGTGGGCCCGGCCTAATTGACGGCCACGGGCGCACGGGGAAACAAGGACATGACGTTGGGGTTAGGGAGGGGCGGGCATCGGTTTCCGGCAGTTGCCGGGGGTATTAAATAAAGGTTAGTTGCAGATCAGCTCGGCTTCGTGTCCTGATTACGAGAGCCTTCAGGCCCGCACCCCATAAGGTTCCGACAATGGTAACGAGGGGTGCCCAACCCACTCGTGCCTAGGAGTGAGGCCTGCTGTCGGGCAGTATAGCATGTCAGCGTGCCTCCCACTAACGGCTCCGGCAGAGACAGAATAACTACAGCCCGCGGCCGCCCCGGCGCCCCACCAGCACGGCAGCAGAGGAGCCACTGCTCAGAAACACGAGATACGCGTGTGTCGGACTAGGCGCACGCAGCAATTGTGACTCGCTGCCGCCCCGGCGCCCCACCTGCACGGCAGCAGAGGAGCGGGCACAAAAAAATAAAATAAAATAAAAAAAGGGCCCATATCACAGGAAGGATCTCCCACAAACCTAACGTGGAGGGGATACGGGTCAAGCTCATACGCGTAGCTGCTGATACACGCACGCTACCCCCCGCCCCCCGCAAGGGACATAAAACCACGGAAATCATGCAATACAGCAAATAAGACATTGCTGAAGGGTAAATGCCCTTAAAAAGGACTTCACCAGCACCAACGCCAAATCAAACGCCCGAAGAGAGCCAGATACAGTGAATACGAAGTCTGAATCTCACAGGAGATCATCAAACACTGGAACAAACGCGGCAAGAACAGAAGACATCACAGCACAGACACAACCATGTCAGACACGGCACAAGCCACGGCTTCCTCATCAGGAAGCATAGACACACAAGGAGATGGTCAACCGGCACAGGCA